>NC_059350.1:33740000-34340000 GCF_019703515.2 Myxocyprinus asiaticus
AAATTTTCAACAATGGGCCTGCTCTGATTTTAAACTCAACATTCAGACCAGTTGCCTTCCCAAGTGCCTGTCCAGAGACAGATCTTACACAGGTGATCACCCACAGCAAAAATATTATTTGATGTTATAATTGTATGGCCCACAGATGCATGGCACTTGCATCATTGTAGCATGAGACATCTGGGTTTGTGATTGAGATTAAGGCTGAGAGAGAGAAAGAAAGAGAGAGAGAGAGAGAGAGAGAGAGAGACATACAGACAGAGAGACAGAGAGAGAAGTGTGTGGAGATATAAAGTTCTAGCTGACTAAGGGATCCTTGCTCTTGTTTTTGTGGGGAGACTCTTTCTGTTGTTTTTCTCCTGTGCATTTATTTGACATGGAAAGTGTGTGTTCCAATTGCATGTTTCAGTGCATAGATGAAATATGTGCATTGCCCATTCCCCGATCCTATCATAATGTCAGTGCCAGGCAAGCCATCGCGTTTCTGCAGAGAGCGAGGCAGTACCTCAGGGAATATGTTCACTAACGCAGGGATATCCAAGCCACCACCAGAAGGAGAGAGAGAGAGAACAGAACCTTCTCTTTCCTCCTAAATTATCGAATGTGATCTGTGAGGATGACACAAATGCGGTTTTATCAGCTGAATTAATCACACAGCAGCGACACACACACACACACACACACAAGTTATCACAAATAGATGAAAAGTCGCATTAAAATGGTGGAAACATATAAACCCAGAGAACTGGTCATAGCAAACATAAAAAGACACCAAAACACAATAAAGGCCTGATGTACCATTAATTATTTGCATGTATGTGTTTTTGGAGACTGTTCAAGCACTTTTAGTTTAATATTCAACTGTGTGTGTGTGTGTGTGTGTGTGTGTGTGTGTGTGTGTGTGTGTGTAGTATCCATTCTGTATGTATGTGCCTTTTTGTGATGTGTGTTGTATGTGTGTGTATGTCCTTTTCTTTTTTCCCAGTGGTACACATACATATGTGGACCTTGGGTGAACTCCAGCTGTGATTGTGTATTTACTGTGGTTTAATGGCTGTATAGAAATCTGCATTTGCACGTCATTGTGGTGCTAATGTGTGTGTGTGTGTTTTGTGTGTTTAGTCATGGACGGATATCTATCTGAGCTGGAACCCTGATAACTATCCTGGTGTTCAGACCCTGCGCTTTCCATCCAGTCAGATCTGGACACCTGATATTCTACTCTATAACAGGTACCACACCCATACTCACATTTAAATTACTCTGTTTCTTTACCGACCATAATTTTGCGTTCTTCTTAAACATGTGTGTGACAGGAGGAGGGTGGGGCCGGGCCGTGACTATGCACGCCTGGCCCCCAATCGGGCTAATCAGCTGAGGAGAGTGATAAGTGCAACAAGATGCAGCAGTTCGGGAGAGAGAGAGAGCTACAGGCAGCTGCCCTGTATGCCTTTATTTTTGTGTGTCTCTGTGTTTAAGTTTATTAAAAACATTATTTTGACTGTTCAGCCCGTTCCCACCTCCTCCTTTCCCAACTTTAAACCCTGTTACATCGGTGCCGAAACCCGGGAAGGAGGAGGGATGCGTCGTCGTAGAGTCCTCGCCACTACCATTCACCATAAAGGAGCAGCCGCGGCAATCCGCCAGGGGACGGAGGAGTTGCTACTGGCTGCCTGGATGCAGAGGAATGTCCGCCATCCGTGAGGGGAGGAGGGGCTCACTGCCGGCCGCCTGGAGTGGTGTGGCCACTGCCAGGGGCGGAGGAGTTCCCTACAGGCCGCCAAAACGCAGCGGGATTAGAAGAATGGCCGCCGTCCGCGAGGGGAGGAAGGGCTCACTGCCGACCGCCTGGAGCGGAAGAGCCGCTGCCAGGGGCGGAGGAGTTCCCAACATGCGGAGGGGCATTCCATCCAGGGGTCAGAGGACTGGCTCCAGTCCGCCTGGGGAGGAGCAGCTGTCATCCGCCAGAGGGCGGAGGAGGGGTAGAGGACCAGGCGATGGCATGTCCAGTGACCGGCGAGCAAGTTTTTCTCTCTCCTCTCTCTCTCTCTGTGTCTCCCACTCGCACTTTCCCTCTCCCCTCTCCCTTCCCTCGTCTCTCCCCAAGGTTCCCAGGAGGCGGGGTGGACCACCGGCTGATGGAACGGTGTCATCCGCCAGAGGGCGGAGGAGGGGTAGAGGACCAGGCGATGGCATGTCCAGTGACCGGCGAGCAAGTTTTTCTCTCTCCTCTCTCTCTCTCTGTGTCTCCCACTCGCACTTTC
The DNA here is from genome assembly GCF_019703515.2 of Myxocyprinus asiaticus. Classification (NCBI taxonomy): domain Eukaryota; kingdom Metazoa; phylum Chordata; class Actinopteri; order Cypriniformes; family Catostomidae; genus Myxocyprinus; species Myxocyprinus asiaticus. The sequence goes on from NC_059350.1 coordinate 33,742,265, forward strand.
CCTCTCCCCTCTCCCTTCCCTCGTCTCTCCCCAAGGTTCCCAGGAGGCGGGGTGGACCACCGGCTGATGGAACGGTGTGTCTGGGCTGTGAGGGTGCACAGCCGGCGCGGAGTCAATATATAGGCGGGAGAGCGAGATAAAGGGGAGCCGGAGATGCCAGTTCGAGAGAGAGAGAGAGAGAGATGCATGTGGTCTTATGTTTTATGATGTTTTAAGTTGAGTTTGTCATTAAAAGTTCGTTGACTGCTCCTTGCCCATCCCCTACCTGTTACAATGTGCCAGCAGCAATATGATAAAAGACACTAATCAATAAATGATTAAATCTATTATCAACAATAATCTGAATAAGCAGTTCTTCTACGGTTGCCGAGAAATGTAGCAACTAAATTGTAGAATCAAATGAATGACACAGATGTGTTGATATTGGCTATTTAACAAATAGTTTCACGAAGGACAACAGTTTACTTTTTCTAACTTTTGGGTGGGGGGTGGGGGTTGTGTTGTAGTGGTTAAAGATCTGAGGTATTAACCCTGCATTTGGTGATCTATGAACCATCACCATTTTGGCCTTCAGCAAGGCACTGTGATAATTATAAGTCGCTTTGGATAAAATCATCTGCTAATTGACTACTGACAGCTTACTAACTTCATGGTAAACTTCATGAGAGGGCCACCAACAAGGGTTTGCTATAGGGTATTGCTGTAAAGGCTATTGTTATTTGTTACAAGCCAAAGAACCATAATCTGGTAATATTTACAACCAGTTTTTTAAAAAAGCACATACCGTAAACTTTTATTTTCTCTTAAATGTCTATTTTTATTTTTTTATTTTTTGTGTGTAAATATGTAGCTTACGTATACACCACTGTATATGGCCACAATTATGGGGACACTCCCTTTGAATTAATGTTTGCCTATTTCAGCTACACCTATTGCATAACAGGTGCATAAAATAAAACAAACAGCCATACAATGTTCTTATACAAAAATCAGTTACTGATTCTGGTGTGGAAGAACTGGTCTGCACAAAGCCCAGACCTGAACCCCAATGAACACCTTTGGGATAAACTGGAAATGTAAGCATAGCGGTAGTTCTGTCACGAAGTCGTAGTAGTATTACACCATTCATTCGATTCAGGCATCTTATCCAATCATAATCCAGCATTTGCTCTATGAGCTCTGCAGCTGTCTTTCATTGCTTGTTATGTGCATTGTTTTCACACAGTCGCACCTTTTTAAGCAAACAGTTGCTTCATTTTGGATTATACGTCATTTGGTTTACTCACCACGATGTTCATACTCAGCGCAGCTGGCCTCAATCACCAAGATATGCAAGTCTTCTGTTTATTCTTCTCTTGGGGGAACAACTGTCAATGCTCCTAGCTGGTGATTGTTGGGGTTTTAGGGTTTTCTGCTATAAATGTTATTGTTCTCGTTTACTATATTCATCATACTGCATCAGTATCGTTTTCAAGCGGGAATGTTTTATTTTACAAGAGTCTGGTTGCGCACCGATCTTCCTGATCGGTGTGAGATAGACTGTGCTCTACCAGCATGGCGGCTGCAACACGCGGGTAGCTGAGTTCAACTTCACGTTGCTCATTTGTTTACCACAGTGTTTGTATGCCTGAGATACTCCTGCATTGGGGGATCATGATCCAATATTCATGTACGTTATTATGCATGATACTTCATTTTGCGTGGTCAGATTATCTTCGTTAATTTAAGATGATACTTCTCATGTTGTTGTTGTTTTACTTCATATCTACATGCGCTGTTCTCTCTAAAAGGGGGATCTGTTGCTGTGTGCCTTTTCTCACCTAATGAAAAACATTACTGAATTACAGTAAATAACAGATCAGTATGCCTTGGAAATTATTAAATATGGTGACTTTCAGTCATGATAAAAGTCAAGAAATCCCATTTAAGCATTTTTCATACCTCTCCTTTTATTCATCGTCAAATGTTTTGACTATATTGTTTTCACTTTTTAGACAATATAATTAAAATTGTCAGTTGCCTGATAATCCCTTGTCCCCTTCATCTGGTCACCACTTCATGACAGTTAAAGTATATATGTGTTGTCACGTTCTGCCTCCCTCATGTTTTCCATGGACTCTTATTTTGAAGTTTCCCCCTGGACTCCATTTCCCATGGTGCATTGCCCTCATCACCTCCATCTGTTCCACATCATCCTCACCTGTCTTCTATTCCCTCATTAGTTCCTTATCTATATATACCCTTCAGTTTTGTTCATTCATTGTCAGTTCTTGTCCATGTAAGCTTGTGTTAGTTCGTTGATTTTGCTTATGGCATGTCCCATTGTTTTGTATCATCTTCATCTTCTTCATTAAAGCCTGCATATAGATACATTGCTTCTCTTGCCTCTCCTTCATCATCCTCTCCAACACAACGTGTGACAGAAGAACTGACCGAAAAGGATGTATCTAGCGGCTGTACAGATCATCCTCCTCGAGCAGGGGGAGCATCCAGTTGAGGATCATGTTCGTGATTTTCTCCATCTGGCAAATTTGGTGCACTATGATGACCATGCTCTGGTTAATTTCTTCCGGGCTGGTCTGAGTAGTGCACTGAAGGAGCTGATGCCTCCGACGGGTCCTCACTGGATGCTCGCCGACTACGTTGAGGAGGTTCTAAAACTCAGCGGCTCACCATTCACTGTGGGTGTAGTGGATGAGGACTTGGAATTTCCTCCCACAATGGACACCCTCCAGCCTTCCACGGCTCCTCCCTCGTCGCCTGCCACGGCTCACGAGCCAGTGCCCATGCCTGCCACGGCTCACGAGCCAGTGCCCATGCCTGCCACGGCTCACGAGCCAGTGCCCATGCCTGCCACAGCTCACGAGCCAGTGCCCATGCCTGCCACAGCTCACGAGCCAGTGCCCATGCCTGCCACAGCTCACGAGCCAGTGCCCATGCCTGCCATGGTTACCGTCCCAGAGCCTGTAGCCCCATCTGTCCCAGACCCAGCTCTCACTAAGTTGGTAGACCTGGACTTTATTCCCACCCTGATCCCCACCCTGACTACCCTTCACCCTCTGCTGGTTCCAGCCAGCATATTGGACACCCTGGTTCTGTCCTGTGCCCTATCCCTTCCTCCTCCTCTGGCTCCACTTAAAACATTCGCTCTTCCTCCTGTTCCCTCTGTTCAGACGGTTCCCCTCAAGTCACCGGCTTGGCCACCCTGGACTCCGCCTTGGCCCTCCGATCCCTCTTCATCACCTCCGCTCTACGTCCCCCAGTCTCCACTGTGGGCCGTCAACCTATCGGCATCACCGGGATCCCTCATACCTCCAGCTCCACCTTGGTCAGTTGGTCACCTGGCTTCACCTCCGGATTCACCAGGGACCTCCTTCCCTCCGGCTCCGCCTTGGTCCTCATGCCAACCGGCTCTGCCTTAGTCCTCCGATCCTGCAGCTCCGCCTCGGTCTTCCAAGCCTTATGCGCTGCCTCGGTCCAACATTTCTACAATGGCATCTGAATCCGAAAACTATTGATTTTAAATGATGCTGCATCCAAGCCGCTAGGTGTCAGTGTAAGTCCAAGATGACACAAAGACAAAAGTTACTGAGTGCACATCCAGGTGCACCCAATCATTATTCACGTTTACATGCAACCAAATAATCAGTTTATAATCAGACTGATAATTCAGTTAGGTTGAAAATCCTTCATGTAAACACAAAAATGATCCAACTGAGCTGGATCCGAATGAAATTTCCATCCAATTGAAAGGGGTGGTGTAGATCTAAAATAGTCAATTTAAAAGAAAAATATTAGCCATGTAAATGTTTGAATCCAACTACTTTCTCAGTTGTATTCTAAAATACCTTGTGCTCATACGCAGAGCAGTGGTGTGTATGTACTGTATGTTGGATGCCACATTCATACACTATTTGTTGTGTTTATTTAGTCCTGCAGTAACATACATAGACCTACAACTATCCATAACTCTAAACCTAACCATAACCACAAAGATTTTAAAAATGAAAGTTTGTAAAATCATTAAATATACCACAAATTAAAAGTTATTTTGAATTCAATCATACCACCTTATCACTAGGTGGCGACAGTGAGGAGAAATTTAATGAAAGTGGAGCGCAGAAGAAGCTAGTGGTATGCTAAGCTTATAGGCAAACCAACCCTGTGTTCCAAATGGCATAAATCAGCTTCCGTATGGCACTTCGAAGGGAGACCAATAATGATAGCCATGCTGTGAGACAGCTTTGAACAGAATTTCCAATAAAAATGACTTAAAAGGTGAGTTCGGAATAAACGTTATTTTTGAAACCCACACCTTTTAGACCTCCAAAGCTCTCACAGTGTATGGCAAAGGTTTCGAAGGGAATAGGGCATAGGGATGATCACTTCTGAATGGAAGACACCCTGATGTAACTAGGGGGTCAGGAATTGGCTGGTTAGCAGGTCCCTGTTAGCCCCTGCTGGTAGAGGTTGGAACTACACCACCTGATGGTAAAAAGCATGTTTCTCCATAGACTTTTCCAGAGATGCCTACGGTTAAACTGAAGGAGGAATGGGCATGATGCAAATATGGTTAAGTCAGACAGGGTATTAGATGCTGCTTCAAACTCTTCGTTTGCCGAGGTGAGTGAGTAACATAAGAAGAAAGCTTTTCTGGCATATTTTTTAGATATCTCAAAAAAGCAAAAACTCCAATTGCAGAATTTCCACTGCCATTCTCACTTTCTCAGCCTTTCTTTGCTTCCTCAAAACGCAACAGCTGACACTGTTTGCATGTGCAGAATTTGTAATGCACATGTAAATGAATATTTGTATCGGACTGCAAAGTTTAGGGTATATATAAACAGTAAATTCAAAATTTGAAATCGGATTGAATTTATTCGGATTGATGAAAATTAGTGCATGTAAACATAGCCATTGTCTGATACCCCTATTCCACCAACAGCCAAAAGCTTGTTGGCCTCAAATAATCAACCGCTAACTTCAGAGGCAGTTGGGCTGGATAATGTAAGCATCAAACCTTTCAAAACAACAGCAAAACTAGATTGCTCTCATTATAATGAAGCTATTTATGCTGTAAAAATCAGATGCGGCGATAACACTTGCATTCAGTTGATGAGCATCCTGTTTCATACAGAGGCTCCAACCACTTTATTTTCCAAAACAAAACAAAAATTCACTCCACACAATGCCTTCATTTTACACCAAGCCAAGGACATATTTCAAGATTAAAATTGCAGCTCCAATTTAGAAAACATGGTGAGGTAAGTTTTAGAGATTGTAATAATGTAGGCTTGTCTGTGTCTTGGTGATGCTCATTCATTTTCAGTGTGAATCTGTAACTGTGGGCTCTTATGACCTCAGTTTCTACGTTTACATTTTTGTATCAGCGCTGCAACATCACTGCTTACTGTATAAATCCGTGTAAACATCTGTGTTAAGTGCAAATATTTTGCCCTGCCGATCGCAATTGTGAGCATTTCTGCACGTACAAGGTTGGCGCGTGCACAGAGTTTGACAGATGCAGGCGGCTTTGTCTCATGGAAAACAAGCTTCCAAACACAGAGATAAGGTGCAATTTACCCTTAGTGTACAGAACTAATTATCTAGATTATTTCGACACTGACAGTGCTGGAGCTATACTGAACTGAATTCACGCAGGATGTAAAAAGCTGTGAAATTACGACAGAAGGCATGAATAAAAGATGATCTTGCTTCAGTGTATAATTAAACATTATATATAATTTGGGACTGTGTGACATTGTTCACATTTTTCACCGTAATAATTACTAGAAAAAGGTTTCCAAACTTCTCTTCTAATTGACAGATTCGTACAAATCTAAGAAGTGTCCTTAAAGTGATAGTTCACCTTTAATTAATATTCTGTTATCATTTCCCCGCCCTTATGTTCTTACAACCCTGTGACACTTTCTGTATTCTGTGGAACACAAAAGATGTTAGACAGAATGTTAGTGAGTGACAGTCTCAGCCACCATTCCCTTTCAAAATATGGAGGGGGGAAAAAAAACTTGCAGTGAAAGTAAATGATTTTTAAGGCTAGCATTCTGTCTAACATCTCCTTAAATAATTTTCCCAAAACTTAATATTCTCGCATCATTTACTCACCCTAATGCCATCCCAGATGTGTTTTTTTTTTTCCTTCTGCTGAACACTGAGATTTTTGAAGAATATCTCAGCTCTGTTGGTTCATAGAATGCAAGTGAATGGTGAACAAAACTTTGAAGCACAGAAAGCGCATAAAGGCAGCATTAAAGGAATTCAAATGACACTGGTTCAATCTACAGTACTGTGCAAATGTTTTAGGCACTTAAGATGTTTCACAAAAACATTTGTCTTAAGATGGTTATTTATATGTTCATCTTTAGTGTGTCAATAGGAAAAATACATTTTAGACTCCCAAACATTACTTTTGCAAATAGAAAAGATTAGAATAGAAGAACAGGGCGCTCTGCAAGAGATGGTATTGCCCCCACAGAGCCCCCCACTGAACATCGAGTCAGTCTGGGATTACATGAAGAGACAGAAGCAACTGAGACAGCCTAAATAGATAGAAGAACTGTGGTGAATTCTCCAAGAAGCTTGGTATATCCTACCTGCCAACAACCAAGAAAAACTGTGTCCAGGTGTATCTAGGAGAATTGGGGCTGTTTTAAAGGCAAAGGTTGCCACACCAAATATTGATTTAGTTTTTTGTTTACTGGACTTTGTATGATGTTAATTGATAAATGAAAACTATTTACGCCATTATTTTTGAAGACATCCTCACTATGCAACATTTTTCACAAGTGCCTAAAACTTTTGCACAGTACTGTATGTCTTCAGAAGGGATCTGATAAGTGTGGGTGAGAAACAGATCAATATTTAAATCCTTTTTTACTAATAAATCTCCACTTTTACATTCTTCTTCTTGTGTTTCTGGTGATTCAATTATTTGTGCATATCACCACCTACTGGGCAGGGAGGAGAATTAATTGTAAAAAATGACTTTATAATATATAAAGTTATTGATATTTATCTGTTTCTCACCCACACCTATCATATTTCTTTTGAAAATCACTGGAGTCATATGAATTACTTTTATACTGCCTCTATGTGCTTTTTGGAGCTTCAAAGTTCTGGTCACCATTCACTTGAATTGTATGGACCAACAGAGCTGAGATATTCTAAAAATCTTCATTTGTGTTCTGCAGAGGAAAGAAAGTCACACATTTGAGTTGGCATGAGGGTGAGAAAATGAGCATTTACATTTATTTTATTTTTATTTATTTTTTTATTTTTTTGTGGTTAACTTTCCCTTTAATTTGATGCATGGAAGAATAAGTCATATGGGTTTGGAACAACATGGTGGTGAATGATGACAATTTCCATTATTAACAATAATATTAATAATAGTTTTATTATTATTATTAATAATAATAATAATCATTCTGTAATGCATGTTAAATGTATATCATGTACTGGAATATAGGAGAGCAAACATCCATTATGTTATATGTGAAAGTAACTAGTTACTCACTACTTGAGTATTCTTTTTATTGGATACTTTCTTACTCGAGTAATCTTTAACATTATTACTTTTACTTCTACTTGAGTATTTTTTAAGTAATTGTACTTTTACTTGAGTAAAGTTTTTGGCTACTCTACCCACCTCTGCAAGCGGTCCAGGCCCCGAAGCAGCAAAGCAGCCTCAAATCATGATGATCCTTCCACCATACTTCACCGCTGGGATGATACTTTTATGTTGGTATGCAGTGCCCTTTTTATGCCATACGTAGTGCTGCGTTATCTTCCCAAACAATTCAACCTTAGTTTCATCAGTCCACAATTTTTTTTTTCCTGTAGCGCTGTGGAATGTCAAGGTGATCTTTGGTCTTCAGGCACGTAGCAATGATTTTGCTGGAAAGCAGTGGCTTCCTGCGTGGTGTCTGAGATCTATTTTTTGCGATGCATGGTCCACATCAGTAGATGCTTCTTGTGAATAGCAAACTCAAAATGTCTGAGTTCTTATTATAAGTCAAAGTAGCTTTAACCCACACGTCCAATCTTGTTTCATTTTTTGGATGCCAGGTTTGCCAACTCCTGACTCTAATTAGCTTTTGTTGACGTCATTAGCCTAGGGGTTCACATACTTTTCCAACCTACACTGTGAATGTTTGAATGATGTATTCAATATGAAAAAAAAACAAACAATTTGTGTGTTATTAGTTAAAACAGATTGTGATGAAGATCAGACCTGGTTTTAGGACAATTTGTTATATAAATGCAGGTAATTCCAAAGGGTTCACATACTTTTTATTGCCACTGTAATTTCGGATGATAAAATATGCGCTCAAAACTCCTAAGACTTTTAAACTTCAGCCTCTTTTTCCCCATACGATTAAAATAAAATGATGTTATTTATCTTAGGCGTGAATTTATAAATTTTATAACTTAGGAAAACAGTCACATGGGGTAGATAGCTCTGAATATTTTTTCTGTTCACAATGCTATCCATAGGCAACATTAGTTTAACATGCTAATCAGTTAAATACTTCATGACCAGTCTGTTCTTTCTTTCTGCTGTGTTTGATATCAGCCATATCGGCTCTCCGCCATTTTGAATACTTTTTTTATTATTCAAAACTTGCTGACTCTCAGCTTGGTATGTTTCTTCAGCATCTGTGAGTCCTGTGGCAATGTGGTCCAGTGGTATGGTGTGTTATACCTGTGTGCTGTGGAGACTGAAAGGTTGCTGGTTTGAAACCAACTTAGAACAACTGAAAAAACTTAAATTGCAAAATGCCTCATGACCTGTTTGTTGTTTCTTTCTGCTGTGTTTGATATCAGCCATATCAGCACTCCATCCTTTTGAATGCTTTTTAAATTTAAAACATACTGATTATCATCATGGTATATCTCTTCAGCACCTGTAAAACCTGTGACAGTGTGGCCCAGCAGTCAGTTCTATAGTGACCAGTGATGGGAAGATCGGATCATTTTACTGACTTGGATCTTTGAGTCTCGTTCAGCAAAATGAACGAATCTTTATTCAAGTCATTTCATTCATTTGAGCAGAATGAAATTAAAATGTTACATTTTCAATAGCCAAATCCCCCCAACATGTCTACTTATGCAAACTTTGATTATAGTCCCAATAAGGAAAAAATGATAATGCAGCCAAGGACAAATGAGAAACAGAAAGATTAGTTCACCTAATGTCCGAGTCATTCATTGTTTTGTCACATGACAGCCATATATGCTAGATGACTCGAGGTGAACTAATCATTTCTGTTTCCTGTGTGAGCAATGCATAGCATATACGGCTGTCACATGACAAAAGAACGAACGACTCGGACCAAAAGTTTCCTGTACAGTGCCTATGCGGTTTTCGCGTAAAAAAACGAACGGAGGTTGCGCATTGCGCATGCGCGGGCAACACAAAATGAATGAATCCCTCTCTGAGACTACTCGTTCTTCTGAGTCACATAAAAGATTCATTGAAAATGAACGAATCGTTCATGAACAACCCATCACTAGTAGTGACTGAAGGCAGGAAATATTATAAGCAATATGACTTGAATCCAGAAAACCCAATCTTTTAACCCTAGAATTCCTCAGTGTCATAAATTAAAAGATGCTGCTCAGCTAGGCACCAAGGATTCTAGTTGAGGCCTGCCTTTGGGCGATAAAATGGTCAAGGAGACTAAAACAGCATGATTTAAAACAAGAAGGCCATTGGTCAGAGAGGCCCCTCAACCCATGGGACTGTGACTTGGGGTTCTGAACTTCCACACAGAGCTAAAGCAGGTTTCCTTGGGAGACCCTCCTGAATTACAATGAACAAACAATGCCAATTCTATGACTCTTTATTCTGGACAATAACCAATTCTCTAGGCTCCAAATTAGTCATGAGACATCCTTTCTGATCAGTATTCTGCAAACAGCAGCTAAAAAAAGAAGTGCCTTTGTTTCATTCATTTAGTAACACACAAACACTTAAAAATTAAACATTTCCTGTATCACATGACTATCGTCATTGTTCAAGACATAGAGACTGAACAGATTGGAACTGAACTTTTGAATTTTCTTTAGGAGAACAAACTAATGCTCACAACTTCAAATGTACAAATGAACTTTTCAATACATGTATCTCAGGACATCTCATCTTACACCAGGAACATTTCACACAAAGTCACAGTACTTTACTGAGTTAACCCTATAAAATGCACACAATACCTAGCCTTGCTAGATAATTCTGAAAATGACGTTATGACCTGTGATCAATTTTATAACTGACAAATTAATGATTATAGACTGATGTACCTTTTAAAATATGTGTAGTGATTTGTAATCACTTATAAATGACAAATCGATGATTATAATCTTTAATCTTTTGTTATTCGTAATTTTTACTAAGAATGGTAAATATTCATGATAAAACACCTCATGTTTACTATCGTTGAGATACTTTCTGCATTTCAGGAATGTTTATGTTAATTAATTTTTGATATGTTCAGTTGTATCCAAGATATAAAATGTATGGTTAAAACATGGAGCGGGAATTTACACAAAGGGTTGTTAATCAACTTTGAAAAGGACAGAAAAATTGATCATGTGACTCTGAAAATCCGCCTCTGATTGGCCTAGATCCTCTTTGGGGTGTGAACAAACTGAAAGGGTTAAAAATGCCAGTGTGAGAAACCCCCTAGAGTTCCGAGTTCGAGTTCTGAATTTTCTTCTTCGGCTTCTCCGTGCTCCACTTCCTCTTCAGCTCCGCGCTCTGGCCCTCGTGGCTTTTAGCCTCTTGCCTCTCAAGTTCCGTACCATGTAGAAGTCCAAGAAGGCTCGGAGTAAAGCTCCAAGGAAGCCCCTCTCTTCTCTGCACACACACGTGACGGTCCTTACTGCGGAAGGCCTCGCTTCAAAACCCTCATCATCCATCAACGCAACAGACAACAAACTATCCATGATCTTAACAGTCCAAACATCGACGGAACCACCCAAACGTTCTATAAGAGCCAAAGAACCAAGCAACATAAGGAAACGCAACGACATGCAAGTACATCTCCAGACTTTTGCTGAAAGTGCTGGTGTATTATTTAAATACTTTGTGTAATCTGATTGCAAATCGATTTAGACTCAAAAAAGGATCAGTGGTTCTTAAGGCATTGTCTACAGACTCCATAAAGTTCCTTTCTCTGTATAGATAATTTCCATCCAAGTCACTCTGTTCACTTTACTCTTTAACCTGTTTCATGTTTGTATGTGTTAGATTAGTTTTTATGTTTAGATTAGCAATAAAGTCTTGTTTGTATTCAAGAATAATTTGACTGTGGTATTTTGATAAATAATCTCGTCAATTGATTTTTTCAAAGATCCGGCCCTAAAGCTATACCTAAAATATTTGTGATATTTTCAATAAGCCATGAGAATAATATTACTCCAATACGTGAATTAATCAGTGGATACAACGAGACGTTGTATTACGATTTTAATGGTGGAGAATTTTATTTAGACAAATAATCAAATTATTTGTAATTTATCTTTCTTATAATGGTTGTCGAACACGGCTAATTCCATTATAAATTTCCCTACATAATGATGGAGGTACATGTTCGACAACCATTATAAGAAAGATAAATTACAAATAATTTGATTATTTGTCTAAATATTCTCCACCATTAAAATCGTAATACAAAGTCTCGTTGTATCCACTGATTAATTCACGTATTGGAGTAATATTATTCTCATGGCTTATTGAAAATATAATTTTAATCTATACCGTGTACATCTACATTAACCAAATTTCCCTACAGTGCACCATGCTTTTGTGCTCTGGGGATCAGAAGTTTGCTGGTTCGAGACCAGCTTTGGGCAATTTGAAAAAGTTTGAATATTTGCAAAATACATTATGACAAGGTCTGTTCTTTCTGCTGTGTTTGATATCAGCCATATCGACTCTCCACCATTTTTAATACTTTTTTAAATTCAAAACCTGCTGACTCTCAGCTTGGTATGTTTCTTCAGCATCTGTGGCAATGTGGTCCAGCAGTGTGTTGTGGAGACTGAAAGGTAGTTGGTTCAAGACCAGCTTGGGGAAAATGGAAAAACATTGAGTAATTGCAAAATTCATCATGACCAGTTTGCTCATTCTTTCTGTTGTGTTTGATATCAGCCATCTCAGCACACCATCATTTTAAATATTTTTTTTAATTCAAAACCTGCTGACTCAGCTAGGTATGTATCTTTGGCACCTGTGAAACTTTTCTGTTTCTGTCACTTTTTGATGACTTGTGAAGTCATGTGGGGTTGCTTTGTATGTCATATTCATGCAATGTGCTTACTATGGTGTAATGCTTTCTATATCAGAGATTTTTGAATAATGTTTACTGAATGGTTGATGGGCTTTTCCCCAAACAAATTTTTATTTTCCCATTTGTTTAAAAGTTACATGAATATAAAGTTGATCATGGTAACAGATGTGCTATGCTGTGATTCTTCTAAGCTATTTCTTCTAAGGTTACCAGTTTGATACCCACCTCAGTAAGTCATGAATTAGCAATGTGTGTAGTTCTGGAGATTTTTGTATTGTGCTTACTGAATGGAGGCTGGGCTTTTCCCAATCAAATGTTGATTTGCATCTTTGTTGAAAAGTTATATGAATATAAATTTGATCATGGTAAAAGCTGTGCTTGGCTGTGATTCCTCCATGCTTAGTATGTCCCTATGCTGACTGACAATTTTGTGGTGCAGTGGATAGTGCGCTGAACTGTGGCTCAGAAAGTCATGAGTTCAAATCTGTCTGGGGGCAATGTTATCTGTGCTTGCTGTGTGAGATCTTTGGGTTTTGCAGTGGTTGCCATGCTGGTGCTTGGCCCTGTAATTGCTGCTTGCAGCTATTTTATTGAATATATCTCTCACTTGTTTTTAAATGCTTCTCTGGTTTATGTGATGTTTATTAGTTGACAGTGTCTTTGACAGTGAAATAAGAACTTATCATATCTGTTTTATTGCAATGAATGTGGCAGAAAGTGGCCCTTTGAAACATGTAGGCCAAACCATTCGAAAATGTAAATTTCTAGGCCATATAATGAATATACAATAAATTTAAATCTTACTATAAAAAATGTTTTATATATATATATATATATATATATATACACACACACACACATACATACATACACACACACATATATACACACAGTTGAAGGCAAAAGTTTACATACACCTTAGCCAAATACATTTAATCTCAGTTTTTCACAATTCCTGACATTTAATTGTAGAAAAATTCCCTGTCTTAGGTCAGTTAGGATAACTACTTTATTTTAAGAATTTGAAATGTCAGAATAATAGTAGAGAGAAGCTTTTTATTATTTCAGCTTTTATTTCTTTCATCACATTCCCAGTGGGTCAGAAGTTTACATATGCTTTGTTAGTATTTGGTAGCATTGCCTTTAAATAGCTTAACTTGGGTCAAACGTTTTGGGTAGCCTTCCACAAGCTTCTCACAATAAGTTGCTGGAATTTTGGCCCATTCCTCCAGACAGAACTGGTGTAACTGAGTCAGGTTTGTAGGCCTCCTTGCTCTCACATGCTTTTTCAGTTCTGCCCACAAATGTTTTATCAGATTGAGGTCAGGGCTTTGTGATGGCCACTGCAATACCTTGACTTTGTTGTCCTTAAGCCATTTTGCCTCAACTTTGAAGGTATTCTTGGTGTCATTGACCATTTGGAAGACCCATTTGCGACCAAGCTTTAACTTCCTGGCTGATGTCTTGAGATGTTGCTTCAATATATCCGCATCATTTTCCTTCCTCATGATGCCATCTATTTTGTAAAGTGCACCAGTCCCTCCTGCAGCAAAGCACCCCCACAACATGATGCTGCCACCCCCATGCGTCACGGCTGGGATGGTGTTCTTCACCTTGCAAGCCTCACCCTTTTTCCTCCAAACATAACAATGGTCATTATGGCCAAACAGTTCAGTTTTTGTTTCATCAGACCAGAGGACATTTCTCCAAAAAGTAAGATCTTTGTCCCCATGTGCACTTGCAAACTGTAGTCTGGATTTTTATGATGGTTTTGCAGCATTGGCTTCTTCCTTGCTGAGCAGCCTTTTAGGTTATGTCGATATAGGACTCGTTTTACTGTCAATAGGCAGTTCACATGGTGTTACACTTGCACTGATGCCACTGTATACTACCCCAGACTCAAGCTATAATAACAGTGAAATAGCACATTGTTTTTATTCATTACATTTGTATGTAGGATAGCAATGTTCACAGATAGCAGTGGTATTCGGCTGAACTCAGTGGTGAAGTGGCTCAGACTATCAGCCCAGGCCAGGGGCTGTTCAAATTGATGGAACACAACAGACTGGAACTGAACACGAGGATCTCAAGAGTCGAGACACACATTTCCAAGTTGGACATCTTTCCTGACAAAGTATTTAAACAACTCATCGCTTAATCTGAGAAACGCTTATAAGAGAGCAAGACGCAATGGCCAAGTACCTCCACCTACAGTAAAAGGCTGTCCACACTGAACGTATTTGCAACCATCCAGTTGTTTTTCTATGTAAACGTGCACTAGACAAACATCTTTGTTTTGCTTTGTTTGTTTATTCAGCGTGCAGGAGCGCTTTTTTTTAGATGATGTGTCTAATTAAAAAGAACTTTAAAAGCATATTGAGACACGTGTCAAAACAAACACCACAAGGCATCAGTGAAGTGCTGCTCTAATAATGTATAATGACAGTGGACCCTTCCCAGCCGCTCCAGCACTGGACGCAATGGGGAAAAACTATCAGTGTGGATTTTGGCTGATAACCAATAGGTCCAGAAATCTGTTATCGGTGCCGTGTAATCGGCAAAACTGATATATCTGTCGACCTCTAGTTTTGGTCCTCGAATCTGATTGCACGATAGATGTTCCATGAGTACTGATGTCTCACACCATCGCTTATGTTTGTGGTATTCTTAACTAAATTGTAAGAGCAGCGCAGATGTATGTCTTTTAATTTTTCCCTGTGGCATTAAAGATTTTAGCCAGCAGGTGGTGACAAAAGACAATATTTATGTGTAATGAGCCAGTAAAGTGAATTGAGTCAGCGCACATCAGTCAGCGAGCCGTTTCTTTGAAGTCATCGGCATTGTCTCAAATTCCATGATCGCTCACATTACTATTACAATATTACAGTACTGAAATACAGTTAAACTAACAGCATCAGCATTAAGGCTTATCACAGCTGAGAGACACAACAGATGGAAAAATAACAAATATACTCAAGTTCCGTAGCTATACAGGAGTTTCCGCATTGTGAGGAGATCAAATCAACATGGCAGAGGAGAGCACTGGCTACCGCGAAACACTCAGGGGGGACCCCCCACTTGGAGGTCTATTTTAACACAGAGAAAATAGGATGTATTTGACCATTTTTGTGTGTTGAGCCAGTTAAGTTGACGTGCATTGAGTCATTGCTGACAGTCAGCGTCACAGAGCGGTTTCTTTGAAGTCACTTACATTTGTCTCTCGCTCGATGATCGCTCGGATTTCTACTACACTACAGCTTCAGCATTAAGACTTATGAATGCTGAGGGACACAGCAGAAAAATCTCAAGGCGCTTACCTTTTTTACTGGAGTTTCCACTTTGAAGAAGATGTAATTGAACATGGCGGTGGAGAGAATGGTTTCTATAGCGAATGACTCTCGTGCACCGGCTACCGCGAAATAGGGAGGAACACCCCCGGTCTGATGGCTATTTTGCCACAGAGAAAATAGTTTGTCTTTGAGCAAAATTACATTCTTTATCAAGCTGACACACTACATCATCTCTGCTTGAGAGTCACGACAGACATAGGTAATAGCACATGCTCTCTCACTCTCTCTCTCTCTCTCTCTCTCTCTCTCTCTCTCTCTCTCTCACACACACTAACACACAGACACACACATCCTTATTTCTCCAATAACTTGTTAGAAACATCCCAGGCCGTCGTTACTAGTTATAAAGTGACGTTTTCGAATTAGTAATGGAGGATTGGGCGCATCTTTTGAACTAGCAACAACAGACTCTGATCCGTTGCGTAAGAAAGTAGTTCCATGTATAACTGTATGTTAAAAATAACTCCATGTATTTTTTGTGACAGTCCTTAGTTTTTCCTCATTTTTTTTTTTTTTTTTTGTTCACTTATTCATTGAACTGTTGTTTATAAGCAATATCACACTCGCAATCATGCTGTATGTCCCTAAATCAGCACGGCTGTGATCACCTGCGGCACTCGGCCTGCGGCTTGTGTGATATTGTTTGAATACATACATACATACATTATATATATATATATATATATATATATTACACACACATACATACACACACACACATACACTGGCGGCCAAAAGTTTGGAATAATGTACAGATTTTTCTGTTTCGGAAGGAAATTGGTACTTTAATTCACCAAAGTGGCATTCAGCTGATCACAAAGTATAGTCAGGACATTACTGATGTAAAAAAACAGCACCATCACTATTTGAAAAATGTAATTTATGATCAAATCTAGACAGGCCCCATTTCCAGCAGCCATCATTCCAACACCTTATCCTTGAGTAATCATGTTAAATTGCTAATTTGGTACTAGAAAATCACTTGCCATTATATCAAACACAGCTGAAAGCTATCTGGTTCTGAAATTAAGCTTAACATTGTCTTTGTGTTTGTTTTTGAGTTGTCACAGTATGCAATAGACTGGCATGTCTTAAGGTCAATATTAGGTCAAAAATGGCAAAAAAAGAAACAGCTTTCTCTAGAAACTTGTCAGTCAATCAGGTGTACACAACAGTCTTCAAAGACAAAGGACAATTGGCTCTAACAAGGACAGAAAGAGATGTGGAAGGCCCAGATGTACAACTAAACAAGAGAATAACTACATCAGAGTCTCTAGTTTGAGAAACAGATGCCTCACGTCCTCAGCTGACAGCTTCATTGAGTTGTACCCGCTCAACACCAGTTTCATGTACAACAGTAAAGAGAAGACTCAGCGGTGCAGACCTTATGGGAAGAATCGCAAAGAAAAAGCCACTTTTGAAAAAAAAAAAAAAGGTTACAGTGGGCAAAGAAACACAAACATTGGACAACAGATAACTGGAAAAGAGTGTTATGGATCTTTTTTTTATTGATTAATAAACACAATTCAAAGAAAAACACAACACATATACATCGAATCAACATTTAACATTCAACTCCCACTAATATCCCTCCCCAATCACCAACTCCACCCTGACCCCCAATGAACACCCCTGTGGTCACATATCATAAAACACAAACACACACACACACACATATAATAAACATACATAATTAAACTAAACTTCTCTCTCCACATCCCCTCCCCGAGAGTCCCCCAAAAAGGCTAAATAATTCCCCCATTTCCTATCGAACAAGTCCCAAAACCCCAGCCTTTTACTTGCCACCTCCTCGAAAGCTGCAACCCTTCCCATCTCCGCACACCACTCCAGAAATGAGGGCACTCCATCTGACTTCCATCCCCTTAAAATAATTTGCCTGCAAATCATGATACTGGTCAGAACCCAATTTTTTTAATGTGTTTATCCCCCAAATTTATGACCGCCCCATCACCCAAAATACAGAGTCTGTGGCAAAGTCAAATTTGAGTGCCCAAAACGTCACACATACAACTCTGAACCATCAACCAAAATTCTTGGATCTTAACACACCCCCAAAAAATGTGGGTTGTGTCTCCACCTTCTGATTGGCATCGCCAGCAGGTGGGTGTGTCTTTAAGACCAAGCCTATACAATCTAGAGGGTCCAATAGAATCTACAGTATGTAAAATCTTGAATTGCATAAGGCGCACCCTTGCATCTCTAGATGCAGACTTGATATTTTTTAGAATCCTAGCCCACACTCCCTGCTCCAATACCAAGTTTAAATCTTTCTCCAATAATCTCTTGATAAAAGTTAAAGCTCCGACCCCCAGACTCTGAATTAGCAGGGAGTAATACACTAATGCCTCATGACCTTTTCCAAAAGCAGAAATCACCTCTCCCAGAGTATCAGCCGCTTTAGGGGGGTGTGTGCTACTCCCAAAAACAATACAGAGCAGCTGGCACAGCTGCAAATACCTATAGAACTGAGATCTGGGAATCTCAAAGTGTTGAACCAAATTTTCAAAAGATCTCAACACTCCACTCTCATATAGGTCACCGAGTGTAGTAACCCCCCTTACAATCCACTCTGACCAGCAGAAAGGGGACTTATTAATACAATTTAGGGTTCAGCCATATGCTTGAGGTAACATTTAAATAAATGTCCGAATTGAACACTCTGGACACTTGTCCATATCAAGTGCAAATGCGAGATAACAGGTTGTAACTTAACTTCTCCAATTTGTTTGATAGAAAGGCATTGCAATGGCAAAATAGGGGCAAGAACTTCCTGTTCAATACAAAACCAGGGAGGGGCTCTCTCAGGTGGAAGCGACCAATGAGCCAGCATAATAATAAAACAAAATCTTGGGTAGGCCTAGCCCACCTTTGTCAATCGGCCTATGTAACTTATTAAAATGTAATCTAGGACGCTTACCGTTCCAAATGAAGGACTTCGCTATGCTACAAATTGCTTGAAATAAGAGAGGGGGAGATCTATAGGGAGAGACTGTAGCAGGTAGTTGAATTTTGGAATACAATTAATTTTAAATAACATTAACCTTCCCAATCATCGATAAATGTAATGGTGCCCATCTGCCCACATCGCTCGAAAACCTTTTTATTAAAGGGTCAAAATTAACTAACTAAATCAGACAAATTTGCTCTGAATAAAATGCCCAAATACTTAATGCCTTGTTTGGGCCACTGGAAAGCGCCCATCTGGAAAGCCGTTACTGGGCAGTACGCTGTCAGAGCCAAAGCTTCGGATTTAGAACAATTGACTCTGTATCCTGAGAATTTAGAAAAGGAATGAATAATTCTATGGAGGCAAGGCATAGATCTAATGGGGTCGGAGACGAATAATAAAATATCATCTGTGTAAAGCAAAAGCTTATGCGCCACACCTCCCGCCACCACCCCTGGAAAATCATCTTCCCTTCTTATCATGGCTGCAAATGGTTCCAGGGCAAGACAGAACAATAATGGGGAAAGAGAGCAACCCTGCTGGGTGCCCCTATCCAGAGTAAAATAATCTGAAATTAATCCATTTGTTTGTACTGCCGCTACCGGGTGTCTATAAAGTAACTTAATCCATCCAATAAAAGTATTTCCGAACCCGTATATTTCCAAAATCTTAAAAAGATCACTCCATTCTACCATATCAAAAGCCTTTTCACCGTTAAGTGAGATGGCCATGACCGGAGTCTGATCATTCACCACAGACCACATAATATTGTTGAAATGCCTAATGTTATCAGACGAGCTGCGGCCCCAAATAAACCCCACCTGATCTATATGTATAAGAGATGTCATAACTTTACTTAATCGGTTAGCAAGAATTTTTGACAATATTTTTACTTCTAGCTGGACCAGGGAAATTGGACGGTAACTCTTACACTTGCTTGGATCTTTGTCCTTTTTAAGAATCAGACTGATCCGGGCTTGTGTCATGGTTGGCGGAAGCTTTCCATTCTTTAATGATTCCATATAAACTTCTAACAAAAGTGGAGCCAGTTCTATAGCATAACATCTAAAAAATTCAGCGACAAAGCCATCTGGCCCCAGAGTCTTGCCTGTAGGCAAGGCCTTAATTACCTCACCAAGCTCATCCAAGGTTATCTCAGAATCAAGATAATTTTTTTGCTCATTCGTCAGTTTAGGGAGTTCTAATGGTTCAATAAAGTTTCTAATGTCTTCAACTGTAGACGGAGCGTTTGTGGGATCAGCTAGACTGTAAGGTGCATGAAAAGTGCCCGGCAAGACAGCCACATCTATGGCAAGTGCTACAGGAAGCGTGGGGTTAATTGTCACCTGAGTATCTGGACAAACTGACAGCTAGAATGCCAAGGATCTGCATAGCGTGTCATTGCTGCACGTGGAGGATTTTTTGATGAGAACTCTTTGAAGTAGTTTAAGATGTTCTGAACATTTGTTTTCGAATTGTAATAGTAATTTTTCACATTATTAATGTCCTGACTATACAATGTGATCAGTTGAATGCAACTTTGGTGAATAAAAGTACCAATTTCTTTCCATTAGAGCAAAATCTGTACATTATTCCAAACTTTTGGCTGCCATTGTGTGTGTATATATATATATATATATATACTATATTGCCAAAAGTATTCGCTCACCCATCCAAATAATTGAATTCAGGTGTTCCAATCACTTCCATGGCCACAGGTGTATAAAATGAAGCACCTAGGCATGCAGACTGCTTCTACAAACATTTGTGAAAGAATGGGCCGCTCTCAGGAGCTCAGTGAATTCCAGTGTGGTACTGTGATAGGATGCCACCTGTCCAACAAGTACAGTCGTGAAATTTCCTTGCTACTAAATATTCCACAGTCAACTGTCAGTGGTATTATAACAAAGTGGAAGCGATTGGGAATGACAGCAACTCAGCCACGAAGTGGTAGGCCACGTAAAATGACAGAGCGGGGTCAGTGGATGCTGAGGCGCATAGTGCGCAGAGGTCGGCAACTTTCTGCAGAGTCAATCGCTACAGACCTCCAAAGTTCATGTGGCCTTCAGATTAGCTCAAGAACAGTGAGTAGAGAGCTTCATGGAATAGGTTTCCATGGCCGAGCAGCTGCATCCAAGCCATACATCACCAAGTGCAATGCAAAGCGTCGGCTGCAGTGGTGTAAAGCACGCCGCCACTGGACTCAGCAGTGGAGACGCGTTCTCTGGAGTGACGAATCACGCTTCTCCATCTGGCAATCTGATGGACGAGTCTGAGTTTGGCGGTTGCCAGGAGAACGGTACTTGTCTGACTGCATTGTGCCAACTGTGAAGTTTGGTGGAGGGGGGATTATGGTGTGGGGTTGTTTTTCAGGAGCTGGGCTTGGCCCCTTAGTTCCAGTGAAAGGAACTCTGAATGCTTCAGCATACCAAGAGATTTTGAACAATTCCATGCTCCCAACTTTGTGGGAACAGTTTGGGGATGGCCCCTTCCTGTTCCAACATGACTGCACACCAGTGCACAAAGCAAGGTCCATAAAGACATGGATGAGTTGAGAAGAGTCCTGACCTCAACCCAATAGAGCACCTTTGGGATGAATTAGAGTGAAAACTGCGAGCCAGGCCTTCTCGTCCAACATCAGTGTCTGACCTCACAAATGCGCTTCTGGAAGAATGGTCAAAAATTCCCATAAACACACTCCTAAACCTTGTGGAAAGCCTTCCCAGAAGAGTTGAAGCTGTTATAGCTGCAAAGGGTGGGCCGACGTCATATTAAACCCTATGGATTAAGAATGGGATGTCACTTAAGTTCATATGCGTCTA
The DNA here is from genome assembly GCF_019703515.2 of Myxocyprinus asiaticus. Lineage (NCBI taxonomy): Eukaryota > Metazoa > Chordata > Actinopteri > Cypriniformes > Catostomidae > Myxocyprinus > Myxocyprinus asiaticus. The sequence goes on from NC_059350.1 coordinate 33,763,719, forward strand.
AAGGCAGATGAGCGAATACTTTTGGCAATATAGTGTATATATATATATATATATATGAGAGAGAGGCTCTAATAACAACTAGTTTTATTCACTTTAAAAACAAATCACAAGTGAAACAGCTGATTAAAAAATTTAAAGTTCATTAACACATTTTTTACTTGGCTACTCACACAATCTCAAAACACTTATAATGCATGATTTGAAAGACGATACATTTTAACACTTGCATTACATAACGTCATGGTTACTGGTGTAACCTCCGTTCCCTGATGGAGGGAACGAGACGTTGGTGTCGATGTAGTGACACTAGGGGTCACTCTTGGGAGCCCGAGACACCTCTGGTCTTTGATAAAAGGCCAATGAAAATTGGCGAGTGGTATTTGCATGCCACTCCCCGGATGTACGGGTATAAAAGGAGCTGGTATGCAACCACTCATTCAGGTTTTATGCTGAGGAGCCGATATAAGGTCCAGCCATTTCAGCGGGTAGTTCAGCGTTGTGGCAGGAGGGACACAACGTCTCGTTCCCTCCATCAGGGAATGGAGGTTACACCAGTAACCATGACGTTCCCTATCTGTCACTCACTCGATGTTGGTGTCGATGTAGTGACACTAGGGGTCCCTGTACAAAACGCCACAAGGCTGAACTGTGTTACGTGAACTGGCGGTGTGTGGTGGGCAGACTTGCTGTGTGCCTCATAGCCAGCACACCAGGTCGACACGTAACCTCCCCTGACACAGTTGAGTGTTGAACGGCCCTTTTTGGGGACAAGTCGACTACCCAAAGATAGAGACAGGCTTAACCCAGTCTTGGCCTCTTTTCCCCTTCTCTTTTTCCACTCCCTAAAAAAGAAGGGGGATTATCCGACTGGGCCACCAGGTCTAGTCGGGGGGTGTCCCTCCGAAGGGGAAGACACCGCAGAGACCACACGTCGCCCAAAGAGAGGGGGGGATATTTAAGTGGAAGAATATGTCACATGGTCTTTCCAACCATGTGGAGAGCCTTCAAGGTAGATCCTGCCCAATGGGGGAGGAGTTACTACAAACATGGAGACTGGGGCAGAGGAGCTCTGCCCAAGGAAGATGCAGTTTGCCAGCAGGGAAACGAACTAGTGGAAGATATATATCGCATGGGGTTAGCCTTACAGGGAACCGCCACATGTGGAGCACCTACCCCAGAACAGGGCTCTTAGCTAGCGTGTGTACTGGGCCGGCAGCGAGTCTCTCCGAATACTCGACTGCCACAGGGCTCAGAGGAAGTCAACCAGGGAACAAAGTCTGTGAACACTACTGGGAATTAATGGCGCACGTCTTCAGCTCCAAGGGAGGTGGAAGGTGCTATGTGCAAGCGATACACCCGGCAAGCTATCCCGGGCTTATCCGCTTGTGTTGCATGCCACTACGTAGGACGAAACCGGTTCCACCCGGAGGTTGTAGAACCTTGCACAGGTGTTGGGTGTTGCCCAGCCCGCTGCTCTGCAAATGTCTGTTAGAGAGGCACCCCTGGCCAGGGCCCATGGAGCCGTTACACCCCTGGTAGAATGGGCTGGTAGCCCTACTGGGGACGGCATGTCCTAGGTGACATATGCCATAGTTATGGCGTCAATGAGCCAGTGGGCGATCCTCTGCTTGGAGACAGCGCTTCCTTTCCACTGTGCACCAAAGCAGACAAAGAGCTGCCCAGAAATTCTAAAGCTCTGCGTGCGATCCAATTAGATGCGTAAAGCGTGCACCGGACACAGCGACGACAGGGCTGGGTCTGCCTCCTCCTGGGTCAACGCTTGCAGGTTCACCACCTAGTCCCAAAAGGGGTGGTGGGAACCTTGGGCACATAGCCCGGTCAGGGTCTCAGGATCACGTGAGAGTAACCTGGACCGAACTCCAGGCATGTTTCACTGACAGAGAATGCTTGCAGGTCACCTACCCTCTTGATGGAAGTGAGCGCAGTCAGGAGGGCAGTCTTCAAGGAGAGTGCCTTAAGCTCGGCTGACTGCAAAGGCTCAGAGGGGACTCTCTGTTGACCCTGAAGAGTTACAAAGGTCCGATGAGGGAACGAGGTGCAGTCTGGAGGGATTCAGCCTCCTGGCGCCTCTTAGGAACCTGATGATCAGGTCATGCTTCCCTAAGGACTTACCGTCGACTGCATCATGGTGTGCTGCTATGGCAGCAATGTACACCTTCAAGGTGGAAGGGGACAGCCTCCCTTCCAACCTCTCCTGCAGGAAGGAAAGCACTGATCTGACTGCGCAACTCTGGGGGTCTTCGTGTCGAGAAGAACACCACTTAGCGAATAGTCGCCACTTAAAAGCATACAGGCGCCTCGTAGAGGGGGCCCTAGCCTGAGTGATCATGTCTGCCACCGCAGGTGGGAGACAGCTTAGGTCTTCCACATCCCATCCAGGGGCCAGATTTGGAGATTCCAGAGATCTGGGCGCGGGTGCCAGATGGTGCCCCTTCCCTGAGAAAGAAGGTCCTTCCTCAGGGGAATTCGCCAGGGGGGAGCTGTCGCGAGGAGCGTGAGGTCCGAGCACCACGTCTGGGCGGGCGAGTAGGGTGCTACTAGGACGACCTGCTCCTCGTCCTCCCTGACCTTGCACAGGGTCTGTGCAAGCAGGCTCACTGGGGGAAATGCATATTTGCGAATGCCAGGGCGCCAGCTGTGTGCCAGATCGTCTATGCCAAGGGGGGCCTCGGTCAGGGCGTACCAGAGCGGGCAGTGGGGAGGATTCTTGGGAGGCGAACAGGTGCACCTGTGCCTGTCGAATCGACTCCAAATCAGCTGGACCACCTGAAGGTGGGGTCTCCACTCTCCCCCGAGGGTAACCTGTTGTGACAGCGCGTCCACTGTAGTGTTGAGGTTGCCTGAGATGTGAGTTGCTTGCAGCGACTTGAAGTGCTGCTGACTCCAGAGGAGGAGATGGCGGGCGAGTGGTGACATACAACGAGAGTGCAAACCACCTTGGTTTGACATATGCTACCGTTGTCGTGTTGTCTGTCTGAACTAACACGTGCTTGTCCTGGATCAACGGCCGAAACCTCCGCAGGGCGAGCAGAATTGCCAACAACTCGAGGCAGTTAATGTGCCAATGCAGTCGCGGACCCGTCCAGAGGCCGGCGGCTGTGTGCCCATTGCAAACAGTGCCCCAGTCCATTTTGGAGGCATCTGTCATGACCACGACGTGCCTGGGGACTAATTCTAGAGGAACACCTGCCCGTAGGAACGAGGGGTCATTCCAAGGGCTGAAAACACGGTGACAGACCAATGTAATGGCCATGCTGTGTGTCCCGTGGCGCCATGGCTGTCTCGGGACTCGAGTCTGGAGCCAGTGCTGAAGCGGCCTCATATGCATCAACCCGAGTGGGGTGGCCACCACCGAGGATGCCATATGCCCCAGGAACCTCTGAAAAAGTTTCAGTGGAACCGCTGTTCCCTGTTTGAACGCCTTCAAACAGGCCAGCACAGACTGGGCGCGCTCGTTCGTAAGGCGCGCCGTCAAGGAGACTGAGTTCAACTCCAAACCGAGAAAAGAGATGCTCTGAACCGGGAGGAGCTTGCTCTTTTCCCAGTTGACCCGAAGCCCTAGTCGGCTGAGGTGTGAGAGCACCAGGTCCCTGTGTGCGCATAACACATCTCGAGAGTGAGCTAGGATTAGCCAGTCGTCGAGATAGTTGAGAATGCGAATGCCCACCTCCCTTAACGGGGCAAGGGCAGCCTCTGCGATCTTCATCAAGACGCGAGGAGACAGGGACAGGCCGAAAGGGAGGACTTTGTACTGACACGCCTGACCCTTGAACGCGAACCGCAGGAAGGGTCTGTGTCGAGGAAGGATCGAGACGTGAAAGTACGTGTCCTTCAGGTCTACCGCCACGAACCAATCTTGATGCCGGAAGCTCGCTAAAATGCGTCTTTGCATCAGCATCTTGAACGCGAGTCTGTGTAAAGCCCGGTTCAGTACTCGCAGGTCCAAGATTGGCCGCAACCCACCGCCTTTCTTCGGTACGATGAAGTAGGGGCTGTAAAACTCTCTTCATCCCGGCTGGAGGGACAAGTTCTATCGTGCCCTTCCGTAGGAGTGTAGCGATCTCCGCACGCAGGGTAACAGCGTTTTCGCCCTTGACGAAGGTGAAGTGAATACCGCTGAACCTGGGTGGGCGCCTGGCGAACTGAATCACGTAGCCGAGTCGGACGGTCCGGATCAACCACCGCGATGGATTGGAAAGCGCAAGCCACGCGTCCAAATTCCGTACGAGGGGGACCAAGGGGACAACATCGTCGGACGTACCGGTAGGTGGGGCCTCGCGGCGGGGCGGAGCGCGAGGTGCCACAGCACGTCGTGGCCGTGCTGAGTCTAGGGACATCGAAGCACTTACCTGGCTCCTTGTGACCACCCCCGGAACAGCCTGGGATGGGGGAGGAAGAGGCCTGTCCTTACGACCCGTGGAGGCTGTCACATCGGGGGTGGATTGTGCCACAGCTGGGTGCTCAGGGGCGGAAAGGGCACCGCTGGAGCGCCAATCCTGCAAGATAAAGCCCGTGGACGGTAGTCGTGGTGACGACCGTACACACCGGGTATGTGACTCAGGGAGGAAGGAAGCCGCTCTTTTGCTGAACTGTTGGGTACCGCAGCCACTTGGGCGTGCGGCGAAATCAAACAAAAAGGCAACAAAAGATTTTCCACCCGGCCCTCCACCGGGGATGGAGTGGTCTTCCTACCAGCTCCACGTGAGTGGGTTACCTCGTCCCTGGGTTGCCCGTCTCAGGGGCGCTTCGAAGACCTCCATGGGTTCTTCGGTGCCGGCTGTGAGACAGAGAAAATCTGAATAAGTGGTTGCATACCAACTCCTTTTATACCTGTATGTTCGGGGGAGTGGCATGCAAATACCACTCGCCAATTTTCATTGGCCTTTTATCAAAGACCAGAGGTGTCTCGGGCTCCCAAGTGTGACCCCTAGTGTCACTACATCGACACCAACGTCAAGTGAGTGACAGATAGGGAACTTTATTGGATGCAACTTTTTCATTCCTTGAAGAGTGCCATAAGCTAAAGGTAGAAGGAAATTAGATGCAAAATAACTTTAGATATGAAAGAATTTGCATTGAAATTATTTGACATGCGAGAGGTGCTAAGTGTTCAGGGTGTTTTTATACACAAGTGCTTGATTTGCGAAATATTTGCAATATGCTAATATATATGTGAATCATAAAGCAAATGTTCAAAACAAGAATTTGACAGGTCAGCTTGAAATATTACATCACACACATACATGATCAAACAAAACATGCAAACCTGATAACAGAAAATCCATCAATTCCCCCCATAACACAGGCGGTAAAATATTCATAACATGACATTATGAACATGATAGTGTGTTCTTGAGGCATGAATTGTGAGAGGACTGTAAAAACAGTACAAGTGAAGGACAGAGCAAATATGGTGCATGTGGGTACAGCCCCTTTAAAGTGTCTTTTCCTGTTTCCTGTCCTTTCCTGTACGTGTAATGCACACACACACTCTTTTCAATGATAACATGTTATGGGAATCATTGAGCCCGTTTACATGCACACCAATACGCTGATTACTCTCTAAAATCAGCCATTTTTAAAAAAGGCAAGAAATCTGTGTGACATCACGTCAGGGTTCATGTGTGGAAATTAGGAGACGGGGAGCAGTGACACGCTTCAGGTCAGATTTTTATTCTCTTTCTTTGGTGTGCAGCGTATGTACTTTTTGCTGGCTTTTCACTCAGTCAGTGATTCACTCTCAAAATAAACAAACTTCTTCACAATACTCAATGGACTAAACACTCAATATAAACCGATGCCAACACTGCACACTCATTCTTTCTCTACCTTCTCTGGCGTGCTCTGCTGTTTTAAGGAGTCTCTCCACTATCACTGTAATGAGAAACAGCTGTTAGAAATCATGTTAACCAGCTTGACAAGCCACACCACTCCCTCTCTCCTGCAGACAGACACACGACCACGGCCCCATCACCACACCGTTTACATGAAATTTGAAATAATCATGTTATTCTCTGCTTTTGACGTAAAAACTTGAAGAGGCATGCACTCAACACGTGCGCACATTGGATGAGCCGGTAAGAACACCAGTTAAGGTGTTTACATGCAAAGCAAAATCGGAATAGTGGACAAAAATGTTCTTGTATCGACCGGTTTATTCTTGCGCCGTTTATGACCTTACACCGATAATGGAATGCCATTTATGGTGTTTACGTGATTACTAGAGCCCGACCGATATGGGATTTTTGAAACCGATACCGATTTTAGAGGGGGAAAATTAATCAATTACCGATATGGTGGCTGATATAGTTAATTTTTGAGCTGGAATGAAAACAGACCTTTTCTATGTGGATTGTGCACCGATTTTGCACAATATGACTATGCAAAAGTACTCAGAAGGCTGCTTTCTTAAATATTTTTCTCAAAGAATATGACATTATTATTATTATACATTGTCAACAAATTCTAGAAATGAACACTGAAAATAAAAACAAATTTACTCATGAAAGTAAAGAATATCCTGTTTTTTTTTTTTGTGTGTGTGTGTTTGTATCAATGAAATATGCTAATTGTAAAGTGACACTAAGCTTGGGAATGGTGCTATATAAAATAAACTTCTTACTTGGGACATCCATTACGCACTAATCAAACAGAAGCAAAATTGCCTGGGAATCTGTTGTAAGGTGTTTTACAACATCTGACATTCAAACTTTGGATGTCCAACCGTTTTAGCTCAGGGGTTTCCAAACTGTCAGCTAAAGTGACAATTTGGACCCCCTTATATTTTAAGTAATGTTAACCTTTCAAAATATAATTAAATTTGTGTCTTTGCACTTTGCACTTATTTTTCTTATTGTTATATTTTAAATGAATCTTTATTACATTTATTGTTCTTTTCTTATAATATTTAAAATAATGTTATTTAATTCTCCATTGGCATATCTATCCCAATCAGAGATATGACCACATATAATCATTATCCATCACAGTAGTCATACTTGTGAAAAGGGTCTATTGTTATTTATCATTTCTGTTTTTATTTCCCTCATAATTTTAAAAATGTATGTCATGTCATTTGTGTATTCACATTTGATGTCTTGATATGATATAGCCAATATTTACATTTTCAATAATTAAAAATGACTTTTTATAGAAGTACCAAAGCCAGGGCTGTAGTAATCATTATAACCTGGTGAAAACATTACATGAAACATTATATTTTTTGGAAACCATACATTATATTTCAAAACTTGAAGGTAGCCGTACAAGCAAATACTAGTCGGCCACCTAAACAAAACCTTTAAGACCCAGCAGAAACCTGGGTCAACCGGTTGGTTCATCAGTGAACTGAACCAACGCACAAGTGGTTAACAGTACAGCCCAAGGAGGTACACCAATCACCTAATGTTTTTTTAGGACCACAGGGTCAGGTTAATGACTCTGAGTTTACTTTTAAAAACATTATTGTGTTGCTGATAGTAAAAGTAATTATTACGTTAAAACATTTATGGAGATTAGCAATAAGTAATTTACTTTTGCATTCAAAAGTGCCATTTTATCACCATCAGTTGCTTGAGATCACTCTGTCTCTCTCACTCACAAACTTATATGAAGTGTGCAGAGAGAGAGAAGCCACATAGACATACAATAGTTAAAAGTAAAATATACATGCTTGGTTTAAGTTGTGTTCTGTCTTGTTTTTATTTGTGAAATGAAGGACAAATCTTCTGTCAAATTGTCTGTACGTAACCTCTTCACTCACTCACAAACCCCCTGGAGTTCCCTCACAAACCCTAAGGGGTTTGCAAACCCCCGTTTGGGAAACCCTGTTCTTGCTGAATTACATGAACTTCAGGAAATGTTTACTGCTTTATTATTTAGAGAGTTTACTCTTAACTCATCAGTCTATCGAAGTTGCACTGTTATCTATTTGCTCATTAATGTGTCAAAAATGAACAACATGTCACTTTATTTGTTACTTTGTTGGTCTAGATTGGCCCCATGGGCTCCAAATAGTTTATTTCAACCATATTAATAATACCAAATGTTCTCTATAATAATTTGGTTTTAATTACAACACATTTGTCATGGGTAATTACAAATGCAATTGAATATGTCTGTAAGATAAAAAAGAAGATTTGTTCTGTGTCAATGACTGAAGAGTAATTGCCCTCTGTCTTGCCCAGCTTCATAAATCTGAATTATGCAAATGTATTTTGTCGCTGGTTGTCAGAGTGTCAAACCAAACCTAAATCTGCATTACAGCCACTTCCTGTTTGGATGTAAAGAGCTTTTAATTCACATAATCCTGATTCTGTCTTTCTGAAATGCCAGATCATGTGCACCATAAAATATTGCATATGGCCACTTGTATCACTCAGCTAATTATAATGGTCCTCTTGGCAGAAGTAATTTGCTAATATATCTTGCCACCATATTCACGCAGGAAAGACTGGGAACATGCTGACTTTGCTGTCTGCCTCAAAAGAGGATAAACCTCTAATAACGAGACAGGACACATTTAGCTAAAATATCCAATGATGTTGGAAATAGTTGGGTTCATTAAATTGTAGACATCTGTGCCAGTGGATACATGAAACATAATGTAAATGGTGAATAGAAGCCAACGCACACAAATGTGATTCAACCATTCCTTCTGCTACTATTGTCATAGCATTGAGTATGTACCAGTAACTTTTAAGAATCTGATTGTGTACTTAACGTCTGTGTTACCTAACAGAGCAAAGTGTTCTTTTATGTTGACTGATTTCACAGGTTTCTGCGCACAATGCATAGGCCTTGTTCTCCAGGTCGCTTTGTCAACTTCATGTTATCTCAGCGAGGCAAGAGGAGACGGTCAGAGAAGCAGTGCTTTTCTTATAGACAATAAACCATCTGGTTCTTCACATCAACACTAAAATATATGATGACATTCATTTATTAAAACTGCCCAGTGAGATTTTACAACATGATCACTTCACACAGGAAATTGACATTTTGCTTCCAAATGTTCATGCACTCTGGAATTGACCCCATTTTGCTGAATTTCTGACAAGTGCCATCCCCCATCAGACATTTTTTCCTTCAATTCAAATGTGTTTACCTTTCCCTCTGGCACTACATGTAACATGTAGCATGAGCAACCTTTGATACATAGATTTTGGTCCCAAACCAGAAGGTAATCGCGTTGACATTAACAATTAGATCTAAAATTACACCTTTCCCCACTGACAGGTTTAGGGTTGGCATTTAAGTTGTCGGGTAAATAAAATATGCATTCCTGTTGACTTTGTTGCATTATTTAAAACTAAAAATACAAGTCACTTTTGGTGCCTCTTTTGGGAAACTTGAGCTCACACATGCCTATGCGTTCAACAACACTTCCAGCTTCGGCCACTGGGTGCATTGGTTCAAATTTCAGTGAGCACAGACTCCGCACAGCCACAACTCTCTCTGCTGTCTCTCTGTCACACTGACGCTCTGGCGTGCCTTATCAGGTCTCCCTCTGCCATCACTATAATGAGATACAGGTGTTAGAGTAATCACAACACAGGTGACGAGCCTTATCGCTCTCCCTCTCCCACAGATAGACACATGACCATGCCCCCCCGTGCCACATACCCCCACCGCCGACTCAGGCCGGGGCAACATCTGGCCTGCCAACTCCCCCCCCCCCCCCCCACCCATTTCTGGAGAGAAAGTCAGCCACAACCATTTGCGAGGTGTCTGTGGATCACCTCGAACTTAAAGGACTGAAGAGCCAGATTCTAACGGGTGATCTGCGCATTAATATCCTTCATGCGGTGGAGCCATTGCAGAGGAGCTTGATCAGAACAGAGGGTGAAGGCCCACCCCAGCAGGTAGTAGCAGAGGATAAGAACAGCCCACTTAATTGCAAGACACTCCTTCTCGATGGTACTGTACATTGTTTCCCTGAAGGAGAGCTTGCGATTAATAAACAGCACCGGCCATTACTCACCTCCCACCTCCTGGAAGAGCACTGCCCTCAGCCCCCTGTCAGATGCATCTGTCTGCAAAATAAAGGGGAGAGAGAGAAGTCAGGAGCATGTAAAAGCTGCCCCCCACAAAGTGCAAACTTTACCTTAAGGAAAGCCTGTCGGCACGACTCTGTCCACTGGACCAGATCGGAGGCCCCCTTTTTAGTAAGGTGAGTCAGCGGGCTGGGGACATCAGAATAGCTAGGCACAAACCTCTGGTAGTAGCCAGCCAGCCCCAGAAACTGCCTTACTTCCTTTTTGGTCTTGGGCATCAGGCAGGCCATGATCACTGCGGTTTTGTCAACCTGTGGATGCACCTGCTCATGACCCAAGTGTAACCCCAGATACCTAACTTCCACCCGCCCAATTGCACACTTCTTCGATTGGCCGTGAGTCCCGCCTGTCACAGCACTCTCAGGACAGCCCTCAGATGTTGCATATGCTGCCCCCAGTCATTACTATAAATAATAATGCCATCTAGATATGCGGAAGCATATGCCATATGCAGTCTGAGAATCTTGTCCATGAGGCGTTGAAACATGGCCCCAAACAAAATAATGTGTAATCTGAACGGAGTGGAAAAAGCTGTATTTTCCTCGGGATATTGGAGTAAAAGGGATCTGCCAGTAACCCTTTGTCAAGTCCAGCATTGAGTAAAATTGAACCACACCCAACCGATACACGGCATTGGGTAAGTGTCAAATTTGGACACCTCGTTCACCTTCCGGTAGTCCACACAGAACCGGACTGACCTGTCGCTCTTAGGAACCAGAACAACTTCACGACACCACTTTACAGGACCCATCCACACACACACACACACACACACACATTACCCTCAATAAATTTAACTCAGGACAATTGGTTCACAGAATTAGAGGATGGGTGAGCCAGGAATTACCCACAGCCTCGACTCGATGCCTTTTTCCCCTGAATCGTATCTCAAATGGTAAGTGCAATAAGCGGGCCGCCCACTGGTCGGGAGGCCACTTCCATACCTCGGCTGTCTTCTCGAACATGTCGAGGAAGGCCTTCAGATTATCATTTGGCCCCATTTTCATCAGGGTCACAAGTGGGGTGGGCTCCGGGGAGGTCGCAGTGCCAGTCCCCTGACTGGCTATCAGGTTCCGGAACACCTGCTGGTCCTCTGCTTGTGCCTGGAGCGGGACTTAGAAATGCTGTTCCTGCTCCAGGCATAACTCCATTAGGGCTCAATGCTGGTTTTCCTGGATGCTGGCGAGAGACTTCACAACTTCGCCTAGCGGTGATGACTCCATAATGGCATAATCCTCCAAAGCTGGGTTTTCAGCTCCACTGTGATAAGTTTAAGTTTGTGGGCAATGGAGGAGTCAGGAGGCATAATGTGAGCATTTCATTACACTTCAGCATCACACAAATGTTTTTTTAAAAAGGGCATTTGGTGGCCAAATACACACAAACGAGTCTTTGTTAGTCAGGCGGGCACATTCAGCCATAACTCTCTCTGCTGTCTCTCTCTGTCACACTGATGCTCTGGCGTGCCTTATCAGGTCTCCCTCCGCCATCACTATAATGAGAGAGATGTGTTAGAGTAATCGCAACCCAGGTGACGAGCCTGAACATCTCCCTCTCCCGCAGACAGGCACAAAACCACGCCCCCCCATGCCACCACATCTTTACCATGACAACTGTAATTTTTTTCCATGTTGGTATTTCAGTCATGCCAACTCTTGGAAGATTTAGCATGTGAATGTGGGTATGAAATATTGATAGGATATTGATCTTAGCAGACTAGCTCTGCTATGCTGCTGCTGTAGAGCAAGTACTGAGACTTTCTACTGCTAGAAAAACACATACATACGGAGTTAGCATGTAGACATGTTGCTGCTGCTGCACACTGAGACAAAACACAAGACCTGCTGCATCGAGCATGTGTTACATCCTGCTGCACAAATAGACGTAAACAGTCACCGTGTAGCAGATCTAGGCAGGTGGAAGCTGGGGTGGAGGTGGGTTTCAGAGAAAAACTCTAACACGCTGCAGAGAAACCAACTTAACTGCAAAATGTAGCTATTTAAATAAAACACGAGAGAGACGCAAGATTATTGGCTCCCCGATAACAAGTCAGAGAGCCAATCAGCTTACGCCCTGCAAGCCTACTGGCTTAACATGTCAAATGTGAGTGAGCCGATTGGCTAACAGATAACAATTTAAGGATTTGCCAGCTACAATGTCTGGTGTTTTTAATAATTCCACTTCCACTGCTGGACTTGTCTTGCTTACAAAAATGGCACTGGCACTGTTACGTGACATCACGTTCTAAGATGATCCATTTTGATTGGTCCGGCATCAGTCGTTCCAGCTTTTATGACTGGTCACAACTTAATTTGCCCCAACCCCGCCCAGCACCGGTAGTCTGCTCTCTCACATCTTGATTTACAAGTGAACAAGTGAGTTTTGCTACAGGTGTTTCGCAAAAGGTGGGAAGATTTGAAAATGCATTGGCAGATCTGAGAGGTTTTAAATGCCGATTTGTGGTTGTACTGCGAAAGTGAATTAAAGTACAAAAGTAAATATGTAATACAAGTTTGTGTCTGTCATTGTATTTATATGAATGTAATTTTACACATGTGACTATTTGTCTGCAACTTTGAATTCAAAACACAGGTTTTGGATTATTGTCTGTAAATGCAGATTGCAGCATTAAACTTCAGATTTTTATTTTCCAAGTTTTCACATTGGGCTGCGAGTGTCAGTTTCAATTTACAAGTACAAATATTTATTGTACAAGTTCTCAAATTCAAATCTACAAGCTCTCGAGTTTTGCAACAGATTTACCTTCATACAATCAAGCAGATCTATCGCCAAGACATATGTACTGCTTCTGCTCCAAAGAGCTATGTGCACAGAGTGTATGCTTGCTAGGTGTGCCTAGGCCACAGGCCAATGGCATAATGCTAATGAACTAAATTTCTATGTGTGTCTCGACCTGCTTAGTTGAATAGCTTAAACGCTAGTGACCTTACTCGTGTGTACATGAGCTAGGAAAGATTATTTAACTAGTGACTTAAACTAGCTATATATGGATTTATATAATCTATTGACCTAAGATAGCGATGTGTGCCAGCCAGATTTGGCTAAGGCTTACCTTATGAAGATGCACTTCTATGTGTCATGACCAAAGCAGACCTTTCCATATAAGCTGATAGAAAAAAAGCCCCAGCACCACCTGAGCAAATATCATTCATAAATTAATGCATTTACCCAGCCTATTGAGGATATGAAAACAAATTAAGCCCATTCATGCAGCACAAAACTGTGTAGTCATGAATTAAAACAAGAGCTTGGAGAGAAATTATGAATAAAGCAAGCTTGTTGTGAAATCAAGTATAAAGACACTAGCACAAAAGTTTGCTGCTTGATCATATCTAATCAAATTTAGCTAAAAGTCCTGAATTAAATGACTGAAACAAGAGGTGGCTACAAAATCATGATTTAAGAGAGCTGCAGTGAAATATTAAAACAAGCTTTCTGAAAATTAAGAATTAGAACCCAAAATCACTGCAATTTAAATAAAACCATAGATCTTACGGTGATATTAAGGCCTAGGTCATCAAGTTTGCTGAAAAATTGCGTAGATTAAGACTTAGCATAAGATGTTACGGCAATACTGAATTAAAAGAAAAGCTTGCTGCAAAATCATGAGATGAGATGTACAGTAGTCACGACTGTAGTGTAATCGTATTAAATACAAGCTTGCAGTGGTATGTAAGGAGTAATTTATAGAGCTTGTTGCGAAATCGATAAAAACACAAGCTTGCTAATGAATCTTTAAGTAAACTCTTACTAGAAAGGAAGGCTGTACAATTATTAGTTAAGAGCTTACGGTGAAAAAGATTTAAATCAAATCTTGCTGCAAAATAATGAATTTAAAAACAAGGGCTCACTGCTTAACCAAGAGCTTGTGGTGTCATTATAAATTACAAACAAAAGAGTTACAGTTAAATGGAATAGAATTTGAAAAATCTTGCTACAAGCAATTAAAATGATCTTGCTGCAAAATCATGAATTAAAAGACTTAACACAAGAGATGGCTGCAAAATTATGAGTTGGATTAAGAGCTTGCAGTGAGACATTAAAACAAAATCTTACAAAGGTGGCTGCGAAATCAATCATCTTTTTGTAAAGTGCTTTTACAAAACTTAAAAATAACTAGCACAGAATCAAAGATTTAGATTGAAAACTAGCAGAGTTATGATTAAAACAACAGGAATGGGCCATAGCCCTGCGGCCCACCGAGAAAACAAGCAGCGCACCCGTTAGCCAGACAACTGAACAAGAGCTTGCTGCCAAATTATCAAAGATTGCAGTGTTGTCATGATTAAAATCACGGGCTCACATGAAATTAAGAAACACGATCTTGCTTCGAAACATTTAAAGTGAACTTGCTGCAAAATCATAATAGGAAAACGAGTTCATTGCAAATCATGAAATAAAACTCGCTGCAATATCACGAAGAATGACAAAGCTCGCAGAGAATATCAGTATAGATGAATTAACGCACAAACTGCTGTGAATCATAATTAGCAGGAGCTCGCTGCAAATCATTAGTAAGCAAAATGAATATGAATGAGATTAAATTGAAACAACTTAACAACAGTAGGAGACCATCATGGGAGCAAAACATCGGGTACACTGGGACCTATGCATAAATTGATGTACATGAATGCTGAAAGCTGACTGCCTGCTGCAGGGAACTTCACATGCAAACGCTGTTGAAAACAGAGCAATAAACGGGTCCACGTGGCTCAGCACAGTTGCTGCAAAATGCAGAACATGCAAACTTCCTAATGACATGAAGATCGGAGCAGAGCGACAACTCCCGTGAAGGTGAGACATTGCCGCTTGGAAAGCAATTAGAGGGAGCAGTATGTTAAATTATTTAATTGAAAACATTAACGAAAACCTGAACTCAAACAGCCACCAGCTATATGCATATGACAATTGTTCCCCCAAAAGAGAGTAGAGCGAGACTTTCAGAGAAAAACGTCATGGTTACTGGTGTAACCTCCGTTCCCTGATGGAGGGAACGAGACGTTGGTGTCGATGTAGTGACACTAGGGGTCACTCTTGGGAGCCCGAGACACCTCTGGTCTTTGATAAAAGGCCAATGAAAATTGGCGAGTGGTATTTGCATGCCACTCCCCCGAACATACGGGTATAAAAGGAGCTGGTATGCAACCACTCATTCAGGTTTTATGCTGAGGAGCCGATATAAGGTCCGGCCATTTCAGCGGGTAGTTCATCGTTGTGGCAGGAGGGACCAACGTCTCGTTCCCTCCATCAGGGAACGGAGGTTACACCAGTAACCATGACGTTCCCTATCTGTCACTCACTTGACGTTGGTGTCGATGTAGTGACACTAGGGGTCCCTATACAAAACGCCACAAGGCTGAACTGTGTTACGTGAACTGGCGGTGTGTGGTGGGCAGACTTGCTGTGTGCCTCATAGCCAGCGCACCAGGTCGACACGTAACCTCCCCCAACACAGTTATGAGTGTCAAACGGCCCTTTTTGGGGACAAGTCGACTACCCAGAGATAGAGACAGGCTTAACGCAGTCGTGGCCTCTTTCCCCTTCTCTTTTTCCACTCCCTAAAAAAGAAGGGGGATTATCTGACTGGGCCGCCAGGTCTAGTCGGGGGGTGTCCCTCCCAAGGGGAGGACACCGCGGAGACCACACCTCGCCCCAAGAGAGGGGGGATATTTAAGTGGAAGAATACATCACATGGTCTTTCCAACCATGTGGAGAGCCTTCAAGGTAGATCCTGCCCAATGGGGGAGGAGTTACTACAACATGGAGACTGAGGGGCTCTGCCCAAGGAAGACGCAGTTTGCCAGTAGGGAAACGAACTAGCGGAAGATATAGATCGCATGGGGTTAGCCTTACAGGGAACCGCCACAAGCGGAGCACCTACCCCAGAACCGGGCTCTTAGTTAGCGCGTGTACTGGGCCGGCAGCGAGTCTCTCCGAAAACCACAGGGCTCGGAGGAAGTCAACCAGGGAACAACTTTTGTGAACACTACTGGGAATTAACAGCGCACGTCTTCAGCTCAAAAGGAGGTGGAAGGCGCTATGAAAGTACGCATCCTTCGGGTCTACCGCCGCGAACCAATCTTGATGCCGGACACTTGCTAGAATGCGTCTTTGCGTCAGCATCTTGAACGGGAGTCTGTGTAAGGCCCGGTTCAGTACTCGCAGGTCCAAGATTGGCCGCAACCCACCGCCTTTCTTCGGTACAATGAAGTAGGGGCTGTAAAACCCCTTCATCTCAGCTGGAGGGACAGGTTCTATTGCGTCCTTCCGTAGGAGGGTAGCGATCTCCGCGCAAGGTAGCAGCGTTTCCGTCTTTCACCAAGGTGAAGTGGACACCGCTGGACCTGGGCGGATGTCCAGTGAAGTGAATCGTGCAGCCAAGTCGGACGGTCCAGACCAGCCCTCGTGACGGACTGGAAAGCGCAAGCCATGCGTCCGAGTTCCGTGCAAGGGGGACCAAAGGGACAATGTCATCGGATGTACCGGCGGGTGGGGCCTACCAGCTCCAGAGCAGCGGGTTTCGTTGTTCCTGGGTCGCCCGTCTCAGGGGCGCTTCGAAGACCTCCGTGGGTTCTTCGGTGCCGGCTGTGAGACGGGTGGCGTCGGCTTCCTGTGGTGGGCTCCACACCAGGGCCGGGCCGGAGGGGCGGGCTGCGGCGGAGCCGGTGCAGTCACCGCAGGGGGTGAGTAGATGGGGTGCGGGATCTTGAGCCACGCCGGGGCAGGACCAGCCGGCTAGCATCCATCTACTGCTCTACCATCGAGAACTGCTGGGCAAAGTCCTCGACGGTGTCGCCGAATAGGCCCGCCTGGGAAATGGGGGCAGCAAGGAATCGTGTCCTGTCGGCCTCACCCATCTCGACCAGGTTGAGCCAAAGGTGGCGCTCCTGGACCACTAGTGTGGCCATCGTCCGCCCGAAAGACCGCGCCGTGACCTCCGTCGCTCGGAGAGCGAGGTCAGTCGCCGAGCGCAGTTCCTGCATCAATCCCGGGGCGGAACTACCCTCGTGCAATTCCTTTAGCGCCTTGGCGGACTTGCAGGAGAGCCATGGCGTGCAGGGCGGAGGCGGCTTGTCCAGCAGCGCCGTAGGCTTTGACCGTCAGAGACGACGTAAACCTACAGGCCTTGGACGGGGGCTTTGGGCACCCGCGCCAGGTATCGGCGCTCTGCGGGCATAGGTGCACCGCGAGCGCCTTTATCCACCGGGGGATTGCCGAATAACCCTTGGCCGCCCCACCATCGAGGGTAGTGAGAGCGGGGAAGCTGAAAAGATCGGGACCGGGCAGTAAAAGGTGCCTCCCGCGACCTTGTCAGCTCTTCGTGCACTTCCGGGAAGAAAGGAACGGGGCGGGGTGTGGCTTTGAGCGGCGCCGCGAGCCCAGGAACCGATCACAGAGCCGCGAGGGTTCAGGGAAGAGCGGTGAAATCCACTCTAACCGACGCTCGCGGCTGTCCGGGAAAGCATGTCGTCATCTCCGCGTCAGCCTGTGACTGGGCGATCGACCCCGAAGGGAGGAGCCCAGCTGAGGCTTCCGACTGGACGAGCCCGCTCTCCGATGCTGCGCTCGAGAGCTCATCACTTTCGCGGGCTCCGAATAAGAGGTCGAACTCGCCGTGAGACGAGCCTGTGGACTCATCCGGAAGCCCGATCGGGGCAGACGAGCGTGCTGGGGAATGGGAGGTCCGCGGGGGGATACCCGGCAGAGGCGGTCCCATTGGGGTCCCCAAATCGCCCCCAGTACTAGCCGCGCTGGCCTCAAACCCGTGGGTAAAAGGACTGAGGCGGGAGCCTCTGGGGTGGCTCGCTTCCTTACGAAGGCGAGCTGCGACCGCAACGTTGCCATGGACACATTCTCGCAATGAGAATGTGACCATCCCCGAACGCTGTCTCCGCGTGAGCAGTGCCCAGACACGAAAGACAGTGATCGTGACCGTTAGAAGGCGAGAGATAACGAGCACAACCAGGAATAACACACAATCGGAAAAGCATCTTTAAAAAGACGCGTCTTTAAAAAGACGTTCCGTGTGTGCGCTCTTTTAGAGAAATATATACTCTTTTAGAGGGGAAAAATGCTCTTTCAGAAAATATACTCTCTAGTTTTTCTGCCGAAGCGCCCAGGGGCATTCTCTGCAGTGCACCAGTGCAGAGGAGGGAGAAGCCGCTGAAATGCGCCATCAGATCCAGCAGGTGAATGAACAGTAGTATTCAGCTCAATGAGCATGACCGTTCGGCTCCGAAGAGAAAATCTGAATGAGTGGTTGCATACCAGCTCCTTTTATACCCGTATGTTCGGGGGAGTGGCATGCAAATACCACTCGCCAATTTTCATTGGCCTTTTATCAAAGACCAGAGGTGTCTCGGGCTCCCAAGAGTGACCCCTAGTGTCACTACATCGACACCAACGTCGAGTGAGTGACAGATAGGGAACTCAGCGTGCTGCAGAGAAACCATCTTAACTTCATGTATTGTTTATTTGCGGTTGGCAAACCAGTTTATGGTGCATTACCACCACCTACTGAACTGGAGTGAAGAGCTTCAATGTGAAGGAAAAACAAATAAAAATAATAATAAAAAATACAAATAGTTAATTAAAATATATTCTTGTGCAAGTTCCTGTGTCTTTCAGAAAATGTATCACAGCTACTCGTGATGTTCCAAAGTCATATTCTGTACCCCTTATACTTGTATTTTTGTCTGCATTATTTCTCTTGCTCTGTCAAATGCCCTGCTATGTAACAAGACATGTTCCAAAGATTCTGTCATCCCGCAATGTATACGTAATCCAGTAGGGTGTTTCTTGATTTTTCTTAGATTCCCATTTAGTCCTATATGGTATAATTATATTTTCATCTCATAGTGGCTTGGCATATTCAATATTTCTCAATTTATTCTTCAGTGCTTGAGTTAATTTCAACAGATTCCTCGAGCCAGGCGACTCATTTTATGAAACCTTATATTCTTCTCATTTTTTGATTCTGCTGACTTCATCATCATTATCCATACTGTGCCCATATGTTTTCTTCATTTTCCCTTTTCTACTTACTAACTGCCATTCTGATTCATTCCTACCTCCCTCTCCACCTTCATCCATCCCGTCCAAATCCTTCTCACTTCCTGATCCATCATCACTTCCTATCATCTCCACTCCAGTCACAGCTCAGCGTTGCCAACTGCCTCCTGGCAACCAGCTTAACTGCAAAAATGAGCCGTTTATATAAAACACAAGGAGAGAGACACAAAATGATTGGCTACCCAATAACAAGTCAGAGAACCAATTAGCTTACGCCATGTGAGCCTATAGGCTTAACATGTCACATGTGAGCGAGCCGATTGGCTAACATATGACAAGTCAAAAAACCTATCAGCTTGCGCCACATAGAGTTGCATGGCTGAACTTTGGTCATGTGTCTTTTAACTCACAGCTATGAAAGCCTCACTAATTCTGTAGCCAGTCATTACTTTTAAGTGACCTAATGTCTACTTAACTGCTAATGATTTTCTATTATTAAATAAAAACATTTCAAAGCTGGCTTTTCCATTTTTGATCAGTCAGATGCTGATACATGCTGGCTTTCAAATTATATATCAGTGCTTAAACTCTCATATAAATGTGCAACATGCAACAGTGTGACATTGTCATAATTCAGCATTTTTGCTTCATCCAACACATATTGTTCCTAATGTCAGAGAACACTTACACACACAAGCTTTAGTATACAGGACATATGCAGTCACAAAAGCACATAACACCCATAACCCAAATACATATCATACTCAGTGCACATACACACCTGTGCAACCTATCATTTCTGTCCAGTTACTAATGTATTGACTAATATGCCAAAGAAAAGGTCAGAACATGTTTATAATTACATTGACAGATTTAAATTGACCATATTGTGTACCTCTTACATACTAATGGTAAATCCTGACTCCTAAATGTCACTGAGGATCCATTACATTATTTTATGAAGGTATTATCAAAGCTTTAGTATCTGCTGAAATTTTACTTCTAAATCATACTCCTGATTGTGCTTTGGCATGTTTGATTAATTATGAATTGGTTTTTGAATAATACAACTGCAGGACTGCTTCTTGGTAACCACACTGTCTTACTAAATTTGACATTCATAATAAAAGGAATAGTATCCTTGTAGAAGGCCAGAGAAACACAATCGGACAAAGACATAGAGTGGGATAGAAAAATTTTAAGTTGGATAGTGACCAATCACATCGAATAAAAACAAGTTTTAATTCAAAAATGTTTTATCATTTGAATGTCTTATTTTTGTGTCACTTTATGCAGAATACAGGGTGGTTAACAATTCAGCAACTATTATAGTCATTAATATGCAAAAATATTTTAAAAAAAAAGTTTGCTTTGTTCTTTCTTGCACTCTTCTCTGTAGTGCTGATGAGAGGTT
Organism: Myxocyprinus asiaticus; assembly: GCF_019703515.2. Classification (NCBI taxonomy): domain Eukaryota; kingdom Metazoa; phylum Chordata; class Actinopteri; order Cypriniformes; family Catostomidae; genus Myxocyprinus; species Myxocyprinus asiaticus. The sequence goes on from NC_059350.1 coordinate 33,784,239, forward strand.
TGATGCCACCTTCCATACGAATGTCCTAGTTAATGCATCGGGCTCATGCCAGTACATACCACCAGGTAAGAAGCGTCCTTACCACCCCACAAAACAAGATCTTCCAGAGCCTCTATCCACCACACATTTAAGGTCTTAGACCTTGTTTTGGACTGGTAAATCTTTCTAAGATGTTAAATCGGCCTGTTAGCATATATGCATGGTACTGTTAGGCTGTAATTACCCAAAAAATATGTACAGGAGTTTTGCAGTTATTCAGAACACTGAATTCTGAACAAGTAGATAGTGGAATAGTCCAAGGAGGTCTGTAATACATGAGAGAGCCGTTTGTTAGCATTCTCATTAATCTTAATGGCAGTTGCATGTCTTGATGCATTGTATGATACTCTAAAGCACATGTATGTTGTCGTGTGTGACCTGGCAGGTATCCTGAAGAGTACATGTTACATAGATGTGCGCTGGTTCCCATTCGATATTCAAAAGTGTGACCTAAAATTTGGCTCTTGGACTCATAACGGCTGGATGCTAGACCTACAGATGCAGGCAGTGGACATTTCTACATACATCCCCAATGGAGAGTGGGATTTAGTGGGTAAGAGACCCCGTGAATGCAAATACACAAGCGCATTTTTAAAAGCTAACGTGTAAAAAATTTTCTGTGTTAAAATACTTTCTCCTGTTCCAGCTTAAAAAGGAGTAGTCCTATCAGTCTATCATTTACTCACCCTCATTACAAATCCTTTGAATTTCTTTCTTTTTTGGAACACAAAAGGTGAATATTTAAAGAATAAACTGGCTGCTGTTTTACATATAATGAAAGAAAATGGGCATGCTGTCAATCTATATATGTTTTTATTCGACTGTAACCGGTATTATCACGGTATTGAAATACATTACAAAAACAGTTTGAAAGTTAAACAAAATGTATTGTTATTCTCTTAATAACAAGTTTAACTATTTTTTTAAATACCAAACTGGCCAAACTGGGTTTAGATCCATGTGCAGTTTATTAGTAAAGGTGCAAATCATAAACAGACAGGGAGGGTAAATCTCCAGCAATAGAACAGCGTAGACAGATGAGCGTCGAGGTCGTAACAGGCAAGGTTCAGGGCAGGCAGCAAACAATGAAAGTATAAGTCCAGATAAACAGTTGTAATCAAAGGCAGGCAGCAGAGAATCAAAGGGCGGGCGGGCAGGCAGGCAGGCAGGCAGGCAGGCAGGCAGGCAGGCAGGCAGGCAGGCAGGCAGGCAGGCAGGCAGGCAGGCAGGCACTGCCTAAACGCTCAGAAATGTTAACAATGGCAAAACAAGACTTCACATAGACTTGAGTTTGTACAGCGCTTAAATAGTCCATGGAATTGGGAACAGGTGTGAGTGTAATCAGTCCAGGTAGGCATGCTGGGAAGTGTAGTTCCTACTGCTCTCAGAACTCGGGTGAGGGAGACCTCTGGTGGTGAGCAGTAGAAGTCCTAGAGTTCGTGACACTTAGAGTGTTGTCACTCAGTTTTCAAAAACAGTTTAGAAAAACAAGCAGTACTGTCACAACTTACCTTTATCTCACTGAATTCCATGGGATGATTGTCCCGCAGCTGAGTGAACATGTTGGAGATGCTCCCGTGTTTCTCTGCCACTTTTCTACCACATTTTACACAAAGGGAAACCATTTTCGACCAACAATCCCTCTGCATTTTTATGGAACCAAAATTCTTCCACACTTTCAATTTAACACTTTTAGAAGGCTGATAAAGCGTCAGCTGCATTCCTCCTTCAGCCATGCTTCTCGTCCACATCGGTTTTGTTTACGCAGTTTTGTGAATCTTAATTTGTTGGTGAAAAAAAAAAACTACTGTGCGATTAGAAAAATCTAAACAATTTGGTTAAAAAGGTTATGTAGAATTATTTACTGTATTTTGAAGTGCCCACGATAACAATATTGTGCATTGTACATGCCTAATCACATCAAGCAAGTTATAAGGGTTTGGAATGACATGAGGGACAGTACATGATGACAGACCTTTTTTTAGTTAAACAATTCCTTTAATGTGCAGAGAAAACGACATTCGTATGTTGAATTCTCCAAATGGTGTGAACACTCTGGCTCTGAGGCACTTTAAAATATTGTTTGAACAGCCTGACAGAGCAACCAAGGGCATGAGTTTGAACAACATGATCACAAAGGAAATAGGCATATTAGCTCTAAATGTTTTTTGCACACAAATACCCACCACGATGCAAATGTTCATACCCCAGAAATTGGCCATGCTGTGCCTTTGACGTCACATCCCATTTGATCTCTGTCTAGTGATATACTACATTTGCAAAATAGTGGAAGAACTCAGTTTTGGTCTCAGTACTGTTAGGGTTAGGGTTTGGATCAGGGTTACAAATATATTAATGTAATTATTTAAATGTTTCATTCAGATAATGTTTGCTCATGTCTTGCACACAAAGGTGTGAATGTGTTCAACTACTTCTGACTTAGAAATTCGGAAATCAGAAACTGACTTTAGCAGACAAAAAAAAAAAAAAAAAAGACCTCCTAATGCAGATTTCCTGCGAAATCAGTCTCAGTTTGGGTAAGGACTGTCTGTATTTCCAGATGGCGAGTGTTTGGGAAACCTGTTTGTAAATAAATAATTATTTGTGCATGTGGCAGGGTGGAGGGTGGGCAGGGTCGTGATTCCGCACACCCGGCCCCGAATTAGGCTGATAAGGCCGACCGGAGATGGCAGTGCGACAGAGAGAGAGTTACAGACAGCTGTCCGACACCTGTGTGTGTTTGTGTCTTTTGGTTTAAGTTCATTATTAAAATATTATTTACATTGTTAAGCCGGTTCTCCGATATGCCTTAGCCACTCCTCCACCCTCTAGTGGATGACAGCCACGCCTCCCCGGGCGGATCGGAGGCAGTCCTCCGGCCCCTGGCGGATGGAACGGCCCGCCACGTTTTCGGTGGACGGAAGGGGTCTCCCCCACCCCTGGCAGTGGTCCTCTCACTCCAGGTGGTCGGCCAGGTGCCCCTCCTCACTCGCAGTCGGCAGTCTCAGACCCCCCCGCGTTTCAGCGGCTGGTAGGGGTCTCCTCTGCCCCTGGCAGTGGCCCTGACCACTCCAGGCGGTTGGTTAGGAGCCCCTCCTCCCCTCATGGTCGGCGGCCATTCCTCCGCTCTCAGGCAGCCGGGATCCTCCGTCCCCCGATGGATGGCCGCGGCTGCTCCATTGGGGTGGATGGTAGTGGCGAGGACTCTACTACGGCACATCCCTCCTCCTTCCTGAGTTTCGGCACCAGTGTAACACATCAGTGGAAAGGAGGAGGCGAGAACCGGCTTAACAATATAAATAATATTTTAATAATGAACTTAAACCAAAAGACACAAACACACACAGGTGTTGGACAGCTGTCCGTAACTCTCTCTCTGTCGCACTGCCGTCTCCGGTCGGCCTTATCCCTCTCGGGCTTAATCAGCCTAATTCAGGGCCGGGTGTGCGGAATCACGACCCGGCCCGCCCTCCGCCCTGCCACAGTGCAATTCAGTTTGGTGCCGCTAGTGGCACAGAAATGACACACCGTACCTTAAGAGAGAGCATTTTGTGAAATACCTAATACATTTTTATAAAAGCACTTTTCAAGAACAAACACATCCCTCCTGACACATTCTCTATATAATGGTATAGATATGTTTCCTCACTTTTTGGATTTCAAGTGTCAGTTTAGTAGCTTATTAATGTGTGCTCAGTGAGATCAGCTCTGTGTTGGTTTCTTTCTTTGCCTAAAGCACAGGTGTCAAACTCAAGGCCCGCAGGCCAAATCCGGCCCACCACCTCATTTCATGCAGCCCGCAAGCAAATTTAAAAAACGTAGGATGGCAGATGAACGGAACATGTCATTGGCCAATCACTTAGCACTTTTCTCGTGAATATTAATGAGCCTTCCCCTGTTGTTCTAACCTCATTTGTTGAAGCAAATTTTGCTCTCTCCAAAAGCGGAACGAAAACTGCACTATCTGCACCAATTTTCAGTATGGCTCAATGGATAGAGCGGCATGAGTGCAGAGCAGGTGCATTTACTCGTGGACCAGTCACAACCATGCAGATCATTATCAACAGCGCTAGCCATTACCTCGATCAGTTATTAGCACAGCAGAATGAAAAGACTTGCGCTAGTGCAAGGCAGATGCGTTTATCCGCAGAATAGACTGTCTAGACTGTGCAGCATATCCAGAGATTATTAACAGTGCTGGTGAGAAGTGCAGATCGTGATACCCATTTAAATTCAAATGTGAATTTCAATGCACAAAATATGCAATATTATTAGTAACTGCATGGGTGCCAAATCATGTGCCAGTGCCACATTTTCAACTGGCCCTTTGAGGGCACACATAACACTCATGTGGCCCGGGTTAGAATTGAGTTTGACACCTCTGGCCTAAAGGGACACTATTGATCATTTTCTCCATCTATTTTATAGAAAACTGTGTAAAAGGAATGTTGTTTCATCTTAATGCTGAGTGGATTATTTCCTCCCTGCTGGACTGCAGGAAACAACAACTTAACACACAGGACAGAAGGTCTTTGAAAGACATTATTCTTTTTATGTCCATACACAGGAACAAAATAAAAAAATGGAAAACAAACTGGAAAATATCTCGACTTTCTCGTACTCTCATGAGAGCATTTCTCCTATTATTTTTATGGATTAAAACAAATTTTAACATCCTGTTTATCACAACAAAGTCATCCATTTTCTTGGATATTTTTGAACTATAACGCGATTAACAGTAAAATGCATGGCTAACTTCTCAAAAATTGTGGATCAAAAATTAAATGCTGTTCTTTATAAGACTACTTATTTTCACAAAGAAAATTCTAATTCTAATTTCTAATTCTAATTTAAAGATGTGTGTACCTTACCAGGCTGCTCCAGTTGGACTTTCACTGTAATAAATATACTGTAAATCATAATAAAAAAATGTATAAACATTTTAGGTCAAAGCATCTGCTAAATGACATCTGCTTTCTTACTAAATATAAGTCTGATCAGGAACCTGATATTAAACATTGCCTATATGTAATTACATATATAGATAATCGCTGAAATAAATAAATAAATAATGACCTACATATTTAAACTAGGGATATTAATGCAAACACTATTTTGGGGGGCATTCCTGAAAGGTCAGGTGAAAAAAAAAACACTTTATGTGAAAAATATAGAAAAATATTTTTTACCCATGTATGTATTTTAGGGTCAACATCGTTAATATGTATTAATTAAACTGTTTTAATCATGCAACACCATTAGATGTTTTGCACTAATATTACAAATTGAATGTTTACATGGCCCTTTTCACCCCTTTTCCAGTGGCAGAGGTTTTGTAATCTCATAATTTGATGGCTTCTGGCATTTTAATCTCTCTGTCAATGTATCTGTCTCAGTCTCTCATTTCTTTCTTTGAGTCAGTGCCAATCTGACCCAGGGTCTGGTCGACAGATGGGGTCCTGATGGTAGTTGGCAGTGCTTTGCACTGATTATGGCTGGCACCAATGCCCAGTTGGGTGCCACGTTAGTGCAGTGACATAGACAGTCTGTGAATGGGCATCTTTAACACTGCAGGCAAACATACAACACACAGTTGCATATGTAATGGTAGCTAGCTGGTACGTGCTGTGCAGTGTATGTAAACCTCAATCCCCTGGCCTATAGAGGCGCACTAGCGACTGACGCTAGAGGCTGTAGCCTTTAGTCTCTTTGTTAGTACACCTGCCTCCCATGCCGGAGACGCCGGTTCGAATTCCGCTCGGAGCGGGTCGAGCAGGACTGGTTACAGTGGTGCCATGACCCGGATGGGAGTGAGGTTTAGGGGGTGAGTGTAATGGTAGCCAGCTGGTACGTGCTGTGCAGTGTGTGTAAACCTCACTCCCATGGCCTCAAGAGGCGTGCTAGCGACTGACGCAAGAGGCTGTAGCCTTTAGCCTCCTTGAAACATAAATAATGCATGATGCCAAACAACAAAGAAATTGTTATCAATTGCTAAGTTTGTTTATTTACCATCACTGGCTCAATCTAATATTGCAGACATGATTACAAATGGCAGTCCCCTCACCATACACACACACACACACACACACAAACCACATTGCTTAGGTAAGTCTTTTGTAATCAGTTAAATGACTCAAACCAGAATTTTGATTTGATGTGATTGTCTCTAAGTTCCATGACAATTGTGACAAGTCACTACACATCGTGAAATCCTGAAGAAAGCTCTTCCTCCAACCGCCTACTTTGATTAATTACAATTCTGATTTCATTTTTGATCAGTTGGAGAGGAGGGCTGTCTGACCCTGAAAGATTAAGACACTGCTTCATTTGCAACATGTCTTTGTTTCCCTTTACTCTTAATGGGTAGAAATAAATTTTTTATCTAAACAAATATATATATACACACAGTGCATCCGGAAAGTATTCACAGCGCTTCACTTTTTCCACATTTTGTTATGTTACAGCCTTATTCCAAAATGGATTAAATTCATTATTTTCCTCAAAATTCTACAAACAATACCCCATAATGACAATGTGAAAGAAATTTGTTTAAAATCTTTGCAAATTTATAAAAAAAAAAAAAAAAAAAAAAAAAAAAAAATCACATGTACATAAGTATTCACAGCCTTTGCTCAATACTTTGTTGAAGCACCTTTGGCACCAATTACAGCCTCAATTCTTTTTGAGTATGATGAAGCTTGGCACACCTATTTTTGGGCAGTTTCTCCCATTCTTCTTTGCAGGACCTCTCAAGCTCCATCAGGTTGGATGGGGAGCGTCGGTGCACAGCCATTTTCAGATCTCTGCAGAGATGTTCAATCGGGTTCAAGTCTGGGCTGTGGCTGGGCCACTCAAGGACATTCAAAGAGTTGTCCCGTAGCCACTCTTTTGTTATCTTGGCTGTGTGCTTAGGGTCATTGTCCTGTTGGAAGATGAATCTTCGCCCCAGTTTGAGGTCCAGAGCGCTCTGGAGCAGGTTTTCATCAAGGTTGTCTCTGTACATTGCTGCATTCATCTTTCCCTCGATCCTGACTAGTCTCCCAGTTCCTGCCGCTGAAAAACATCCCCACAGCATGATGCTGCCACCACCATGCTTCACTGTAGGGATGGTATTGGCCAGGTGATGAGCGGTGCCTGGTTTCCTCCAGACATGACACTAGCCATTCAGGCCAAAGAGTTCAATCTTTGTTTCTCATGGTGTGAGAGTCCTTTGGGTGCCTTTTGGCAAACTCCAGGTGGGCTGTCATGTGCCTTTTACTGAGGAGTGGCTTCCGTCTGGCCACTCTACCATATAGGCCTGATTGGTGGAGTGCTACAGAGATGGTTGTTCTTCTGGAAGGTTCTCCTCTCTCCACAGAGAAACGCTGGAGCTCTGTCAGAGTGACCATTGGGTTCTTGGTCACCTCCCTGACTAAGGCCCTTCTCCCCCAATAGCTCAGTTTGGCCAGGCGGCCAGCTCTAGGAAGAGTCCTGGTGGTTCCAAACTTCTTCCATTTACGAATGATGGAGGCCACTGTGCTCATTGGGACCTTAAATGCTGCAGAAAGTTTTCTGTACCCTTCCCCAGATCTGTGCCTCAATACAATCCTGTCTCGGAGGTCTACAGACAATTCCTTGGACTTCATGGCTTGGTTTTTGCTCTGACATGCACTGTTAACTGTGGGACCTTATATAGACAGGTGTGTGGCTTTCCAAATCATGTCCAATCAACTGAATTTACCACAGGTGGACTCCAATCAAGTTGTAGAAACATCTCAAGGATGATCAGTGGAAACATGATGCACCTGAGCTCAATTTTGAGTGTCATGGCAAAGGCAGTGGTGGCTCAGCGGTTAAGGCTCTGGGTTACTGATCAGAAGGTCGGGGGTTCAAGCCCCAGCACCACCAAGATGCCACTGTTAGGCCCTTGAGCAAGGCCCTTGACCCTAACTGCTCCAGGGGTGCTGTGTCATGGCTGACCCTGCACTCTGACCCCAGCTTAGCTGGGATATGTGAAAAAAAAAGAATTTCACTATATATGTGCAAATGTATAATGTGTGATAAATAAATATAATTATATAAAAAAATTATAATACTGTGAATACTTATATACATGTGATTATTTCGTTTTTTTTATTTTTAATAAATTTGCAAAGATTTCAAACAAACTTCTTTCACGTTGTCATTATGGGGTATTGTTTGTAGAATTTTGAGGAAAATAATGAATTTAATCCATTTTGGAATAAGGCTGTAATATAACAAAATGTGGAAAAAGTGAAGTGCTGTGAATACTTTCCGGATGCACTGTATATATGATTATATATATGATTAATTACATGTGAGACAGTTAGTCTCATGTATATGCAAGTGTCTGCTTTGCTATCTAATTTTTGTTGTTACTGTTTGTGTGTGTGCGTGTGTGTGTTATTCATTTCAAGAAACGTCATGGTTACTTGTGTAACCTCCATTCCCTGATGGAGGGAATGAGACGTTGTGTGGATGTAGGAGCCGATATAAGGACCGGCCATTTCAGCGGGTAGTTCAGCGTTGTGGCAGGAGGGACACAACGTCTTGTTCCCTCCATCAGGGAACGGAGGTTACACAAGTAACCATGACGTTCCCTAGCTGTCACTCACTCGACGTTGTGTCAATGTAGTGACACTAGGGGTCCCTATACGAAACACCACAATTGGCTGAACTGTGTTACGTGAACTGGCGGTGTGTGGTGGGCAGACTACTGTGTGCCTCATAGCCAGCACACCAGATCAACACGTAAACTCCCCCAACATAGTTATGAGTGTCGAACGGCCCTTTTTGGGGACAAGTCGACTACCCAAAAGACAGAGACAGGCTTAACCCGGTCGTGACCTCTTTTCCCCTTCTTTTTTTCCACTCCCTAAAAAAGAAGGGGGATTATCCGCTTGTGTTGCGTGCCACTACCTGGGATGAAACCGGTTCTACCCGGAGGTTGTAGAACCTTGCACAGGTGTTGGGTGTTGCCCAGCCCGCTGCTCTGCAAATGTCTGTTAGAGAGGCACCCCTGGCCAGAGCCCAGGGAGCCGCTACACCCCTGGTAGAATGGGCTTGTAGTCCTACCGGGGCAGCATGTCCTGGGTGACATATGCCATAGTTATGGTGTCAATGAGCCAGTGGGCGATCCTCTGCTTGGAAACAGCGCTTCCTTTCTGCTGTGCACCAAAGCAGACAAAGAGCTGCTCAGAGATTCTAAAGCTCTGCGTGCGATCCAAATAGATGTGTAAAGCGCGCACCGGACACAGCGACGTTCCCGACGGGAAAAACACCACTTAGCGAACAGACGCCACTTAAAGGCATACAGGCGCCTCGTAGAGGGGGCCCTAACCTGCGGTGGTAGACACGATCACTCAGGATGACCTGCTCCTCGTCCTCCCTGACCTTGCACAGGGTCTGTGCAAGTAGGCTTACTGGGGGAAAACGCATATTTGTGCATGCCAGGGGGCCAGCTCTGTTCCAGCGCGTTTATGCTGAGGGGGTCTCGGTCAGGGTGTACCAGAGCGGGCAGTGGGGAGGATTCTTGGGAGGCGAACAGTTGCACCTGTGCCTGTCGAATCGACTCCAAGTCAGTTGGACCACCTGAGGGTGGAGTCTCCACTCTCCCCTGAGGGTAACCTATCGTGACAGCGCGTCCGCTGTAGTGTTGATGTTGCCCGGGATGTGAGTGGCTTGCAGCGACTTGAAGTGCTGCTGACTCCAGAGGAGGAGATGGCGGGCGAGTTGTGACATACAATGAAAGCGCACACTGCCTTGGTGGTTGACATATGCTACCGTTGTCGTGTTGTCTGTCTGAACTAACACGTGCTTGCCCTGGATCAACGGCCGAAACCTCCACAGGGCGAGCAGAATTGCCAACAACTTGAGGCAGTTGATGTGCCAATGCAGTAGCGGACCCGTCCAGAGGCCGGCGGCTGCGTGCCCATTGCAAACAGCACCCCAGCCCATTTGGAGGCGTCTGTTGTGACCACGATGTGCCTGGAGACCAGTTCTAGAGGAACGCCTGCCCGTAGAAACGAGAGGTTGTCCAAGGGCTGAAAAGATGGTGACACACCGGCGTGATGACCACACGATGTGTCCCGTGGCGCCATGCCCATCTCGGGACTCGAATATGGAGCCAGTGCTGAAGTGGCCTCATATGCATCAACCCGAGCAGGGTGGCCACCGCCGAGGATGCCATATGTCCCAGGAGCCTCTGAAAAAGTTACAGTGGAACAGCTGTTTTCTGTTTGAATGCCTTCAAACAGGCCACCACCGACTGGGCGTGCTCGTTCGTAAGGTGCACCGTCAAGGAGACTGAGTCCAACTCCAAACCGAGAAAAGAGATGCTCTGAACCGGGAGGAGCTTGCTCTTTTCCCAGCTGACCCGAAGCCCTAGTCGGCTGAGGTGTGAGAGCACGTGAACAAATCTTGATGCCGGACATTCGCCAGAATGCGTTTTTGCATTAGCATCTTGAACGGGAGTCTGTGTAAAGCCTAGTTCAGTACTCACAGGTCCAAGATTGGCCGCAACCCACCGCCTTTTTTCGGTACAATGAAGTAGGAGCTGAAAAACCCCTTCTTCATCTCGGCTGGAGGGACAGGTTCTATCGTGCCCTTCCGTAGGAGTTGAAGTGGACACTGCTGAACCTGGGCGGATGCCCAGCGAATTGAATCGCGTAGCCGAGTTGGATGGTCCGGACCAGCCCTCACGACGGACTTGAAAGCGCAAGCCATGCGTCCAAGTTCCGCGCAAGGGGGACCAAAGGGACAACATCATCGGATGTACCGGCAGGTGGGGCCTCGCAGTGGGGTGGAGCTCGAGGTGCCACACCACGTCGTGGCTGTGCTGAGTCTAAGGACATCGAAGCACTTACCTGGCTCCTTGTGACCACCCCCAGAAAAGCCTGGGACGGGGGAGGAAGAGGCCTGTCCTCATGATCCGTGGAGACTGTCACATCGGGGGTGGATTTGTGCCACAGCTGGGCGATCAGGGGTGGGAGACCGCCACTGGAGTGCCAATCCTGCCAAATAGAGTGATGGACGGTGGTCGTGATGACGGCCGTGCACACCGGATACGTGACACAGGGAACAAGGAAACCGCTCTTGCTGAGCTCTTGAGTACTGCAGCCACTTGGGCATGCAGTGCAATTAAATGCAAAAGGTAACAAAAGATGGAGAAATCTGCTTACCAGCTCCAGAGCAGTGAGTTTCGTTGTCCCTGGGTCGCCCATCTCAAGGGCGCTTTGAAGCCTTTCACGGTTTCTGGGTAGCCGCGAGATGTGTGGCATCTGCTTCCTGCGGTGGGCTCCACGCCGGGGCCGGGCCGAAGGGGCAGGCTGTGGTGGAGCCGGTGCAGTCACCGCAGGGGGACGCCCTTGCCGATGAGTAGACGGGGTGCGGGATCTTGAGCCGCGCCGGGGCAGGATATGCCGGCTAGCATCCATCTACTGCTCCACCGTCGAGAACTGCTGGGCAAAGTCCTTGACGGTGTCACCGAATAGGCTAGCCTTGGAGATGGGGGCAGCAAGGAATCATGTCCTGTCGGCCTCACCCATCTCGACCAGGTTGAGCCAAAGGTGACGCTCGCTCGGAGAGCGAGGTCGGTCGCCGAGCGCAGTTCCTGCATCAATCCCGGGGCGGAACTACCCTCGTGCAGTTACTTTAGTGCCTTGGTGGACTTGCAGGAGAGCTATGGCGTGTAGGGCAGAGGCGGCTTGTCCAGCGGCACCGTAGGCCTTGGCCGTCAGAGACAACGTAAACCTACAGGCCTTGGATGGGGGCTTTGGGCACCCGCGCCAGGTGGCGGCGCTCTGCAGGCATAGGTGCACCACGAGCGCATTTATCCAACGGGGATTGCCGAATAGCCTTTGGCCGCCCCACCATCGAGGGTAGTGAGGGCGGGAAGCTGAAAAGATCGGGATTGGGCAGTAAAAGGTGCCTCCCGTGACCTTGTCAGCTCTTTATGCACTTCCGGGAAGAAAGGAATGGGGGCGGGGTGTGGCTTTGAGCGGCGCCGCGAGCCCAGGAACCAATCACCCAGCAGCGAGGGTTCAGGGAAGAGCAGAGGGTTCCACTCTAGCCGACGCTCGCGGCTGCCTGGGAAAGCATGTCATCATCTCCGAGTCAGCCTGTGACTGGGCAATCATCCCCGAAGTGAGGAGCCCAGCTGAGGCTTCCGACTGGATGAGCCCGCTCTCCGATGCTGCGCTCGAGAACTCATCACTTTCGTGGGCACCGAATAAGAGGTCGAACTCGCTGTGAGACGAGCCGGCGGACTCATCCAGAAGCCCGATCAGGGCAGACGAGCGTGATGGGGAATGGGAGGTCCGCAGGGGGATACCCGGCAGAGGCGGTCCCATTGGGGTCCCCAAATCGCCCCCAGTGCTAGCCGCGCTGGCCTCATACCCGTGGGTAAAAGGACCGAGGCGGGGAGCCTCTGGGGTGGCTTGCTTTCTTACGAAGGCGAGCAGCGACCAGAACGTTGCCAGAACCAGAACATGACTATCCACGAACGCTGTCTCCATGTGAACAGTGCCCAGACATGAAAGACAGTGATCGTGACCGTCAGAAGGCGAGAGATAACGAGCGCAAACCAGGAATAACACACAATCGGAAAAGCATCTTTAAAAAGACGTTCCGTGTGTGCCGCTCTTTTAGAGAAATATACTCTTTTATTTCTGCCAAAGTGCCCAGGGGCATTCTCTGCAGTGCACCAGTGCAGAGGAGGGAGAAGCCGCTGAAATGCGTCGTCAGATCCAGCAGAGGTGAATGAACAGTCGTGGGAATTCAGCTCAGTGAACATGACCGTTCGGCTCTGAAGAGAAAATCTGAATGAGTGGTTGCATACCAGCTCCTTTTATACCCGTATGTCCGGGGGAGTGGCATGCAAATACCTCTCGCCAATTTTCATTGGCCTTTTATCAAAGACCAGAGGTGTCTCGGGCTCCCAAGAGTGACCCCTAGTGTCACTACATTGACACAACGTCGAGTGAATGACAGATAGGGAACATATTGTGCTTCAATAAATGTTAATTTTAACAGAATGAAAATGATTAATTTCTTACATTTAACATCATCATTAAACTATGTGGCAAATGTATGGGATAAAAATTAAGTTTAAAAAGGAGACTCGATTTTTAAGAAATTTTTTCGTCTAGATTCTTATGTGATAATTGTGTTCTCTTAATGCGCTCAGTTTTTCATCCAGTTAATATATTGGACTGCTCAGTCAATATCAATAGTCTGACCCATGTTAGGACTGATTAAAATTATATTATATTAATATAATATATATGAATTTATTTTAGGTTTCATGAGTTGTCGAAAAGTAATAGCCATAGGTCAGACCTGAACCCTTACTTAATTCACACCCTGGTAGAGGACAGATGTATATGAACAGAATTCTTTGTCTATATGCTGTGCTGTGGAACAGCTGTCACTCTATTTTGAAGCAGCTCTAGTCTTCTCTTTATGTAACAGTGAATGTTAATAAGTAGGCTTTACAGCACAATGGTACTAGCCAATAAATTAAATTACTCAAGACAAATTGCTATTATTTAAAAATACAGATTCACTAAAAGTCCCCTAAATGAAAATACAGGATTACAGGTTATTTTGAAATGGCACGAAAAGAAAAATCTGCATCCGAACAAAAATATTTGGGCCAAGGGTATCTTTCACTTATGTCCTAATACATACATACATACATACAATATATATATATATATATATATATATATATATACATACATTATTACATATACAGTAAACTTCTGACCCACTGGAAATGTGATAAAAGAAATAAAAGCTGAAATAAATCATTCTCTCTTCTATTATTCTGACATTTCACATTCTTAAAATAATAATAATAATAATAATAAACTTTATTTTAAAGAAACCTCTTAAAGCGCTTTACATAGAAAGGAAAAAATTAAAATAAAATATAAAAATACAGAGCTTAATACAAATGGATAAAACATGCATCTCAAAACAACTAATGATAAAACACAGTACAAAATAAAGTAGTGATCCTAACTGACCAAAAACCGGGAATGTTTTCTACGATTAAATGTCAGGAATTGTGAAAAACTGAGCTTAAATGTATTTGGCTAAGGCGTATGTAAATTTCTGACTTCAACTGTATATATATATATATATTGCATTGAGTTTTTATGGCATATTACAGATGATAAGACTGTGTTTCATATTATTCAAACTTGGGTCAAGCTTCTTTGACTTTGATGGACTGAGTTATTTATTTACATTCTTTGGAGACCAGCAGGATTTAGTGGATTACATTGAAAAATATTTGCAAAATTAAAAGCAAATATTAGTGTGCTGAACACACAGATCAAGGACAAAAACAGAGAATAAATTATGACTGATGCTTGTGTTTTTGCTTCAGATTTTACCAAAAAGTTTAGAAGGTCATGAAAAATCCTTTTATGATTTAGTCTTGTCACAAGTCTGCTCGTGTTGGCTACCAGTTCATAACAGCCTAGATTTTTGTAAATTCCCTCATCTCACTTTTAATCCTGGTAAGCAATTACCTTTAGCCATTCTGCTATTGTATGACATAAGACTGAAATTGTTCCTGTGCATGTGTGTGCATGTGTTTTCAGGTGTCCCGGGAAAGCGTAATGAGCTGTATTATGAGTGCTGCAAAGAGCCGTACCCTGACGTGACATTTACAGTGACGATGCGCAGGCGAACACTGTACTATGGTCTGAATCTGCTCATTCCATGTGTGCTTATCTCTGGTCTGGCTCTGCTAGTGTTCCTGCTGCCTGCAGATTCTGGAGAGAAGATATCACTGGGTAAAATATCACTCTCTTTTTTACTAGCGCACATCATATTAACCATATCTACAGAATTATCCCTTTAGTCTACTACACAACATTGCCCTGAAGCAATATAACATCCTTTTGCCATTTTTACCACCCCATTTTTTTCATTCTTCAAATCACTCTGTCACTCCACCATATACACCCCATATTCGAGTGCAATGATTGCATACAGTAATAAACAGTCGATCTTATACAGACAGGAGAACATAATATACACAATGTACAGAAGCACAATATATATTATATACACATAATTCATAGATTGACAAATGTGCAAAACACACGAGACATTAACACATACAAATTTTTGTAGTACATTAGGAACATTTATCCATAATACAAAATATGCAAATTACTGGATAAACAGTTGTGACAGTTATACAAATGTGCAAATTACTTAAACACAAGACATAAAGCAGTGACAGATGCAAAAATGTATTCATGTGTGTGATGTGCTTGGTGATATGCAATAAATAGGCAGTAATTACAGTGTCGTTCGACTAATGAGGTGCGGTTCTGAGAGGTTGGCAGAGGTTTTGTTTATAGTGTTATTTGATGTTGGACTTCAACAGTATGATGGCCTGCTGGAAGAAATTGTCTGCCTGATTCTTGCTCTTGATAATATTCACGTGAATGATCCGGTGAGATTTAGTGGCTATGATGTTTGGATTGTAGGTGGGACATCGGTTTAAGCCAGTGAACACACTGTTGAGACCACATTGTTTGATGTGATGACACTGATTGCCTTTTTTTTTAACCTCCTGAGACCCCCATGTGACATCTGTGTGCATTTTCCATTTCATTTTTTGATTTGTAACTAGTACCACCTAATAAACAATATATATATATATATATACACACACACACACACTGGCAGCCAAAAGTTTGGAATAATGTACAGATTTTGCTCTTATGGAAAAAAAAATGGTACTTTTATTCACAAAAGTGGCATTCAACTGATCATAATATATAGTCAGGACTTTAATAACATGAAAAATGACTATTACAATTTGAAAAAAAAAAATTCAGAACTTCTTAAACTACTTCAAAGTGTTCTGATCAAAATAATCCTCCATGTGCAGCAATAGCAGCTTTGCAGATCCTTGGCATTCTAGCTGTCAATTTGTCCAGATACTCAGGTGACATTTCACCCCATGCTTCCTATAGCACTTGCCATAGATGTGGCTGTCTTGTCGGGCAATTCTCATGCACCTTACAGTCTAGCTAATCCCACAAAAGCTAAATGGGGTTAAGATCCATATCACTCTTTTCCAATTATCTGTTGTCCAATGTCTGTGTTTCTTATTCTTTGCAATTCTTCCCATAAGGCCTGCACCCCTGAGTCTTCTCTTTACTGTTAGTAAGTAGTGGGTAGAATTCAATGAAACTGTCAGCTGAGGACATGTGAGGCATCTATTTCTCAAACTAGAGACTCTGTTGTACTTATCCACTTCTTTAGTTGTACATCTGGCCTTCCACATCTCTTTCTATCCTTGTTAGAGCCAGTTGTCCTTTGTCTTTGAAGACTGTAGTGTACACCCTTGGATGAAATCTTCAGTGTTTTGGCAATTTCAAGCATTGTATAGCCTTCATTCCTCAAAACAATAATTGACTGATGAGTTTCTAGAGAAAGCTGTTTATTTTTTGCCATTTTTGACCTAATATTGACCTTAAGACATGCCAGTCTATTACATACTGTGACAACTCAAAAACAAACACAAAGACAATGTTAAGCTTAATTTAACTAACCAAATAGCTTTCAACTGTGTTTGATATAATGGCAAGTGATTTTCTAGTACCAAATTAGCAATTTAGCATGATTACTCAAGGATAATGTTTTGGAGTGATGGCTGCTGGAAATGGGGCCTCTCTAGATTAGATCAAAAATGACTTTTTTCAAATAGTGATGGTGCTGTTTTTAGATCAGTAATGTCCTGACTATACTTTGTGATCAGTTGAATGCCACTTTGGTGAATTAAAGTACCAATTTCCTTCCGAAACAGCAAAATCTGTACATTATTCCAAACTTTTGGCCACCAGTGTGTAATATACAGTATATATATATATATATATATATATATATATATATATATATATATATATATATATATATATATAATTTTTATTTGTTATTTTTTTGGAACGTCTGTCAGAAAACCGCTCCACAGCACTTATCCGAGTACTTCATGTTTATCAGTGCGCCAAAACAAGAAAAATGAATGAAATATTTAAAGCAGCATATCAAATGAAACTAGAGACGCTACTCTTTATAGCGTACAGGTTTCAGTGAAATTTGAAGAGGTTTCTTACCAGAGGCGCTTTTGTTGGCGCTGCGCCCATAGAAGCAGTTCACGGAAATTGGTGCCATGGTGTTTGGTTACGTGACCCTTAAATGACTCTTTAGAGTGTCCTGAACAGTATGCAATGGGTTTAAATGAATTTAAATTATGCGTTGCGCATAGCAAATCCAAATTAGCATGTCCTCGCATGAGCCCGCGGGGTCGCACGAGGTTAAGAATAGTGGAAACTTTATAACTTCACATTATATTCATGTTTTCTAAAGAAATATACAGTATATGACAGGTTATGTCTCTGAATGGTGCAAAAGATGTTTAAAAATATATATATATATAACTGCACACTCTCTTACAAGTTTATTACCAGCATTTCAGTAACAAGGTACAGTTTCCTCACAATGGAGAGCAATATAAATAGAGTCAGTCATTACACACAGGTGAAAGCAGTGACATCACAATGGATGTTTAGTAATTAGCTAACAAGCCTGTCTCAACCAATTAAGACAATTGAGATTTCAGGCTGATTTGTATGTCACAAGAAACATTACTTAAGCACATTTAAAACCATGAGATACAATTAAATCCTAAAGAGCCACCACATCATATCATAAGAGAGCCCTATACACAAACCATATACATACATTTTATATATATATATATATATATATATATATATATATATATATATATATATATATACACACACACAGTTGAAGTCAGACGTTTACATACACCTTAGCCAAATACATTTGAACTCAGTTTTTCACAATTCCTGACATTTAGAAAGAAAACATTCCATGTTTTTGGTTAGTTAGAATCACTACTTTTTTAAAGAATTTGAAATAGTATAGATAATAGTAGAGATAATTATTTATTTCAGCTTTTATTTCTTTCATCACATTTCCAGTGGGTCAGAAGTTTACATACATTTTGTTAGTATTTGAAAGCATTGCTTTTAAATTGTTTAACTTGGGTCAAAAGTTTTGGGTAGCCTTCTACAACCATCTCACAATAAGTTGCTGGAATTTTGGCCCATTCCTCCAAACAGAACTGGTGTAACTGAGTCAGGTTTGTAGGCCTCCTTGCTCACACATGCTTTTTCAGTTCTGCCCGCAAATTTTCTATCAGACTGAGGTCAGGGCTTTGTTATGGCCACTCCAGTACCTTGACTTTGTTGTCCTTAAGCCATTTTGTCATAACTTTGGAGGTATGCTTGGGGTCATTGTCCATTTGAAGGTCCCATTTACAACCGAGCTTTAACTTCCTGGCTGATGTCTTGAGATGTTGCTGCAACATATCCACATAATTTTCCTTCCTTATGATGCCATCTATTTTGTGAAGTGCACCAGTCCCTCCTACAGCAAAGCACCCCCACAACATGATGTTGCCACCCCCATCTTTCACGGTTGGGATGGTGTTCTTCTGCTTGCAAGCTTCACCCTTTTTCCTCCAAACATAACAATGATCATTATGACCAAAAAGTTCCATTTTTGTTTCATCAGAGCAGAGGAAATTTCTCCAAAAAGTAAGATATTTGTCCCCATGAGTAGTCTGGCTTTTTTATGGCAGTTTTGGAGCATTGGCTTCTTCCTTGCTGAGCAGCCTTTCAGGTTATGTCGATATAGGACTATTTTTAATGTGGATATAGATACTTGTCTGCCTGTTACCTCCAGAATCTTCACACGGTCCTTTGCTGTTGTTCTAGGATTGATTTGCACTTTTCACACCAAACTAAGTTCATCTCTAGGAGACAGAATGCATCTCCTTCCTGAGCGGTATGATAGCTGCATGGTCCCATGGTGTTTATACTTGTGTACTATTGTTTGTACGGATGAACGTGGTACCTTCATGCATTTGGAAATTGTTCCCAAGGATGAACCAGACTTGTGGAGGTCCACAATTTTTTTTCTGAGGTCTTGGCTGATTTCTTTTGATTTTCCCATGATGTCAAGCAAAGAGGCACTGAGTTTGAAGGGAGGCCTTAAAATACATCCACAGGTACACCTCCAATTCAGGACACCTCCTATCAGAAGCTAATTGGCTAATTGCCTTGTTGGGTGCTTCATTCAGGAGCGGGTTTGGTTATTAGCAATAATTAATCATTATCAAAGATAATTATTAAAATCAATAGAACATTGATTGGAATCAACATTAGCTTTTTAATAATTTAAATCAATCAATTAAAAAATTTAAACAATCATCAAAGATAACTATCAATTATAAAATTCAATAGAATATTAATTATTATCAAAGATAATTATTAATTATTTAAATCAATAGAACATTGATTTGAATTAACATTAGCTTATCAATCCTTCAAATAAACAATCATCAAAGATAATTATTCATTATTAAAATCAATGTTCTATTGATTTTAATAATTAATAATTATCTTTGATAATAATTCATATTCTATTGAATTTGATAATTGATAGTTATCTTTGATGATTGTTGATTTAATGGATTAAAAACTAATGTTGATTCCAATCAATGTTCTATTGATTTTAATAATTAATAATTAGCTTTGATAATTATTAATTATTGCTAATAAACAAACCTGCTCCTGAACGAAGCACCCAACATTAATGGTGCCCCATGTGAGGCATCCTACATGCCAGTTTTGTCACAGTGTGTGATTCAAATAACTTGAATCATTAGTTCAAAGTTTGGTTCTGTTTGACAATTGACTTCTCTCATGACTTGCCAAGCATAAGCCAGTGTGGTGTGAAAGTGCTGTTAGAGTGGATTAGGGGTTGGTAAGTTTACGATAGTCTGCTCCAAACCTGCTGTTGTTGTTGTTTAACTCCTAACGCTTTCGCCTAGATGCTACAGAATGGTGTCAGGTCACCTAATTAACGCCCACCAAGGAGAGGTCGCAGTGAAATTCGCACATTGCATAACAGTAACCCGTAAGCCACAGGTCGAAGCCTCTCACCTGTGCATTTGTGTCAGCATTATAGCAACTGTAACACAACAAGTTATCAAAGCCACTGTGTTGCGAGCATTTTTACTGCCACGGTAAAATGATTCCCAGTTGCTCCACGTGGCCGGAGCTGAAGCTCCTCAAAGGTCAGACGACTTAGCACTACAAGATGTGGTCGCCGCTATCCTCCGTCTCTCCATAGAGGAGAGAGATAACCTCAATGGCTACAATGTTAGTCGTTGTGATGAAGCATTGCAGGAACAAGTTTATTATGTCAACAACCCGGTCGGGAAGCCAGAGCGCACAATCCCGGAACTTGTAGGCCAAATTTTCCACCTTCATCACCACAGAACCCAACTGCAAACTGCAGAGGACCAGGCTCAGCTCACCCAACTGCAGAACAGCTACCAAGCGGTAAAGAGGGAAAATCTCAGCCTGCGCCAACAAGTTTTGTGCACCCAAGCTGAGACAGGCCGGGCACAGGAAGATAATGCCCGGATGCAGGAGGTAAACGAAACCCTACGCAGGCAGCTCAAAGCTGCCCAGCTAAGAGCAGAGTCAGATCAGGTAAGTGCAGCTGCTGACCTGGCCACCCAGGAAACGCACAGCACAACATCTGACATCGAAGAGGGCCCCCTTTTTAGCACAACCAGTAGAAATGTGCCCCTAGGAAACCCAGGAACACATGCTAGGAGCCCAGCTGCCCCTAGTCATAGTTTTATCTCTCTTTTTCCCACATGGAAAGAGAACGGCATGAGGAACATGAGAAACAAGGAAGTCAAGCACTCTGAAGTCTTCCTGACTTTGTACTGGAAAAAGGTCAAAGGTCATTCTCAAACCTCCGGTCCTGACAAAGACGGTAAGCCAAACTAGGTGCGGAACAGGGAACAGCCTGGGAGTTCCGAGATGAGTGGCTTCCAATTACCCAAAAATGTGGGGTAAATGCAATCACCTGTCGGCAGGCAAAAGAAAGGCGAGAAGACCCACAGACCTGCCCACGGACTCTGCACCTGGACAGAGACCCAGCAATGCAGATATGAACACCATGCAGGAGTAAGACCCGGCCATCCAAACTGTCTGGCAGTGGGTAGGAAACTCTGCAACAAAAGGGGCCTCTCAAACCCCACCGGGTGAGTCGGAGGAGCTACATGCTCTCCTTTGCGACCAGCCGCGTCTTAAACTGGAGAAAGGTTTGTTGGTCTATACCCAAACTGACCAGGGACCAGCTTGCTGGGTTGTCCCAACCAATCATTGGTGAGTGATGCTAGCCCACACTCACGACTCCCCTGTCGGAGGCCACTGGGGTTACAAGGCCACCCTCAAGACCCTCCAGCAAATCGTTTATTGGCCATCAATGGCCCACGTCACCATGTCAAAGAATGCCTGGTCTGTAGCCAGTCCCAGCCATCCAGACTGCTGGATCGGGCCCCACTCCAGAAACAAGGGATCATGTTCCCGTGGTCCCACCTCCAGGTGGACTGGATTGGACAAGTCCCCAAGCCTCCCTGCCCCTAACGACACAGCCACAACAATCGCAGTTCTGCTGCTGAATCATGTGTTCAGCCGCTGGGGGCTACCCCTCTCCGTTGTTTTGGATCAAGGCACCCATTTCACCTCAAGCATCATGACTACCATGTACAAAATCATGGGCGTGGAAGTCAACTTCAGTATTCTGTATCATCCCCAGTCATCTGGACAGGTCAAACGTGCCAACCGCACCATTATCAACATACTTAAAAAGTATGTTAACAGCAATGGCAGAGATTGGGATGTGAAACTCCCCTTGGAGCTGATGGCCATTAGGTCTACTCTGCACCACTCCACAGGAGTCACACCATTCGAAATGATGACTGGAAGAGAAATGACCCTTCCGCTACACCTTCTGTACTGCCCCGAAGACGTCAGTGTTGCAATCACCTATACAGCGCACCAATATGTGACGGACCTGTGCGACCATCTTCAGGCCACATTCGCATGGGCCCAGAAGAACTTCTAAAGCCTACTATGACAGGAAGGCGTCTCACCGCGTGTACCAAGTAGGTGACAAGGTACTCTATTTCAGGTTCACCAAACTGGCAGGAATCTCTAAAATGTTCCTACCAAGTTGGTCAGGCCCCTTCAAGATAGTGGGAAAGCTCTCACCAGTAGCCTCCCACATCAAGGTCTCAAACCAAGCCAAACACCGGCATACAAATGGGTCCATTCAAATCAGATTAAGCTTTTCAAGCCGTTTTCACTCCAAAGGGGAGAAGACACACCACAGTAGCACCATAAGGATAGCTGCATGCCTCAACCCATCCCGTCAGCACGGACTAAATCCTAGCACCACTCTGTGTGGTGGAAGGATTCCAGCTTACCTGGTCTCCCTAGACCTTGTTGAACAAATCCTTAGATCTGCTTCTACCTCCATTGTGTAACCTTCACAGATACACCTGGCATATTATCTTGGCAGTGCAATTCCAATCTATGTAAATCCTCAGAACCTCGGAATCAGATTCATCCTCAATCTACCATCATAGAAAGGCAGAATGTATATCGACTAAAGTCCATATTGAATGTTGGTTTTCGGAGAGGTAACAC
Organism: Myxocyprinus asiaticus; assembly: GCF_019703515.2. Lineage (NCBI taxonomy): Eukaryota > Metazoa > Chordata > Actinopteri > Cypriniformes > Catostomidae > Myxocyprinus > Myxocyprinus asiaticus. The sequence continues at coordinate 33,806,915 of NC_059350.1, forward strand.
ACCTTCACCTCAAAACACCACCAACACTCACCTACCAGGATGAGGACCCCTTGCTCTACCTTATCCCTAACCTAAGCATGTGTACCAAGACAAAGGACATTCACTGGGTTTGTTCAAGCAACCCCTTTGTTAGAGAGGCGACTAACTACCTCTGCAGCCTAAGAGCCGTATCCCTTGAACAAAAGTGTCAAGGTAGCATGTCTGTCAAAGATGAAGGAACAGGGACAAAGGCAGAGCGAGCAGGCAATTGCTGGCTCATTAACACACCAGCCTCCAAAGTTCTAATGTCATACAACCACCATGATACAGCCACTAAACTAGCTACCAAACCAGATAGTGTCCTTAACGGTTCCCCAAGGAGCCACCGTGCACATTGATGATATTTTCCTCCATCATCTCAACGTCGACAAACATGACGCAGAAATTGAGATCATGGACGCATTTAGAGGTCACAACCTCACCATGGATGAAACCCTTCAACAGCAGCTTCAGGCTGAAGGGACGAAATTAGTGAAGTTCAGTCTCAAACCGACTGGCTTGACCATTATATTTCCTAGTCACATAAGTAGATCGTCATTTTACCAAGAACACCCTATCAGTCTGGTCACCCTCGGGCTCCTCCTTAGTGGTTGGATCATCATGCCAATTATTGCACACACCATGTACAGGTACATTCAAAACCTGCAGGCCAGACTGGACTCCCTCCTTCTCGTACAGCCGCGATTTACAAACCAGTCTAAGCCCATCCCACAGGTTAACCCCAATAATTTCCAAGGATATGCCTTTTAACCTCTAACCCTCCTTTCCTTTCCTCTAACTTTTTGGTCCTAGCATCCATTGTCAGGTTCTACTATGATTTTGTGTTATGACCAAAGAACAGCAAAGGATTGTGTTACGGTTAATGCTGTGCCTACCTATAACTTGGAATGTTTGTCTTTATGTGTGATGAATATAGTTTTAGACTTAACTAGAAGTTCTATGCCCAGATGATAAAGCCTCTGTGAACTCTATGAACGGTATGGACTGTGCAACAGTTCCCTATCTGTCACTCACTCGACGTTGTGTCAATGTAGTGACACTAGGGGTCACTCTTGGGAGCCCGAGACACCTATGGTCTTTGATAAAAGGCCAATGGAAATTGGCGAGTGGTATTTGCATGCCATTCCCCTGGACATACGGGTATAAAAGGAGCTGGTATGCAACCACTCATTCAGCTTTTCTCTTCGGAGCCGAACGGTCATGCTCACTGAGCTGAATTCCCACGACTGTTCATTCAACTCTGCTGGATCTGACAGCGCATTTCAGCGGCTTCTCCCCCCTCTGCACTGGTGCACTGCAGAGAATGCCCCTGGGCGCTTCGGTAGAAATAAAAGAGTATATTTCTCTAAAAGAGTGGCACACACGGAACGTCTTTTTAAAGACGTGTCTTTCTATGGAACTCTGATTGTGTGTTATTCCTGGTTGCGCTCGTTATCTCTCGCCTTCTAACGGTCTTTCGTGTCTGGGCACTGCTCACGCAGAGACAGCATTCGTGGATGGTCATGTTCTCATTGCGAGGACATGTCCATGGCAACATTATGGTCGCTGCTCGCCTTCGTAAGAAAGCAAGCCACCCCAGAGGCTCCCCGCCTCGGTCCTTTTACCCACGGGTATGAGGCCAGCGCGGCTAGCACTGGGGGCGATTTGGGGACCCCAATGGGACCGCCTCCGCCGGGTATCCCCCCACGGACCTCCCATTCCCCAGCACGCTCGTCTGCCCCGATCGGGCTTCCGGATGAGTCCGCCGGCTCATCTCACGGTGAGTTCGACCTCTTATTCGGAGCCTGCGAAAGTGATGAGCTGTCGAGCGCAGCATCGGAGAGCGGGCTCGTCCAGTCGGAAGCCTCAGCTGGACTCCTCCCTTCGGGGACGATTGCCCAGTCACAGGCTGATGCGGAGATGACGACATGCTTTCAGCCATGAGCGTCGGCTAGAGTGGAACCCTCTGCTCTCCCTGAACCCATGCGGCTTGGTGATTGGTTCCTGGGCTCGTGGCGCCGCTCAAAGCCACGCCCCTCCCCCGTTCCTTTCTTCCCGGAAGTGCATGAAGATCTGACAAGGTCGCGGGAGGCACTTTTTACTGCCCAGTCCCGATCTTTTCACTGGCACACAGCTGGCCCCCTGGCATGTGCAAATATGCGTTTTCCCCCAGTGAGCCTACTTGCACAGACCCTGTGCAAGGTCAGGTAGGACGAGGAGCAGATCGTCCTGGTAGCACCTTACTGGCCCGCCCAGACGTGGTTCTCAGACCTCACGCTCCTCGCGACAGCCCCCCCTGGCGAATTCCCATGAGGAAGGATCTTCTTTCTCAGGGACAGGGCACCATCTGGCACCCATGACCAGACCTCTGGAATCTCCATGCGGTGGTAGACACGATCACTCAGGCTAGGGCCCCCTCTATGAGGCGCCTGTATGCCTTTAAGTGAAGACATGCGCCATTAATTCCCAGTAGTGTTCACAAACTTTGTTCCCTGGCTGACTTCCTCCGAGCCCTGTGGCAGTCGAGTTTTCAGAGAGACTCGCTGCTGGCCCAGTACACGTGCATACTAAGAGTCCTGTTCTGGGGTAGGTGCTCCGCATGTGGCGGTTCCCTGAAAGGCTAACCCCATGTGACATATATCTTCCGCTAATTCGTTTCCCTGTTGGCAAACTGCGTCTTCCTTGGGCAGAGCCCCTCTGCCCCAGTCTCCATGTTTGTAGTAACTCCTCCCCCATTGGGCAGGATCTACCTTGAAGACTCTCCACATGGTTGGAAAGACCATGTGACGTATTTTTCCACTTAAATATCCCCCCCCCCCTTTGGGCGAGGTGTGGTCTCCGTGGTGTCTTCCCCTTGGGAGGGACACCCCCCGACTAGACGTGGTGGCCCAGTCGGTTAATCCCCCTTTTTTTTTAGGGAGTGGAAAAAAATCTTTTGGGTAGTTGACTTGTCCACAAAAAGGGCCGTTCGACACTCATAACTATGTTGGGGGAGGTTACGTGTCGACCTGGTGTGCTGGCTATGAGGCACACAGTAGTCTGCCCACCACACACCGCCAGTTCACGTAACACAGTTCAGCCAATTGTGGCGTTTCGTATAGGGACCCCTAGTGTCACTACATCGACACAACGTCGAGTGAGTGACAGATAGGGAACGTCATGGTTACTTGTGTAACCTCCGTTCCCTGATGGCGGGAATGAGACGTTGTGTCCCTCCTGCCATAACGCTGAATTACCCGCTGAAATGGCCGGACCTTATATCGGCTCCTCAGCATAAAACCTGAATGAGTGGTTGCATACCAGCTCCTTTTATACCCGTATGTCTGGGGGAGTGGCATGCAAATACCACTCGGCAATTTTCATTGGCCTTTTATCAAAGACCAGAGGTGTCTCGGGCTCCCAAGAGTGACCCCTAGTGTCATTACATCGACACAATGTCTCGTTCCCTCCATCAGGGCACGGAGGTTACACAAGTAACCATGACGTTTCCTTTTCTATCAGGAAGACACGGATGGCGTAACCCACAGATTACTGTGAACCTACAGGAACTGTTCTGCCCTTCAGTTGTTCTAAAGACACTGGACAACAACCAACTCTTCAGACCAAAGGGGGGAATGTTGGGCCTCATGTACTCAGATAAAAGACAAAGGCAGGCCTACATACAGTCATAAAGCCTGACTGCGGCCTATAGGAACACTCAACCTGATAACACAAACGGCACCAAAATCAAACAAGGGAGTCCAAAACAGACTACAGATCCCATCAAGCCTTGTGCACTTTACACCTTTGTAAAATTCTGAAGGATCGAACTCTCAATTCCTATTGGATGAAACACAAGACAGAACGTGTCCCTCAACAATGACATCATCAAGAGCATAAAACCCAGAAATTCCTTCAGCACTTTGCTTCCAGTGACAGTATATGCCTCATCTAGTTGCAGCCCTGCTGCTCCCAGGTGTTGCCTCATTGCCCAAGGAAGTAACATACGTACCTGAACTTTGGCCATACAATCTCCATCTCACTGGACGAGCCGAGACTTCTCCGTGTTCCACCGAGCACAGTAATGGATCCAAAGGAGACTGCTGAGCAATCCGCGTCTCACCCATTTGCCTGCAGAAGTGAAGAAAGAATATTTCTATTCCTTCTTCAACTGAGTCGACTTCACTGATATCTCCACCAACCCGCCGAGAATCAGCCACCATACCGCCCACCGACAGAGTGAGAAAACGGCCTCCCGTCATCACCCGAGCTTCGAGGAACCGAGTTGGAGTCAAACGATGGACGAACACACATTCTACCCACATCCTCACGCGACTCAAGTAAGAGGTTTACGTCTGGGCAGAGATAGATTATTATAGTGTGTTATTCTTGTGTATCAAGGCTATTGCTTGTACAGTTTACAGACCGCCGAGTCTGCTCATTGCTGCTAATTATACTCAAGGTATTAATTTAACTTGTTGTTACCACAAATGAGATTTGCTGTGTTGTCGTCCAGCCACATTGGGCTGTTGTCCATTTCCGCCATCGCGGGTGAGACAGGCACACTGAGTTATCCATTAAAGAAATAACAACCGCTGTGGACAGATTACGAGTTCACCATTTTTCTGAGTGATAAAACTAACGGTTGCCTTTTCTCCCACGATCGCTAAAACCGGCTTCGTTTTCGGCCGTCACTCTGTTCTCTCTCTCTCGTACTAACTGCACACACACACGACCCCTCACAAACATACCCGCACATACATTTGGCGAACAGATAACTTGGTGATAGAGCCCAGCTTTTTCCCTAAGTTATCATACCAGAGGAGACACGTGTTAAACGAGCAGACGGCATTAACTAATCTCTCCGCCCACATTCGCGGCCACATTCTCTGGCCAGAAACTTCGCGTGACATACTCTCCACAAGAGCCAAGACTGCCATTTTGTGTCCTCCTCCTCTCACACACACACACACACACACACACACACATACACCCATTCACACACACATACCCTCCTCTCATGTATTATAGGCTTATATGTTACCATATCTAATCATGTTACCGTTTAGTTTGTAGTTGGAAGTTGAAAGTTTATCGACTGCATTGTATTGATTATTAATTGATATTACAGCATTGTAACGGGCAGATTAAAATGGGAAAGGAGGAGGTAGGAACTGGATGAACCATAAAATTTATGTTTAATGTCAAATTAAAACATAATCAAAACACAAACGCACACACGGCAGCTGCGTGTGGCTCTCTCTCCCGAACTGCCACATGCAGCTGCCTTTATCCCTCTCCTCGGCTGATTAGCCCGACTGGGGCTGGGCATGTGTAGTCACCCACCCTCCTCCTCATCACACTCCTCCCTCGTTTGCCTCAGTCCAGGGAACCCCTGGCATGACGTACACCCCCCCCACCTCATTTCTGGGGGGGGGGGGTGTTGCCCTTCTGGCTGTGCCTGATAAGAGGAGAGGGAAGGATCATGATGGGGCGGCAGCAAGAGAGAGAGAGGAGAGAGAGGAAATACTTGGTTCACCGGCAACCAGATACGCTGTTGCCCGGCCCTCAGCCACTCCCCCACCTCTGGCGGGCGACAGCACGCTCCTCTCCCAGTGGACGTAGTGGTCCTCCGGCCCCGGGCAGACGGTCACATTACTCCCCCTCTGTTCTCTCTCTTTTCTTTTTTTCTCTTTTCTTTTTTTTTTTCCTATGGGGGGATGGCAGCATGCCTCAGATCCTTGGTGGCCGGCAGTGATGCCTCCATCCCCGGGCGGACAGCCGTGGCTGCTCCTCGGTTGGCTGGTAGTGGCGAGGACTCCACAACAGCACATCCCTCCTCCTTTTTGGGTTTCAGCACCAGTGTAACAGGGGGATTAAAATGGGAAAGGAGGAGGTGGGAACTGGATGAACCATAAATGTAATGTTTAATGTAAAATTAAAACATAAAGTCAAAACACAAACGCACTCTCGGCAGCTGCGTGTGGCTCTCTCTCTCCCGACCTGCCGCATTCGGCTGCCTTTATCCCTCTCCTCGGCTGATTAGCCCGATTGGGGCCCTCCTCCTTGTCAGATGCATCAATAAACTTTGTTATACTTTAAAGAGAAGTGTTTTGGTATGGTTCTACATGTACCTGTGTCAAGGGCTGGCAGGGGATGCAAGTGATCAGATTCAAGCCTTCATTGTTTTCCTTTTGAATGTCGATGTTTTCTGGACTTTAATGATTGTTGATTTGAAGGATTAATAAGCTAATGCTGATTCTAATAATGTTCTATTGATTTGAATAATAAATAATTATCTTTGATAATAATTAATATTGAATTTGATAATTGATAGTTATCTTTGATGATTGTTGATTTAAAGTATTAAAAAGCTAATGTTGATTCTAATCAATATTCTATTGATTTTAAAAATTAATAATTATCTTTCATAATTATTAATTATTGCTAATAACCAAAACCGCTCCTGAACAAAGTGCCCAAAAGCCTAAAGTCTTGATATAATTTTCTGGAATTTTCCAAGCTGCTTAAAGGCACAGTTAACTTAGTGTATGCAAACTTTTGACCCACTGGAATTGTGATATACAGGTGCATCTCAATAAATTAGAATGTCATGGAAAAGTTCATTTATTTCAGTAATTCAACTCAAATTGTGAAACTCGTGTATTAAATAAATTAAATGCACACAGACTGAAGTAGTTTAAGTCTTTGGTTCTTTTAATTGTGATGATTTTGGCTCATATTTAACAAAAACCCACCCAATTCACTATCTCAAAAAATTAGAATACGTCATAAGACCAATAAAAAAAAAACATTTTTAGTGAATTGTTGGCCTTCTGGAAAGTATGTTCATTTACTGTATATGTACTCAATACTTGGTAGGGGCTCCTTTTGCTTTAATCACTGCCTCAATTCGGCGTGGCATGGAGGTGATCAGTTTGTGGCACTGCTGAGGTGGTATGGAAGCCCAGGTTTCTTTGACAGTGGCCTTCAGCTCATCTGCATTTTTTGGTCTCTTGTTTCTCATTTTCCTCTTGACAATACCCCATAGATTCTCTATGGGGTTCAGGTCTGGTGAGTTTGCTGGCCAGTCAAGCACACCAACACCATGGTCATTTAACCAACTTTTGGTGCTTTTGGCAGTGTGGGCAGGTGCCAAATCCTGCTGGAAAATGAAATCAGCATCTTTAAAAAGCTGGTCAGCAGAAGGAAGCATGAAGTGCTCCAAAATGTCTTGGTAAACGGGTGCAGTGACTTTGGTTTTCAAAAAACACAATGGACCAACACCAGCAGATGACATTGCACCCCAAATCATCACAGACTGTGGAAACTTAACACTGGACTTCAAGCAACTTGGACTATGAGCTTCTCCACCCTTCCTCCAGACTCTAGGACCTTGGTTTCCAAATGAAATACAAAACTTGCTCTCATCTGAAAAGAGGACTTTGGACCACTGGGCAACAGTCCAGTTCTTCTTCTCCTTAGCCCAGGTAAGACGCCTCTGACATTGTTTGTGGTTCAGGAGTGGCTTAACAAGAGGAATACGACAACTGTAGCCAAATTCCTTGACACGTCTGTGTGTGGTGGCTCTTGATGCCTTGACCCCAGCTTCAGTCCATTCCTTGTGAAGTTCACCCAAATTCTTGAATCGATTTTACTTGACAATCCTCATAAGGCTGCGGTTCTCTCGGTTGGTTGTGCATCTTTTTCTTCCACACTTTTTCCTTCCACTCAACTTTCTGTTAACATACTTGGATACAGCACTCTTTGAACAGCCAGCTTCTTTGGCAATGAATGTTTGTGGCTTACCCTCCTTATGAAGGGTGTCAATGATTGTCTTCTGGACAACTGTCAGATCAGCAGTCTTCCCCATGATTGTGTAGCCTAGTGAACCAAACTGAGAGACCATTTTGAAGGCTCAGGAAACCTTTGCAGGTGTTTTGAGTTGATTAGTTGATTGGCATGTCACCATATTCTAATTTTTTGAGATAGTGAATTGGTGGGTTTTTGTTAAATGTGAGTCAAAATCATCACAATTAAAAGAACCAAAGACTTAAACTACTTCAGTCTGTGTGCATTGAATTTATTTAATACACAAGTTTCACAATTTGAGTTGAATTACTGAAATAAATGAACTTTTCCACGACATTCTAATTTATTGAGATGCACCTGTAGTCGATTAAAATTGAGACAATCTGTCTGTAAACAATTGTTGGAAAAATTACTCATGTCATGCACAAAGTAGATGTCCTAAACAATTTGTTAACAAAACTATAGTTTGCTAATATGAAATGTGGAGTGGTTAAAAAAATGAGTTTTAATGACTTCAACCTAAATGTTTGTAAACTTCTGACTTCATCTGTATATATACAGTTGAAGTCAGAAGCTTACATACACCTTAGCCAAATACATTTAAACTCTTTTTCACAATTCCTGACATTTAAATGTGGAAAAAATCCCTGTCATAGGTCAGTTAGGATAACTACTTTATTTTAAGAGAAGAGAGAAGGATTTATTTCAGCTTTTATTTCTTTCATCACATTCCCAGTGGGTCAGAAGTTTACATATGCTTTATTAGTATTTGGTAGCATTGCCTTTAAATTGTTTAACTTGGGTCAAACGTTTTTGGTAACCTTCCATAAGCTTCTCATAATAAATTGCTGGAATTTTGGCCCATTCCTCCAGACAGAACTGGTGTAACTGAGTCAGGTTTGTAGGCCACCTTGCTTGCACAAGCTTTTTCAGTTCTGCCCACAAATGTTCTATTGTATTGAGGTCAGGGCATTGTGATGGCCACTCCAATACCTTGACTTTGTTGTCCTTAAACCATTTTGCCACAGCTTTGGAGGTATGCTTGGGGTCATTGTCCATTTGGAAGACCCATTTGCGACCGAGCTTTAACATCCTGACTGATGTCTTGAAATGTTGCTTCAATATATCCACATAATTTTCTTTCCTCATGATGCCATCTTTTTTGTGAAGTGCACCAGTCCCTCCTGCAGCAAAGTAACCCCACAACATGATGCTGCCACTCCCATGCTTCACGGTCGGGATGGTGTTCTTCGGCTTGCAAGCCTCACCCTTTTTCCTCCAAACATAACGATGGTCACTATGGCCAAACAGTTCAATTTTTGTTTCATCAGACCAGAGGAAATTTATCCAAAAAGTACGATTTTTGTCCCCATGTGCACTTGCAAACTGTAGTCTGGCTTTTTTATGGTGGTTTTGGAGCAGTGGCTTCTTCCTTGCTGAGCAGCCTTTCAGGTTATTTCGATATAGGACTCGTTTTACTGTGGATATAGATACTTGTCTACCTGTTTCCTCCAGCATCTTCATGAGGTCCTTTGCAGTTGTTCTGGGATTGATTTGCACTTTTCGCACCAAACTACGTTCATCTCTAGGAGACAGAATGCATCTCCTTCCTGAGTGGTATGATGGCTGCGTGGTCCCATGGTGTTTATACTTGCGTACTATTGTTTGTACATATCGACGTGGTACCTTCAGGCATTTGGAAATTGCTCCCAAGGATGAACCAGACTTGTGGAGGTCCACAGTATTTTTTTCTGAGGTTTTGGCTGATTTCTTTTGATTTTCCCATGATGTCAAGCAAAGAGGCACTGAGTTTGAAGGTAGGCCTTAAAATACATCTACAGGTACACCTCCAATTCAATACATCTCCAATCAGAAGATAATTGGCTAATTGTCTACAGGCTTGACATAATTTTCTGGAATTTTCCAAGCTGCTTAAAGGCACAGTTAACTTAGTGAATGTAAACTTCTGACCCACTGGAATTGTGATATAGTCAATTAAAAGTGAAACAATCTGTCTGTAAACAATTGTGGAAAAATTACTCGTGTCATGCACAAAGTAGATGTCCTAAATGACTTGCCAAAACTATAGTATGCTAATATTAAATCTGTGGAGTGGTTAAAAAATGAGTTTTAATGACATCAGCTTAAGAGTATGTAAACTTCTGACTTCAACTGTGTGTGTGTGTGTATATATATATATATATATATATATATATATATATATATATACACATACACTTATACATACATATACACATACACACACACACACACAACCATCAATTGTTTTAGAGAACTCCCAACCTTCAATTCACGATGTGTACAAAATAGATTTTATTTCCTCATTTATAAAAAAAAACTCAAACTCAATTCAAAATCAACATTCTAACCATGCGGCACCAAAGTTTTTAATCTGTGTATCCAAAAGGCTTCTTGTTTCAGCAAGAGTTGATCCAAATCCCCACATTTTCTTGGTAGTGACACCTTCTCAATACCTATATAACGTAATGATGCAACTGGATGATTATGTTCTATAAAATGTGCTGCTAATGGGTAATTTATATTTTTACATCTTATGGTACTATGGTGTTCTGCAATATGTGTTTTAATTCCCTGCTTGTTTTTCCCACATATGATATACCGCAAGGACAAGTTAAGTAAATCACAGCTTTTGTTTTGCAGTTTATTATAACTTTTTGATTATAATAATTGGAATAGATTTTCCAGTGTGAGGATTTTTGGATGACGTACAGCGATATGTGTACTGGAGAACTTCCAAACACAACCTACCAACTGGTACTCCCATATCCCTGACAAGAACAACCACAATCATCTGACTTGACATCCATTTCCATATGTACTACCTCTAGTTCAAGTTTATTTATCTGCCGGTCAATGCAGATGTGACCATAACAGCACTGAGAAGATGATTCTCACACACTAGGTGGGAAAAGAAGACAAGCCAGCAGAAGACCATGGACTCGATCATGGGTGATAACCAGGAAGTGACAGTGTTCAACCTTTCTAGTAAGACACTGAGTACATCTCATATTTTGGTTCTTATTAAGGGGTTGTCATTTGTTCCACCTTTTGAAGCAAAGGATATTGACATTAATGTTGGTTTGTTTAAATTCTTTAAAAATATCAGAATTAAGGAATTTTTTAGTACACAGTTTGATCAACCTCATTGTCAAGTATCACTTAATGGTGAAAATTATGTGAGACCTTTTAAAATTAAAAGATCATTTACTCTAAATCGAAATGCATCTGTTGAGACCTATTTTAGACTAATAGAATATGATATTGAGATCCTATTAAGCGACAAAAAGATGTGACAATTTGTCAAAAGACAAAAGAAATGCACTGCATAATCTACAATCTGATAAAATAATTATAATTAAACCAGCCAATAAAGGAGGCGCAACTGTCATTCAGAATAATGTTGACTATGTAAAGGAATGTGAAAGACACCTTTCAGATTTTGATTTTTACAGAAAAATACCAGGTGATCCGACTATGTTATTTAAATATCAGATTCATGAAACTCTTGACTCACTCTTTCAAACTGGTCAGATTACTAAAAGGGAATTTGAGTTCTTAAAGATCAAGAACCCTATCACTCCGACTTACTGGCAATCTTTTCTAAAGGACACTAGTCATATATTGTCCTTATTGATTCAATCAATCCTGTCCCTAATGATATTCTACTTGTATCTTTTGATGTTCAATCCTTCTATACAAGTATACCACATAAGGAAGGCATTGAGTCCATGACTAATTTCTTATCAAAACATAATGTTGATTCAGCTCCTTCTAATGAGTGTATTAACACCTTAACTGAAATTGTACTCTCTCACAATTAAGTGTGGCCATGGAGAGTGCATTTGCACCCTCTTTTGCAAACTTATATATGGGTCTTTTTGAAGTTCACAGTATGACTTTATTACTAATGTGTTGATTTGGAAGAGATATTTGGATGATTGGGGAAGTGTCTTTTTAAGGGAAGTGTTGAACAACTTGACTCTTTCCACCAATACTTTACCAGTGTTTTTTGTACCAGCACCCCTCAAAAAGTCCAAAAACCTGCCCCATTTCTTATCATATGCAGCCGAATTGCCAAGCCGTCTATATGACATCTCTTCAAATGACACTACCTTGCACAATTCGGTGCACCATTCATAAAAAGAGGGAGCGCCCATTGACTTCCATCCCCTCACAATTATCTGTCTCCCGATCATCACGCTGGTGAGGACCCACCTCTTTACATACCCATCAGCTATATCCATAACTGCCCCATCGCCCAACACACAAAGTCTGGGACAAAACAGAACCTGAGTGCCCAGGACCTCAGAAACAAAATTCTGGACTCTTAACCAAAACTCCTGAATCCTCGAACATGACCAGAAGGCATGTAATAAATCTCCATCCTCCAACTGGCAACGCCAACAGGTGGGTGTGTCTTTTAAACCCAGCCTATACAATCTAGAATGGGTCCAATATAATCGATGCAAAATCTTAAATTGCATCAGACGGACCCTTGCATCTCTAGATGTAGACTTAATGTTTTTTAGAATCCTATTCCACACTCCCTCCTCCAATACCAAGTTCAAATCTTTCTCCCACAATCTCTTGAGAGAAGTCGAAGTTCTGTCCCCCAGACTCTGAATTAACAGAGAGTAATTCACTGATGCCTCATGACCTTTTCCAAAAGCAGAAGTCACCTCTCCTAGAGTATCTGCTGCTTAAGGGTGGTGTATGCTACTCCCAAAAATAGTACAGAGCAAGTGGTGTAACTGAAGATACCTAAAAAAATTGAGATCTGGGGATCCCAAAATATTGAACCAAATTTTCAAAGGATCTCATCACACCACTCTCATAAAGATCACCGAGTGTATTAACCCCCCTCGCAATCCACTCTGACCAACAAAAAGGGCACTTATTAATGCATAGTTTGGGGTTTAGCCATAGGCTCGAGGCAACATTTAGATAATTATCTGAGTTAAACACTCTGGACACTTTTGTCCATACTGAGTGCAAATGTGAAATGACGGGGTGTGATTTAACTTCTCTGGTTAATTTGATGGAAAGGCTTTGCAATGGCAAAATAGGGGCAAGCAGTTCTTGTTCAATGCAGAACCAGGGAGGGGCTCTTTCAGGTGGAAGTGACCAATGAGCCAAATGTCTGAGACCAAATGCATAATAATAAAACAGAATCTTGGGTAGGACTAGCCCTCCTATGTCCATCGGCCTATGTAACTTACTGAAGTGTAATCTGGGATGTTTACCATTCCAAATGAAGGACTTCACTATGTTATCAAATTGCTTGAAATAAGAGGGGGGGGGGACATCTACCAGGAGAGATTGTAGCAGGTAGTTAAATTTTGGAATACGGTTCATTTTAATAACATTAACCTTCCCAATCATAGATAAATGTAATGAAGCCCACCTGCCCACATCGCTCGAAAATCTTTTTATTAAAGGGTCAAAATTAACACTAACTAAATCAGACAAATTTGCTGGGAATAAAATCCCCAAAACTTAATGCCCTGTTTGGGCCATTGGAAGGCACCCAGCTGGAAAGCCGTTACTGGACAGTACGCTGTCAGTGCCAAAACCTCGGATTTAGACCAATTAACTTTGTATCCTGAGAACTTGGAAAAGGAATTAATAATTTTTTGGAGGCAAGGCATAGATCTAGTAGGTTCAGAGACAAATAATAAAATATCATCTGCGTAAAGCAGAAGCTTATGCGCCATACCTCCCGCCATCACCCCTGGAAAATCATCCTCCTTTCTTATCGCGGCTGCTAATGGTTCCAAATCAAATCAAATCACTTTTATTGTCTCACAACCATATACACAAGTGCAATAGTGCATGAAATTCTTGGGTGCAGTTCCGAGCAACATAGCAGTCGTGACAGTGATGAGACATATACCAATTTACAATAAACATCAGATTAACACAACACAATTAAAGTCTAATATACACATTATTACACACAACACAATATACAAATAATAACATACACTGTAAAGTATACAAAACACACAATATAGAATACACATTATACAATAAAAAAGTATATATAGAATATACAGTAGGTTGTATTGTACTGTACTGACATTCAGGCTGTCGGTTGATAGTAAGTTGTTAAGAGAGAATCTAATATAATAATAATGTAATTTATGACAATCCGGTGTGAGATATAAGAGTAAGAGTAATAAAGTGCAGTGCTGATGTATGTTGATCATGGGAGATCAAGAGTTCAAAAGTCTGATTGCTTGGGGGAAGAAGCTATCATGAAGTCGGCTGGTGCGGGTCCTGATGCTGCAATACCGCCTGCCTGATGGTAGCAGTGAGAACAGCTCATGACTCGGGTGGCTGGAGTCTCACACACCGCCTTGTATATATGTCCTGGAGGGAGGGAAGCTCACCTCCGATGATGTGTCTGGCAGTTCGCACCACCCTTTGCAGTGCTTTGCGGTTGTGGGCGGTGCTATTGCCGTACCAGGTGGAGATGCAGCCAGTCAGGATGCTCTCTACAGTGCAGGTGTAGAACTGTGTGAGGATTTGGCGGTTCATTCCAAACTTCCTCAGCCGTCTCAGGAAGAAGAGGCGCCGATGAGCCTTCTTCACAACGGCCTCAGTGTGGACAGACCATGTGAGTTCCTCAGTGATGTGGACACCCAGGAACTTGAAGCTGCTGACTCTCTCCACTGGTGCTCCATTGATGGTGATGGGGCTGTGTTCTCTGTCTTTTCTTCTGAAGTCCACCACAAGCTCCTTTGTCTTACTGATGTTGAGGGAGATGTTGTGCTCCTGAAAACATTGTGTCAGAGTGTGCACCTCCTCTTTGTAGGCTGTTTCATTATTGTCAGTGATCAGACCTACCACCGTCGTATCATCAGCAAACTTAATGATGGCATTGGAGCTGTGTGTTGCCACACAGTCATGTATGTACAGGGAATACAGGAGTGGGCTGAGAACACAGCCCTGCGGGGCTCCAGTGTTGAGGGTCAGTGATGAGGAGATGTTGCTGCCTATTCTAACCACCTGGCATCTGCTTGACAGGAAGTCCAGGATCCAGCTGCACAGTGAGCTGTTTAAGCCCAGAGCCCAGAGTTTCTCATCAAGCTTGGAGGGCACTATGGTGTTGAATGCTGAGCTGTAGCCTACAAACAGCATTCTCACATAAGTGTTCTTTTTTCCAGGTGGGAGAGAGCAGTGTGTATTGCAGATGCAATGGCATCATCAGTGGAGTGGTTGTTGTGGTAAGCAAACTGCAATGGGTCCAGTGAGAGAGGCAGCACAGAGCAGATGTAATGTAATTTGGATTGCTTTGGTACAGGCACAATGGTGGACATTTTAAAGCATGTGGGGACTACAGACAAGGAGAGGGAAAGGTTGAAAATGTCCGTAAAAACACCAGCCAGTTGGCTCGTGCATGCTTTGATGACGCGGCCCGGAATGCCGTCTGGACCCGCGGCTTTGCGGATATATTCACCCGTCGAAAGGATCGGGTTACATCCACTACAGAGACAGAGAGTGAACTAACCTATGTAGCTTCGGCAGCGAGAGCTCTCTCCACGAGTGTGGTGTTATTTCCCTCAAAACGAGCATAAAAAGTATTTAGCTCATCTAGGAGAGAGGCAGCGGTGTTCATGGCGGAGTTTTTATTCCCTTTAAAGTCTGTGATGATATTAATTCCCTGCCACATGCTTCTAGAGTTGGTGGTGTTAAACTGTCCTTCAGTCTTGTTCCTGTACTGGCATTTGGCTGCTCTGATAGTTTTGCGGAGTGCATAACTGGCTTGTTTATGCTCCTCCGTGTTCCCGGAATTAAAAGCGGAGGTCAGCACATTAAGTGCCGTGCAAACATCGCTATTAATCCATGGCTTCTGGTTTGGATAGATCTGTATTGTTTTGGTTGGAACGACGTCCTCTACGCACTTTCTGATGAAACAAGTTACGCTATCAGCATAAAGCTCGATGTCGTCATCAGAGGTTGACCGGAACATCTCCCAGTCCGCGTGATCAAAACAATCTTGTAGCATAGAGTCTGATTGGTCCGACCAGCACTGGATCGTTCTGAGGGTGGGTGCTTCCTGTTTCAGTTTCTGCCTGTAAGCGGGCAGAAGCAGAATGGAAGAGTGGTCCGATTTGCCAAATGGTGGGCGGGGGAGGGATTTGTAGCTATCGAGGGAAGGAGAGTAGCAATGGTCCAAAACCCGGTCCCCTTGTATGTTGAAACTGATGTGTTGGTGGTATTTTGGTGCGACTGATTTGAAACTGGCTTTGTTAAAGTCCCCGGTCACAATGAATGCAGCCTCAGGGTGCGCAGCTTCCTGTTTGCTTATAATCCCGTACAGTTCCTTGGGTGCCCAGTCTGTGTCGGCTTCTGGCGGGATGTACACAGCAGTGATAATGACCGCTGTGAATTCCCTCGGTAGCCAGAATGGTCAACACAGAAGCATGAGAAATTCCAGATCAGGAGAGCAGAAAGACTTGATAGAATATATGTTCCTCTGATCACACCAGGATTTGTTGATCATAAAACATACACCACCACCTCTGCTTTTACCTGAGAGGTCTTTCACTCTGTCCACTCAGTGCATGAGAACCCCGTGGGTTCAATGGCTGAGTCTGGAATCTCTGCAGACATCCACGTTTCTGTAAGGCAGATAATGTAGCAGTCCCTCGTCTCTCGTTGGAAAGAGATCCGCGCTTTCAGCTCGCAGAGCTTGTTATCCAGAGACTGAACATTTGCCAGTAGAATACTGGGTAGCAGGGGTCGATTTGCACAGCGTCTTACTCTGATGAGAATGGCGGTTCTGTTTCCCCTTTTCCTCCTGCGTTTCCGCGGCCGGGCAGCCCAGACAAAGGGCTCCGCTGGTGTGTTTGTAAACAGCGGGTCGGCATTGAGAAATTTGAAGTCTGGTTTACGGTGTATAATTGCTGAACCAATGTCCAAAAGTGTTTGTCTGTCGTAGACAATAAGGCAGACAACATCAAAGACAAAAAACATAAGAACTGTAAACAAAACAAACAAAACACTACCATGTTGTGTCGGGGTTCGCAACACAGCAGCCATTCTCGGTGCCATCTTGAGTCCAGAAATCTTCCAGGGCAAGCCAGAACAATAAAGGGGAAAGAGGTCAGCCCTGCCGAGTGCCCCTATCCAGAGTAAAATAATCTGACATTAATCCATTTGTTTGTACCGCTGCTACAGGGTGTCTATAAAGTAACTTAATCCAAACAATAAATTTACTCCCGAACCCATATATTTCCAAAACCTTAAAAAGATAATCCCATTCTACCACATCTTACGCCTTTTCGGCATCAAGTGAGATGGCAGCGACCGGAGACTGATCATTCGCCACTGACCACATGATATTGATGAGAATAAATTCCACCTGATCTATATGTATAAGAGATGTCATAACCTTACTTAATCGGTTGGCCAAAATTTTTGACAATATTTTTACATCTAGTTTGATCAGGGAGATTGGACGGTAACTTTTACACTCGCTTGGATCTTTGTCCTTTTTAAGAATCAGACTAATCCGGGCTTGTGTCATGGTTGGAGGAAGCTTTCCATTCTTTAATGATTCAGTATAAACTTCTAACAAAAGTGGAGCCAGTTCTGTAGCATAAGATCTAAAAAATTCTGCGGCAAAACCATCTGTCCCCGGAGCCTTGCCAGTAGGTAGGGACTTAAATACCTCAGCAAGCTCCTCCAAGGTTATCTCAGAATCAAGAGAGTTTTTTTGCTCAATCGTCAGTTTAGGAAGATCTAGTGGTTCCACAAAGTTTCTAATATCTTTATCAGTAGATGAAGACGTGGAACTATAAAGATCAATATAGAATTCTTTAAAGGCATTATTAATATTAATGGCTGAGGTAAAAATTTCACCACCAGCAGATTTCACTAAGGGAATAATAGAAAGAGACTCTCTCTCTTTATATATCTAGCCAAAAGCTTCCCTGCTTTGTCACCCCACTCAAAGTATGACTGTCTTGCCCTGAACAACCAAAACTCCACTTTCTGCGACAAAATAGTATTATATCGATATTTCAATCGGGTCAATTCTCTGAGGCCATCAGCTGACATACAGCACTACAGCTTTGCCTCTGCACTTTTAATATTTCCTTCCAACTCCACGAGTTCTCGTGCTTTGGATTTTTTGATGAATGAGGCATACTGTATGATCCGGCCCCTAAGAACCGCCTCAAGTGCCTCCCAAGCCATGCCCATAGAGGATACTGAGGACCAGTTGGTCTCCATATAAACATTGATTTCAGTCTTTAACATTTGTTGGAAATCGGGATTTTACAAAAGGGACACATTAAGGTGGCAACTATATGATTTCTTTTTCTCTATATGTGGCATCACCTCTAAACTCATCAGGGCGTGATCCGAAACTAAAATGTTTCCAATTGAGCAATTCACAACAGATGAAATGAGGGATTTGGATATCAAAAAAAAAAAAAAACAACTATTCTAGAACAAATCTTATGGACTGATGAAAAAAATGTATAGTCCCTAACAGATGGGTTCAAAAGTCTCCAAATATCCGTAAGACCAAGATTTTTACACATCCTGTGAAGCGCCAGTGTTGCTCTAGGGGGTTTACACATTTTTGCTTCACTGTGATCAAGGACTGAGTCCATCAAACGATTAAAGTCTCCTCCCAATATTATATCATGAGGGGTGCCAGCGGTTTGCAGCATCCCTTCAAGATCTATAAAAAAGCCCCGATCATCAGCGTTAGGTGCGTAAATATTAGCCAAAATCAACCTTTGCCCCTGAATTTCAGCAAAAACAATAATGACTCTCCCTAATTTATCTTTAGTCTGTTTGAGACATTTGAATTGTAAATGTTTATTTACCAATATAATGACTCCTTTGCTCTTACTTGAGCCAGCATTAAAAAAAAAACATGTCCACCCCATATCTTCCCAAATTTTTCAGCTTCCTGCGGGGAGAGATGTGTTTCTTGAAGAAACACCATATCATATTTCTTATGTTTCAGAAAAGTAATAACCTTCCTTCTTTTTATGGGGTGCCCCAACCCATTCACATTCCACGTGGAGAGAGATAATACATTTGACATTTTTATATAGTAGAAAAAATAAATTGTGTCAAAAACAAAATTATACAGACCACATTCCCCATTAGTGAATCAATCAAACCCTGAACTTCCCCCCGAACAAAACAAACAGAAAAAAGGAAAATGTGGTCATTAACCCCACGCACGAAAGTGCCAACTGGCGACAATCCCTCTAAACTCAAAAGGTCCATGAACGCCCACGAGCCCCTACGACAACTTTGCCATCGGATTGCACAATTTTGCCTCACAAATTTGTGAGGCAAAATTACATAACAGAAAATACTTTGTCAAATAAACCCAGCCAATAGGAAGAATGAACACAAAGAATGTGTAGATTCATTCACAGAACTGTCTCAAAGGTGTGATCTTCCACAAAACAAATTCCAGCTGATATAAAACTGTTCAGATATGTTCAGTGAGCTGGCTGTAATGAGTTCAATGGATGACGTAATCATTCCAATGTCCCGTAAAAATACTCAACTACAGCCAGCAGGAGGAATAAGCACAAAGAACGAACAGATTAATCCACAGCTGTTCCAAAGGAGTGTTATTCAATAGAACAAGCTCCAGCTGCTAGGCGGAACCAATACAAAAAGAAACAAAACCGGCATCCCGGTTCCCTGGATGGTCGAGTCAATTCACTCGGAGGCCACATAAAAGTATATACCATGACTTACACAATCCGTCAACTTTATAAAAGACATCCTTTGTGTGTTGTAGCAAATTAGCTTAAAAGGGAATTATTTATAATTAATTATAACTGGTTATAATTAATAATAAATATTTAGATTAGATCTTAGAATTAACTGTAGCAGAATCGATATTACAATTACTTGATCTGTCCGTCCACCGAGCAGGCAATATAATTATTTATCAATTCTAGGAAGATTACTTTCCTGGCCAAGAAACAATAGCCTTCCTACTTATACAGTGCTAGCAGTAGTTTAGCATGTAGCAAGGAGCAACATTCAGTGACTTTGAATTGTGAGCGGAACACAGAGACAATCAATTGTGAATATAAGGGATTTAATAAATGAAACTATAACTAACATACAAACAAACTAAGCAAAACATACATATATAGAATGAAGGAAAGTAAGGAAAGGAGAGAGAGAGAGAGAGAGCAAAGAAGGCAGTAATTCACATCAGTTAACCACAACCTAAATGAGAATCATCAGAGGCACAATTCACCTTAAAAGGGGTTCAAACTTAAACGCGCATCTAATCAGTTGTAAATGGTTACTTGCATTGGTTTGTTGCTGAATAAGAGTCTTGATGCGGTAGACAAGGTTCTCGACGATTTCTTTAGGAGTGAGTTGAAGAAGTCCACAGGAAATCCACAAAGTTACTTGAAGGTAAACACTGCCAGAAGGTTAAACTCAAAAGGAGAGTTTTTGGAGTGTGTTGGTCTCAAGAAGAAGAGTTTTGAGCGATGAT
This sequence comes from Myxocyprinus asiaticus, assembly GCF_019703515.2. NCBI lineage: Eukaryota > Metazoa > Chordata > Actinopteri > Cypriniformes > Catostomidae > Myxocyprinus > Myxocyprinus asiaticus. Next base: position 33,827,271 of record NC_059350.1, read on the forward strand.
TAGTCTGCGTTCTGGAGTTTTGATAGTTCATTGCCGCACCCATTTTGTGGGTGGAGTGGCCAATCAGAGGCATGCATTTTGAGCGGGAGAGACATCCTTTGTCTCCGTTTATGGCCCATTCGCATTTTATTGCTGATCTGGACCGCTATTGCAGCTTTTAATTCAAAACATAGTAAGAATTGTTCGATGCATTTCACGATCATATGGTGTACATTATGGTGTGAGAAATAAAGAGAAGATCATTTTGATACCAAGAAGGTAACCTCCAGACGATATTAAAGCAGAGATACACTCATACACTTGAATATAGGCGTTTAACGTCTAACTAATACAAGTAAAGGGTTTTAACTAAGTTAATATAATAGGGGAATATACATACAACACATGCATATAGCAGATACATTTATAACTGCTTACTATGGCCTAAATAGAGAAAATGTCTTTAGGTGTGTGTGTGACGTGTATTGGAATTACTGGAGACAGACAACTGCTCTGGTGCCTGGCACGGGGGGTCACCCCCTTTCTGTGGAATGTGTTTGAAGCTTGATGGAGACACTCCAGAGGCGACCTGTTTTAGCATCCTTTTGATAGTGATAAAGACCATCTGCAATTTAGCACCCATATAAATGTAAACGCGGAGGCCAGGTCAGTAATTTATATGCAAATGTCAAAAGGCTAAAAGGGTTTTTTTAAACAAAGTGTAATTAACCATCACTGATCTTACACAGACGTTACAGTGTGCATGTAGATATTTTGCGGTCATCCGTAGTGTCCACTCTCAAACCGGGAACTTCAATGCAAAATAATCTTTTGTCAATGCAAAAGTTTCTTTAAGGAAAGTGTTGTTCACAAAACAAACTCCAGCCGCTAGGCGGAGCCAAGGCAAAAAGAAAAAAGAAACCAAAATGATGCCCAGCTTCCTCAAGAGTAAGTACAGCGAGTCGACCCACTCACATGAGAAACACCCAATGGTTTACTCACCCATTGATTCAATAAAAGACATTGCCTGATTGGGACATGTAAATACTTTGCGACCGTCCTTCGTTTCTGTTCTCAGTTTGGCCGGAAACATCAGAGCAAAAGTGATCTTTCGCCGATGTAAGAGTTTCTTACATTCCTTGAACCGATCGCATTTCTCTCTTGTCGAACTCGCAAAGTCCGGGAACAAGAAAATATTATGGTTCTTCCAAGAAAGCTTCCCTTTGCTCCTCGCCTGGCGCAACACAAGATCTTTATCGGATGATCTCAGAAATCTGGCCAGAATCGATCGGGGCCTTTCTCCCTCAGCGAATCTGTGAGCTGGGACTCTGTGAGCTCGCTCGATTTCCAGCTTGTGGCCTGTTATGTCGAGCAGACTCGGGAAATACTCATCTAGGAATTTCACTATATCTCTGCCCTCCTCATGCTCAGGAATTCCAACAATTCGAACGTTATTCCTGCGGCTTCTATTCTCAAGATCTTCAAGCTTTTCAAGGAGATGTTCCAAATCAACTTTGGTCGCGGGCGGATTAGCAGTTAATTCCCTCTCCGAAGATTCCAAAAAATCGATTCGTCTCTCAACATCAGTCACTCTTGTAACTAGTTCAGAGAATTTTATTTCGTAATCGATCAACATATTACAGCGAGATCCTCCAAGTCAGCAAGAATCTTCATCAGCATCACCGACATGTTGGACAACTGATGCTGGATCTCCTCTCCCGCTGCACCATCCAAATCGAGTCCCCGGTCTGTAGGCCTGTCGGGGCTTTCATCCTGAACACGTAAGTGTCTTTTTATGTCTCCAGAGCCCAAGGATTTTGTCTTCTTTGCCATGTTTTGCATCAAAGAGCAAATGTGTAACTGGGTGTATCAAAATTCACCAGATTATAACATGAAAATAATTAAAAATTTAGCAAAGTGCGCAGAGCTCGTCGCTCACACGTCTGCCCCTTGCATGGCATCACGTGACCTCCCTCTTTCCACCAATACTTAAATAATTGCTCTGAATATTTAAATTTGACCATGGATGCTGATCAGAACCAAATCAGTTTTCTGAATTTATGGATTGTAAAAGAAATTAGCTTCATACAGACCTTTTTAGGAAACCTACAGCCCGAAATACATTACTGAGAGCTGATTCTTACCATCCGTTACCTTTAAAGAATAGTCTTCCATATAGTCAATTTCGTCAGATAAAAACAATATGTAGTAGACCAGAAGATCTTAATAGGAATTTGAATGGTATGAAGAAACGTTTTTATTGCAGAGGCTATAATGTCAAACAGTTACAACCTGAAGAAGATAAAAATTAAAAACAATTCTGTTTAGACCTATTCAAGAAAAAAGAGAAACGCCAAAAAAGTTCTCAATTGTATTTACCATTAAATATATTAAATGTTCAGAGCAAATTAAGAAAATCATAAATCAACTTTGGCATATTTTACAATCGGGTAAGAGACTTGGTGTTTTTCAGGACCCTCCATTTACAGTGTTCAAAAGAGGACATCATTTAAGAAACTACTTGGTTAAGGCTGACTTGATCTCTTCTCCACCTGTGAAATTACATGGCATGTTGACACCTATCCCAGAAGGTAACCGTCGTTGTGTTGAATGTAACAAATGTAACTACACATATCGTTGTATGTAATTCAAACATCCTCACACTGGAAAATGTATTCCGATAAAAGGTACAATAAGCTGCAAAATAAAAGCTGTGATTAACTTAATAATGTGTCCTTGCTGTAAATCACATGTGGGAAAAACAAGCAGGGAATTAAAAACACAAACTGCAGAACATCATAGTACTATAAGATGTAAAAATATAAATTACCCATTAGCAGCACATTTTATAGAACATAATCATCCAGTTGCATCTTTACGATATATAAGTATTGAGAAGGTGTCACTACCAAGAAGAGGTGGGGATTTGGATCAACTCTTGCTGAAATGAGAAGCCTTTCGGATACACAGATTAAAAACTTTGGTGCCTCATGGTTTGAATGTTGATTTTGAATTGAGTTGTTTTTTACAAATGAGGAAATTAAATCTATTTTGTACACATCTTAAATTGAAGGTTGGGAGTTCTCTCAAACAATTGATGGTTGTGTGTGTGTGTGTGTGTGTGTGTGTGTGTGTGTGTATGGTTTGTGCATAGGGTTCTCTTATGATATGATGTGGTGGCTCTTTAGGATTTAATTGTATCTCATGGTTTTAAATGTACTTAAGTAATGTTTCTTGTGACATACAAATCAGCCTGATATCTCAATTGTCTTAACTGGTTGAGACAGGCTTGTTAGCTAAACATCCATTGTGATGTAATTGCTTTCACCTGCGTGTAACGACTGACTCTATTTATACTGCTCTCCATTGTGAGGAAATTGTCCCTTGACAAAGGCTTGTTGCCGAAACAGTGGTAATAAAATAATCTTGTAAAAGAGTGTGCACCAATATATATATATATATAATTTCTTTTTTTTTTTTTCTTTTTTTTTTTTTGGAAAGATTTTGCCCTAACTTGCACCTCCAAACTTAAGGTGTGCATTTGCTCAAGTGTCTCTCTAGCAAAAGATGTTTCACCCACATGAGTGGATGGCATTTCAGTTATGACAACTCTTGAAATGATTCAGCATGTTAATGTGGGTATGACATACTGATAGGATTTGGTCTTGGCAGAATAGATCTGTTACGCTGCTGCTGCAGAGCAAGTATGAAGACTTTCTACTGCTAGAACATACATAGACATACCGTGTAAAGCATGTGGACATGCATTTGCTGCACAATTGAGGCCAAAGTATACTTCGGTTGTCCATGTTGATGATCACTCCGTGCACAGTGATCACATTAGCATGCACTCAAGAAAACTGTTTATTTCAGGGTTTTTGCAGAAAGCCAGATAACAAACATCATAGGATGGAGCCCAACAACAAGTCAACGCAGTGTAAAGAATTCAACATTTCTGGGACTACAGTTGTAAAAGCACATGCACTATAAACTATACACATTCACACACACCAATGTAAAACATCTCACGTTTACGTATATGGCACGTACATTGAGGGAATCCTGGAGTTTTACATAAGTGGGAAACCCCACTACTGCAGTGCAATTCCACTGTATATCGGGATGGAAAGTTAAGGAAACAAACACAGCAACAACCCTGGAATATCTGGAAATAAAGTGAAGCAACGGAGAATAAAATAGTGAAGTCTTCCTCAGATACCATGTTTGTTATTTACACAAGTGTCGGTGGGAAATTACGTTGCTGTGGAGAAAGCTGCTTACTGACCGAGCCGTATGTATATGGGAGCAAAGAGTATGCCACCTATTCAGTGCATGCAAACGGAAACGCTGCTTTCTTGCAATAACCCGCTTTCTCGCAATAAGCTACTTTGGTGTCCATGTAAACGTAGTCAGTATGCGTGACACAAATTTACAGTCTGCGCTGGGTTTTCTCGACCCGCGGACACAGGCCTTGTCTGTGCGCATAGTTGTTGCTTGCACCAGCCATTGACTGTACTAAAAGAGTGTCACAAAGCAGTTGTAGTGGGCATGCGTCAAACATGTTCGTATTTGTTAGCGGTCAAGAAAGTATACTTTGAAAGGCAACATGGTTGGCCGGGCGCAATCCAATCCAGAATGCAGAAAACAAAGTATACCCGGCCCTTTAGACAAACATACAATCCCTATGTAGAAAAACTAGACAAATGGAGCTGTGGAGGAGGAGGGTTTCAGAGAAAATCTATTGCGGCATGCTGCAAACAGGCTTATTTGCAAAACTAAGCAATTTAACCAAAGAGTGCATACACAATTTTATTGGCTACCTGATTACATGTCAAAGGACCTATCAGCTTACACCATGCAAGCCAATTGTCTTAACACACCAAATGTGAGTGAGCCAATTGGCTAACAGATATCAAGTTCAAAAAACCTATCAGCTTGTGCCATGTAGAGTTTCATGACTGAACTTAAAATAATTTTATACTTCCCTTCAATTTCCCCCTATTTTAGGGATCACTGTCCTCCTGTCATTAACAGTCTTCATGCTGCTGGTGGCTGAGATCATGCCAGCCACCTCTGACTCTGTTCCTCTCATAGGTAAGACATGTACTTCATTGAGATTATTGGTTGATTGTTTGAAAAGTGTGATCATATTTCTTAAAAATTAAATAAGATTGGTTTTGGACAAAACTGTAATGATATTGGTTTAATGCTTTATTCTATCACATACTTTACAATGAGGAGAATCCTGAAATGTAGTCCCAGCACCAACATTTTGCATATCCCTATAAACCATTTAGAGTAGTAAGTTTTAGACAATATACAGTGGGGTCCAGATGTCTGAGACCACTAGTGAAAAAGCTTCTATTTTGCATTCTTCTTGTAATATATATATATATATATATATATATATATATATATATATATATATATAATTTTTTTCATTGCAAATGATATCAGCGTAATTCAAGTGAATTAAAAAAAAAATATTCTTAGTATTTGTTGGTCCCCTTTTTGCTTTAATGACAGCATGTATTCAAGTTAACATGGAATCCACAAATTTGTGCAAAACGTAATGATCCATAATGTTTTTTGGTTTTAATTCTTTTCAAAATCCTAAAACATTAGTTTCAAATTTAAATTCGATTTTGAATCCCAGATTTTCAATATAGATCCTCAAACCCATACTTCTGAACCCAACTGCTGTCATCTTTGGTTCTCTGTAGCTCAGTACTTTGCCAGCACTATGATGATTGTGGGCTTGTCAGTTGTTGTCACCGTCCTCATCCTGCAGTTTCATCATCATGATCCACAAGGAGGCAAGATGCCAAGATGGGTGAGTGGAGACTCTTTGTTTTTATCAGGCAACTTCAGGGCACCACTAGTACGAAAGCAATGAGAGAGAGAGAAAGAGAAAGAGAAAGGAATGTTTATATGTAATAATTTAAAAAACAAAAAACAAATATTGAAGTCCCTCACATCTGCATGCCAAGCAACATATGCAAGAATACAAAGACACAAAACTGCACTGTTATGCTACCTCACCCTTATTAAAGTCATGAAACCATCTAGTGGTAAACACAAAGTGGTTAGCAGACATTTACTTTGCAATTATATTTTGGACGTGAAGTACATATAATGAAGTAAATGAAAACTATGCTTTTGGAAAGTACTGAAGCCTGAACGCATGCGCTGATCGCTACACAATGCATGGTGAGGAAGTGTAACTGAACTTCAAATCATGATCACCAAGAAGACTGCAGATGGCAAGATTTATAGTGAAAAAGTAGTTACATTTTAGTCTTTTTCTTACCCAAAACGTTTTGGTTACTGTTGTAACCTCCGTTCTCTGATGGAGGGAACGAGATGTTGTGTTGATGTAGTGACACTAGGGGTTGCCCCCTTGGGAGCCCCAAACACCTCTGATATTTGAGAAAAGGCCAGTGAAAATTGGTGAGTGGAATTTGCATGCCACTCCCCTGGACATACAGGTATAAAAGGAGCCGGCTTGCAACCACTCATTCAGGTTTGTGCTGAGGAGCCGAAACAGAGTCCCGGCCATTTCAGCAGTTAGTTCAGTGTTGTGGCAAGAGGGACACAATGTCTCGTACCCTCCATCAGGGAACGGAGGTTACAACAGTAACCAAGACGTTCCCCATTTGTCACTCACTCGACGTTGTGTCGATGTAGTGACACTAGGGGTCCCTATACAAAACGCCACAACCAGCTGAACTGTGTTACGTGGACTGGCGGTGCAGGTGCAGGCAGGCCACTGCATGCCTAGTAGCAAGTGCACTCGGCCCCCATGTAACCTTCCCAATGCCCCATGAACGTCGCACGGTCCCTCGTACCCAAAGGTGGGGGCGGACAAGACGTACTTACAATGGGAACAGACTGCACCAGCCGCTTCGGCCTTTTCTCTTCTTTTTCTCCCACAAAAAATGAAAAATCATTCAGCTGGGGCCAGATGTATTCGTGTCAGGGAAGGTGTTCTTTTTCCCAAGGGGAAAGACACCATGGAGACCACATCCTGCCCGAAGGGGAGGTTAACCCTCTGGAGTCGACGGACGCTCCGGCGCATCCTGCTGGATTTTTTTCGCATAACACCGGAAACAACTTAAAATACTCCGTCATTTTTGGGCATACAGATAAGTGTAAGACATCATTAGAAACTATAAAGGGTCTACTTTTATTTGTGTACCCTCACAATAACAACAAAACCTTGTGCTTTTGTAAAATAAAGAAAATAAACAGGGTACGCTTTCAGCCGTCTCTGTCTCCGTGAGCATCTTTCTGGAACACGTCACAAAAATGAAGTGAAACTCCATGAATACTTATCAAACAAACATGAAACTTATGTCTAAAGAAAGCTTAAAATGTCTACTTTTAAATAAAACAATTCAAATTTAAAACAAATATTATCCTGCAATGTAATCTGTATGAAACAAAGCGAGGTACAGTTTCTCCTGGCTCAGCTCATTATCGCTAATGTGATCCCACCCACCAGCAGAGCGCGCTATTCATACAGTAATGTGCTGAGGCGATCTGTGTAAATGGTAAACGCCCCCACAACAATGCCTTAAAAAACATCAAGTTCATTCACTTTTCTGCGCGTTTGGAAGATGGCACGCTACACAGGTGAGGAAGCTCTACAGATGGTTCTGGATAGTGATGAAGAGTTCACATTTTCCTCCGAAGAAGAGCAGGACTCCGACGATGAACGTTTACATTTTGAAGAGCGACTTGATCTAGCGAGGATACAATTTCGGATGAGTAAGTCATTTAATTTTACTTACATTAGTTGACATGCTGTTTTATATAAACATGGACATATTTTACTAATTGGACTATTTCCAGACTTGCCAGCCAAGATTCAGAGTATTGAAATTTGGAATATGTCCTAATAGGCAAGATTTAGTTACATTTAAATGTTGTTTCGGCTAAAGCAGGTATTTAAATTGTATGCTGTATGATATAAATATGATATGTAATATGATATAAAAATAATATGAATGTTTAGATTATATTTTAACTAGTGTTTATGCTGCCTCATTATCATCAATGTAGCTTGTGCTTGCAAATATCTGTTCGGGTGTAAATGTGTAAAATGTGCTGTAAATATGACCATATTAGAAAATCAGCATATTAGAATGATTTCTGAAGGATCATGTGACACTGAAGACTGCAGTAATGATGCTGAAAATTCAGCTTTGATCACAGGAATAAACTGCATTTGACAGTATATTCAAATATTAAACAGTTATTTTAAATTGTAAAAATATTTCACAATATCACTGTTTTTGCTGTATTTTGGATCAAATAAATGCAGCCTTGGTGACTTCTTTTAAAAACATTAAAAAATCTTAGAGATCTAAAACTTTTAAATGGTAGTGTAGGTCTAAAGATTTTAAGTAAAGTCTTTTTGTAAAGAAAATGTATAGTCAGATAATAAATTCAATCATTAAGTCTCCTCACATTCATTCTCTCTCAGGGGAGGGGTCTTTGTCTCCTCAGGTGTGAATCACATAAATATTCATGATCATCCACGCCTCCTTGCATATGGCCTTTCTAACATTCAAAATGTCTTACAAAAGTTACATTTCTATATTGTTTTGTTTGAATGAGTGATCAGGATGGTTGCACATAATTTTTATAGCAAAAACTCTAGGCTACAAGATCCAGTTCTCAAAAGTCTTGTGAACAAATGTTTAGCATGTGAAATATGGCCTTATTTCAGTGACTTACAATTTTTGTTTTTTTAAAAACCACGCATAAACGTTATTTTCTCAAAAATACAAACATGTACATACATACTAGAGAGGCGCTGTTCGGCAAGGCCCAGGAAGATGCCACACTCCTAGTGGAGTGTGCTCGTACTCCCAGGGGGGACTGCACACCCTGGGCCTGGTATGCCAAAGTGATGGCATCTACAATCCAGTGGGCAATCCTCTGTTTGGAGACAGCCTTCCCCTTCCGCTGTCCCCCAAAATAGACAAAGAGCTGCTCGGAGCGTGGTCCAAGCTCTCAGTGCGGTCCAAGTAGATAAACAAAGCACGTACTGGACACAGCAATGACAAGGCCGGGTCTGCCTCCTCCCGGGGCAGCGCTTGCAGGCTCACCACCTGGTCCCTAAAAGGGGTAGTGGGAACCTTGGGCACATAGCCGGCCGGGGTCTCAAGACCACGTGAGAGTATGCCGGACCGAACTCTAGGCACGTATTGCCGACAGAGAAGCCTGCAGGTCCCCAACCCTCTTCATGGAAGTGAGTGCAGTCAGGAGGGCCGTCTTCAGGGAGAGGGCATTTAGCTCGACTGACTCCAGAGGCACAAACAGGGCTCTCTATAGGACCAGCAGGATCACGGAGAGATCCTACAAGGGAATGAGGTGCAGCCTAGGAGGATTCAACCTTCTAGCACCTCTAAGGAACCTGATGATCAGGTCGTGATTCCCCAAGGACTTACCGTCCACCACATCGTGGTGTGCCGCTATAGTGGCCACATACACCTTCAAGGTGGAGGGGGACAGCTGCCCCTCCAACATCTCCTGCAGGAAGGAAAGCACGAACCCAACTGAGCATCTCTGGGGGTCTTCACCTCGGGAAGAAAACCAATTCACGAACAGATGCCACTTCAAGGCATATAGCTGCCTCATAGAGGGAGCCCTGGCCTGAGTGATAGTGCTAAGCTGTCCACTTAGGTCTTCTGCGTCCTGTCCAGGGGCCAGACATGGAGATTCCAGAGGTCTGGGCATGGGTGTCAAATTGTGCCCTGTCCTTGAGAAAGGAGGTCCTTTCTCAAGGGAACTCGCCAGGGAGGGGCTGTTGTGAGGAGCGTGAGCTCCAAGAACCAAGTCTGGGTAGGCCAGTATGGTGCCACCAACACGACCTGTTCTTCGTCCTCCCTGACCTTGCACAAAGTCTGTGCGAGCAGGCTCACTGGGGGAAACGCATACTTGCGCAGACCCCGGGGCCAGCTGTGTGCCAGTGTGTCTGTGCCGAGGGGGCCTTGGCGGTTTATGTACGCTACTGTCGCTATGTTGTCCATCCAGACCAACACATGCTTGCCCTGGATCAACGGCTGAAGCCTCCGCAGAGCCATCAATTCCGCCAGCAACTCGAGGCAGTTGATATGCCAATCCAGTCGAGGTCCTGTCCAGGATCCTGAGGCTGCATGCCCTTTGCAAATGGTGCCCCAGCCTAACTTGGAGACATCTGTCGTGATGACGACATGCCTGCACACTTGTTCTAAGGGAACCCCTGCCCGCAGAAATCCAAGGTCCATCCAAGGGCTGAATGTGCAGTGACAGATCGGCGTGATAGCCACAGATCCATACCGCGGCACCATGCCCATCTCAGGACTCGAGTCTGAAGCCAGTGCTGAAGCGGTCTCATATGTGTAGGATTAGTCTTTAGCATGATGTGTTGGATTAGTCTCTGTCTGCTTCTTGACCGTCGAGAACTGCTGGGCAAAATCCTCGACGGTGTCGCCTAATAGGCCAGCCTGGGAGATGGGGGCATCAAGAAAGCGGACCTTGTCGGCGTCCTTCATCTCAACCAGGTTAAGCCACAGGTGGCGCTCCTGGACCACAGTGGTGGACATCGCCTGCCCGAGAGCCTGTGCCGTGACCTTCATTGCCTGTAGGGCGAGGTCGGTCTCTGAGCGCAGTTCCTGCATCACTCCTGGGTCAGGACTACCCTCGTGTAGCTCTTTCAGTGCCTTGGCCTGGTGAACTTGCAGGAGGGCCATGGCATGCAGGGCGGAGGCAGCCTGTCTCATCCCAGAACTCGACCAGGGCAAACGAGTGTACTGGGGAATGGGAGGTCCATGGGGGTTCACCCGGTGGAACCGCTCCCAGTGGGGTCCCCAAATCGCCCCCAGCTCTAACCGTTGTGGCCTGGTGCCCGTAGGCAGAAGGAAAGCCATGATCACAACATTGCCATGGTCATGCTCTCGCGTGAGAGCATGAACCATCCATGAATGCTGTCTCAGCATGGCTATGGCCCATATACCTGAGGCAGCGATCATGGCCGTCAGAGGCGGAGAGATAGCGATTGCATCCAGGAACTACACACAGACAGAAAGGCATCTTTAAAAAGACACTTTCCATCAGTGCTCATGCTTTTAGAGTATATACTCTATTAGCATAGCTGTCGAAGTGCCCAGGGGCGTTCTCTGCACTTCTGCTGCAATGCGCCATATATCCAACAGCTTACAACACTTTGTAGAGGTGAATGGAATGGCAGTGGAATTCATCGACACCGCTTGACTCCGAAGAACAAATCTGCATGGTTGCAAGCCAGCTCCTTTTATGTCCGTATGTCCAGGGGAGTGGCATGCAAATTCCACTTGCCAATTTTAATTGGCCTTTTCTCAAATATCAGAGGTGTTTGGGGCTCCCAAGGGTGACCCCTAGTCGACACAACGTTGAGTAATGGAATTATTAAAAAAATCCAACTAGAGAAATTGATTTTTAAGAACATGAGAAAACATCTTGTGCTCTGAAAAATACCCAGTGTGGGTGAGCTTCTTGAAAGTTTTGCAATGACTCTAGTGCATCATGGTTTCTCGCTAGAGAGTTAATGAGGTCTATTAGCATTAATTTTTAATGTCTTACTCATATAAGCAGAAAATAACTCTTAGGTACAGCTGTCTGGTGTTGCTTATTTAGTTCATGTCCAGTGGGAAGCACCTGCAGCTTGAAGCAGGCCTGAATCTTTAAACACACATGAGCCTTTAGTGGACACTTTCTCCCATAATCTTTTGAAATACACTGACTTCCCACAGCAATCTATAATCATATAGAGTAGAATACCTCATTAATTAATCAGAAAACCTTTGAGAACATCTTTTAGAAGCTTCTCCCTTCTTTTCTTAGGTGCGGATAATCCTGCTCAACTGGTGTGCCTGGTTCTTGCGCATGAAGAAGCCAGGTGAGGAACGGAAAGCCAGCTACAAATATGGCCACTCTCCAGCACACCATGCCAGTGCTAGCAGCATTCAGATGGGGGTTATGCCTGTTCAGCCATCCTCTACCAACTCCACAACCAACGGTCACATGAACCTGTACTTCGGCTACCACTCCATTGACAGTGCATGCTGCCCACCCAGCAGTGACTCCGGTGTGTCTTGCAATGGAGGGCGAGTGGGTGGGTCACCCAACGAGGAACAGCGGGAGGCAGTTAGGATGTTTGCAGGTGAGCAGGAAATCCATCGCATTCTGGCGGAGGTGATGTATATTGCCCAACGGTTCCGTGACCAGGATGAGGCAGAGGCAATCTGTAGTGAATGGAAATTTGCAGCAGCAGTTGTGGATCGGCTCTGTCTGGTGGCGTTTTCCCTTTTCTCCATTATCTGTACCTTTACCATTCTCATGTCTGCACCAAACTTCATTGAGGCAGTCTCAAAAGACTACACATAATCACAGTATCATTGCATTTGGTTTTGTTCTTTTGTTGTTGTTTTTTAGACAAGTTAAAGATAATAAAACAGCACTACATGATTAAGTGTGAGAAGTGTCTATCACCAAAGTTGATTCCTTCCTCTCTCATCATTCTGAGATAAACGTGACCAATTGTTACAGTAATTAAGAAAAAAAGAATAAGCGTGACTTTTCAAACAAACATGCAGACCCTTGGACAAGCTGTTTGGGTGATATTTTTTGTCTTTATACACTGAGCACATGAGTTGGTTTATGTAAAAAGTATACTGTGTGTGGTAGAACTGTCAGTATAGTAAAAACAGCTAGAAATGTATCTTTCAGGTTCATGTGCAGCAATACCATGTAAGGGCAGCATAAACCCTTTGGAAGTCACATCACAATACATTCTTTGCTATGTTTCTGTTTCCCTTGCCAATGCAACTAACAGAACTTACATTCAAGGTAGAATTAATAGACATGCTCTTTCACAGTGGCTTTCACCATCTTGACATTTTTATATAAATATTACAGTTGTTAACGTGTTCATAACGCACTTGTGTCCAGTTGACCACGTAATCAGTGTCATTATTTTGTGACTTTATTCTGACAATGTGCTCTGTTGTATTATGTAGCAATAGGTAAAAACTGTGGATACAGGTCATTTTGTTATAAAATATATATTACAAAAATAAAACAATTTAAATTAATAGTTTAATTATGGCTTTTTGTATCTGTGAACAGTGTGCAAGAAGCATGTTTTAGTTTTGTTAACCTAGTTTTATTTCTCTTGCAACTGATTTTTATACTACATGTACTCTCATTGTGTTGAAAAGAGCAGGACATTCTGCTAAACACCTCTTTTTGTGTTCCACTGATTCTTATGAAAACATCTTATGAATTTGAAATTACATGGGGGTATGGCTGCTTAGACAAAACATGTGCAGTTGTTCCAAAAGTTGAAGTTCTTATAACTTGGCTCAGCATCTTAAAAATATGGTGCTCATTCAAGAAGATAAAAAAAAAGAAAAATGATTAGATATGTGTATCTATGTAATTGTGCATCTAGCACGAGTACATAAATAAACAATGAAAAAACAGTGCTGATGGATGGTAGATAATTCTTATAATTCGGTTCTGCATGGTAAATAATGAAATTGATTTTTTTTTTTGTGAACTATTCCTTTAAATCTGAGGACAACATCAGATGGATAAGTTTTATCTCTCAAAAAAGCCTGTGGTCATCTGTTCTGCTGTTTACATCAATCTATTCATGTTTATGTAGAAGGGAACACTCATTCCCTATCTGTCACATACTCGACGTTGTGTCGATGTAGTGACATTAGGGGTCACTCTTGGGAGCCCAAAACACCTCTGGTCTTTGAAAAAAGGCCAATGAGAATTGGCGAGTGATATTTGCATACCACTTCCCTGAACATACGGGTATAAAAGGAGCTGGTATGCAACCACTCATTCAGATTTTCTCTTCGGAGCCGAACGGTCAGTGCTCACTGAGCTGAATTCTCACGGCTGTTCATTCACCTCTGCTGGATCTGATGGCGCATTTCAGCGGCTTCTCCCCTTCTGCACTGGTGCACTGCAGAGAACACCCCTGGGCATTTCGGCAGAAATAAAAGAGTATATTCTAAAAAAAAGAGTATATTTCTCTAAAAGAGCGGCACACACGGAACGTCTTTTTAAAGATGCCTTTCTGTTTGTGTGTTATTCCTGTTTGCGGTCATTGTCTCTCACCTTCTGACGGTCACAATCGCTGTCTTTCGTGTCTGGGCGCTACCCACGCAAAGAAAGCGTTCGTGGATGGGTCATGTACTCATTGCGAGAACATGACCATGGCAACGTTGCGGTCACGGCTTGCCTTCGTAAGAAAGCAAGCCACCCCAGCGGCTCCCCGCCTCAGTCCTTGTACCTACAGGTATGAGGCTGGCACAGCTAGCACTGGGGGCGATTTGGGGACCTTGATGGGACCACCTCCGCCGGGTATCCCCCCACTGACCTCCCATTTTAAGTCCGACAAGATTGTCCCCTTGGTCCCCCTCGCCCAAAGCTAGGACGCATGGCTTGCATTTTCCAACCCGTTGCGATGGCTGGTCCGGACCGTCCAACTTGGCTACGCGATTCAGTTCGCCAGGCGTCCGCCCAGGTTCAGTGAAGTCCACCTCACCTCAGTGAAGGACGAGAACACTGCTACCTTGCGTGCGGAAATCGCTACCCTCCTACGGAAGTGTGCGATAGAGCCTGTCCCTCCAGCCGAGATGAAGAAGGGGTTTTACAGCCCCTAAAAAAATGCATTCTAGCGAGCGTTTGGCATCAAGATTGGTTTGCGGCGGTAGACCTGAAGGACGCGTACTGTGTCTCAATTCTACCTCGACACAGACCCTTCCTGCGGTTTGCATCCGAGGGTCGGGCGTATCAGTACAAGGTCATCCCTTTCGGCCTGTCCTTGTCCCCTCACGTCTTCACGAAGGTCGCAGAGGCAGCCCTTGCCCCGTTAAGGGAAGTGGGCATTCGCATCCTCAACTATCTCAACGACTGGCTAATCCTAGCTCACTCTCGGGATATGTTGTGTGCGCACAAGGACCTGGTGCTCTCGCACCTCAGCCGACTAGGGCTTCGGGTCAAATGGAAAAAGAGCAAGCTCCTCCCGGTTCAGAGCATCTCTTTTCTCAGCTTGGAGTTGGACTCAGTCTCGATGACGGCGTGCCTCACGAACGAGCACGCACAGTTGGTGCTGACCTGTTTGAAACTGTTTCAGAGGCTCCTGGGGCATATGGCATCCTCAGCGGTGGCCACTCCATTTGGGTTGATGCATATGAGACCGCTTCAGTGCTGGCTCCAGACACGAGTCCCGAGATGGGTATGGCGCCGCGAGACACATCACATGGCCATCACACCTGTCTGTCGCCACCTCTTCAGCCCTTAGACTGACTGACATCACATTTCTACGGGCAGGCGTTCCCCTAGATCAGGTCTCTAGGTGCGTCGTGGTTACGACAGACGCCTCCAAAACAGGCTGGGGTGCTTTATGCAATGGGCACACAGCTGCCGGCTCCTGGACGGGCCCGCGTCTGCATTGGCAAATCAACTGCCTCAAGTTGTTGGCAATTCTGCTCGTCCTGCGGAGGTTTCGGCCATTGATCCAGGGCAAGCATGTGTTAGTTCGGACAGACAACAAGGCAAAGATGGCATACATCAACCGTCAAGGTGGTTTACACTCCCGTTGTATGTCACAACTCTGGAGTCAGCAGTACCTCAAGTCGCTGCGAGCCACTCACATCCCGGGCGACCTCAACACTGCAGCGGACCGCTGTCACGACAGGTTACCCTCAGGTGAGAGTGGAGACTCCACCCTCAGGTGGTCCAGCTGATTTGGAGTCGATTCGGGCAGGCACAGGTAGACCTGTTCGCTTCCCAAGAATCCTCCCACTGCCTGCTCTGGTACGCCCTGTCCGAGGCATCTCTCGGTATAGATGCACTGGCACACAGCTGGCCCCCTGGACTATGCAAATATGCATTTCCCCCAGTGAGTCTACTTGCACAGACCCTGTGCAAGGTCAGGGAGGATGAGGAGCAGGTCATCCTGGTAGCACCCTACTGGCCCACCCATATGTGTTTCTCAAAGCTCACGCTCCTCGCGACAGCCCCCCCAGCGAATTCCCCTGAGGAAGGACCTTCTTTCTCAGGGACGGGGCATCATCTGGCACCCGTGACCAGACCTCTGGAATCTCCATGTCTGGCCCCTGGATGGGACGTGGAAGACTTAAGTGGCCTACCACCCACGGTGGTAGACACGATCACTCAGGCTAGGGCTCCCTCTACGAGGTGCCTGTATGCCTTGAAGTGGCGTCTGTTCGCTAAGTGGTGTTCTTCCCGACATGAAGACCCCCAGAGATGCGCAGTCGGGTCGGTGCTTTCCTTCCTGCAGGAGAGGTTGGAGGGGTGGCTGTTCCCCTCCTCCTTGAAGGTGTATGTAGCCGCTATAGTGGCACACCACAACACAGTGGACGGTAAGTCCTTAGGGAAGCACGACCTGATCATCAGCTTCCTGAGAGGCGCCAGGAGGTTGTTTCCCTCCAGACTGCACCTCATTCCCTCATGGGACCTCTCTGTAGTTCATCAGGGTCTACAGGGAGCCCCCTTTGAGCCCCTGCACTCAGCTGAGCTTAAGGCACTCTTTTTAAAGACTGCCCTCCTGACTGAGCTCACTTCCATCAAGAGGGTAGGAGACCTGCAAGCATTCTTTGTCAACAAAACGTGCCTGGAGTTCGGTCCGGGCTACTCTCACGTGATCCTGAGACCCTGACCGGGCTATGTGCCCAAGGTTCCCACGACCCCATTTAGGGATCAGGTGGTGAACCTGCAAGCGCTGCCCCAGGAGGAGGCAGACCCAGCCCTGACATTGTTGTGTCCGGTGCATGCTTTATGCATTTATTTGGATCACACACAAAGCTTTAGAGTCTCTGAGTGGCTCTTTATCTGTTTTGATGGACAGCGGAAAGGAAGCACTGTCTCCAAGCAGAGGATCGCCCACTGGGTCATTGATGCCATAGCAATGGCATATCACGCTCAGGACGTGCCACCTCCTGCAGGGCTACAAGCCCACTCTACCAGGAGTGTGGTGGCCTCCTGGGCCTTGACCAGTGGCGCCTTTCTAACATTTGCAGAGCAGTGGGCTGGGCAACACCCAACATCTTTGCGAGGTTCTACAATCTCCGGGTTGAGCCGGTTTCGTCCCGTGTAGTGGCAGGCACAAGCAGGTAAGTCTGGGACAGCTGGCTGGGTGTATCGCTTGCACATAGCGCCTTTCACCTCCCCTGAGCTGAAGACGTGTGCTGTTGACTCCCAGAAGTGTTCACAAGGTGTGTTCCCTGGATGAATTCCTCCGAGCCCTGTGGCAGACGAGTTTGCGGAGAAACTTGCTGCCAGCTCAGTACATGTGCTAACAAAGCCCTGTACTGGGGTAGGTGCTCCGCATGTGTTGGTTCCCCATAGGTGACCCCATTCAATGTATATCTTCCGCTAATTTGTTTCCCTGTTGGTCAACTGCGTCTTCCTTGAGCAGAGGCCCCTCTGCCCCAGTCACCATGTTTGTAAAAACTCCTCCCCCGTTGGACCTACCATGGGACTTCTCCACATGACATACTTCCAACAAGGCTCGGCAAGACCATGTGACGTATTTCCACTCAAAATACCCCCCCCCCCAATGGTCTCCGCATTGTCCTCCCCTTGGGAGTGACACCATCCCCCCCCCCAACATAGACACTGGTGGCCCCAGTCGGTTAACAAATTTCACTCTTTTTTGGGGGGAGAAAAAAATAAAATAAAATGAGGATAAGAGGCCACAACTGGGCTAGCCTGTCCCTATCTTTTGGTCAGTCGACTTGTCCCCGAAGGGCCGTTTGACGCTCATAACAGCATTGGGGGAGGTTACGTGTCAGCCTGGTGCACTGGCAATGAGGCACACAGTGGTCTGCCCGTCTCGCACCACCAGTCCACGTAACACAGTTCAGCTAGTTGTGGCATTTCGTATAGGGACCCCTAGTGTCACTACATCGACACAATGTCAAGTGAGTGACAGATAGGGAACGTCCTGGTTACTTTCGTAACCTCTGTTCCCTGATGGAGGGAACGAGACGTTGTGTCCCTCCTGCCACAATGCTGGACTACCCGTTAAAATGGCCGGGACCTTGTCTCGGCTCCTTAGCACAAAACCTGAATGAGTGGTTGCATACCAGCTCCTTTTATACCTGTATGTTCGGGGGAGTGGTATGCAAATACCACTCGCCAATTCTCACTGGCCTTTTTTCAAAGACCAGAGGTGTTTCGGGCTCCCAAGAGTGACTCCTAGTGTCACTACATCGACACAACGTCTCGTTCCCTCCATTAGGGAACGGAGGTTATGAAAGTAACCAGGACGTTTCCCTGCTAAAATTTCAACTAGAGTTCATTCACATATGTGCAGCCTGTGTGCCAAGTTCTGAAACATGCATACCTCCAGCATTTATCCATATTAGCATGAGCTTATTGTGCAGGCGTGTGTGTTATTTACAGTAACAGAGAACTCCAGACCAGCTACAAGGAACAGCAGATCCAGTCAAAAATTAAAGTTTGGGTGTGCCTATCAAGCCATGCAAGCGAGCTATGACCATATGTGTGTGTCAACTGAGTGAAGCAAGGGCATTTAGAAATTATAGTTGTTTATGATAGCTTCTTTTTTGACTGGGAGACAGAGTGTGCCTTTGTATGTTTGGAATGTTCTGAGTGTGTGCATATTTGGATGAATCTGTTTGTGAGCCGCTCTGACCACATTTGTGTGCTATAATATCAACATCATGAGGCTCAAACCTTACTGGCCTTTACTGGAAGAAAATTTTGAGATATGAGAATATTCCCTGTGCACAATGACTCTGATACTAAAAAACACAGAAATGAAAGTGACTAAATAGTTTTTGGAATAACAATCAGTTTTACAGATTGACTACAAACCTGTGAGCCATGTATGTATGAAATTAACCTATACAGTCCCATGACAACTTAACAAATCAAATTAAAACAGCATCTGTGGCATGCTGTTGCTTACCACAGAAATCATTGTCAACTCATCCCGCAGTTTGTAAAAACAAGCATGCATTGCATATAAAGTAATGCATTTACAATGGAAGTCTATGAGGTAATGAATTGCACCTGCATAAATATTCAAATCCAGGCTGTTGCCTCTGTATAGCCACTGAAATAAAACTGATATGATTCCTTGTTATCTTTGTATCTCTTATTAAGAAATATATATGTATATATACATATATATATGTGTGTGTGTATATACACTAACGGTCAAAAGTTTTGAAACACTAACTCATTCTTTATTATAATTTTTTTTTTTCCACATTTCACATAATAGTAAAGTCATCGAAACTATGGAATAACATAAATGTAACTATGGGAATTATGTTGTGACTAAACAAAATCCATAATAAATCAAAACTGTTATATTTTAGCATCTTCAAAGTAGTCACCTTTAACAAGTTCTTAGTTTGGGGCAATGGAGGAGTCAGGAGACAGCGAAGCAGATTCAAGGTCAGTCTTTTTAATTGTCAGCTTCACACACAACCGACGGTAACCGTCGGAACAGACTAAATAATAAACAAAGAAAAGCACTTGTGGCTGTTTGTGCTTGTAGGTCACTCTCTCCACCTCTCTGATGCTCTGGCATGCCTTTTAAGTCTCCCTCCGCCATCACTATAATGAGAGACAGGTGTTAGAGATAATTATGAGCCAGGTGACGAGCCTTACCGCTCTCCCTCTCCCGCAGACCGACACATGACCACGCCCCCCATGCCACATCACCCTTTGCCTAGATTTTGCAGACATGTACTTATATGTTTTATAATGAAATAAATTAATATGGTGGCAAGCATTCTTTTTCAACTAGAGTTTAACATTTAAGCATAAGCCTTCAGATCAAAAAATTTTTAAGATCATGAGAAACATTTCAGTCAAGTGTTTCAAAACCTTTGACCGGTTGTGTATATCAATAATCATCTGGAAAATCTTCCGATTATCGATGTGTGAAAAAGCCATCGATCCCAAGCCTACTGACTGCCTGTGGCTTCTTTCCTTCAGGCAGGGACTCAGGCAGCTCCAAACGACAGTGCACATGCACACACACAATGTGTCAGTGTGATACCAAGCTCATGTCACTCAGTGAGGATTATTTCAACATCTCTGCACCCTGTTACATTGTTTTGGGGGCTGGTTTTAGTCATCTTCTGTAAGTAAGGACAAGCCATTTCCTATATTCTGTTGGTTTCATGAGGCAATAAACGAAATGTGAAAAAAACATGTATCTATTTTACTTGGGAGCAATTATTTTTGGTTATTACTTCATGAAACATAAACAGACTGTGGGAAATTTCACAACAGGACAACATTGTGATTAAAACAAACCCAAACACAACCTGGCTAAAAACACTAGTTTGTGAGTGAAACGAATGTGCTTGTATTTTACGAGATGAGACTTTTCTAACATTATAACTCATGACTGTTCAATCTGTATGATGTTATCTATTCCCATTGTGATTGTTGTGTATACATTTCATGAGTTATACAGTGGAACTGTCAGAGAGGAGCACTGTAACAAGCGTCTGTGAATGAGACATGCATAAGCACAATGTCCGAACATACACACAAACTACGACTGTCCTCACAGTCTGGCTGCTATCATAAATATTACACCATGTATACAGAAATTGGGGTTTGTATTGTGTGTTTTGTTGTTTAAAGCTACACTATGTAACTTTTTTTTGTTAAAAAAAAAAAATAACAAAATGTTATTAATGAGAGAGTGCAACAAAAATCCATCTTCCAAACCAAGTCTTTACCCAAATACACTTTGATAAACCTATAATAATGATTTATATCTTAGAGCTGTCAGGACGGATTTCACAGGAAATTGCATACATTCTTCATTTGCCCATGCGTGTTCACGTCATATCCGTACACAGAAAATAAGCACTGGCTATTGTAGCGCGTGTATGGTGTGGGAGTGTGACGCGGCAGGCGAGGATGGAAGATCTAAGTGCAGCTTTTAATGGAAACAAAAGATGAACAAAGTAACTCAGAATAAAAATTAAAACAAAAAACAGGGAACCCGGTACAGGACATGACAATATATGTGAAGACTTACAAAGGAAACTAAAAGGACTACAAACTAACAGGAAACAGGGACGTGGGAACTAAACAAGAATTTCAACAAAAGTCAATGCAAAAAACAGGGAATATGTGACAGAGCCCCCTTTTAAGGAGTGGATTCCAGAAGCTCCAAAAACAACAAAAACCCATGTCCATGGGGTGTGGGGGAAAACAGGTAGTTCAGGGGGGCACAAGGGGTAAACAGGCAGTTCAAGGGGGCACATGGGGCAAGGGGAGCAGAGGAAAAAGGCAAAGTTAGGGAGGCTTGAGACCAAAGCGGAGCTGGAGGGATGGAGAGCCAGGGCTATGCTGCAGGCTCTGAGGACCAATCTGGAACCAGAGGTTCCGAGGGCTTAGGTGGAGCAGGGGGCTCGGAAGACCAAGGCAGAGCCGATGGGAGTGAGGACCAAGGAGACCAGAGCAGATCAGGTGGACGGCCAGGAGACCAAGGAGACCAGAGCAGATCAGGCGGGTGACCAGGAGACCAAGGAGACCAGAGCAGATCAGGCGGGCGGCCAGGAGACCAAGGAGACCAGAGCAGATCAGGTGGGCAGACAGGAGACCAAGGAGACCAGAGCAGATCAGGCAGGCGGCCAGGAGACCAGAGCAGATCAGATCAGGCAGATGGCCAGGAGACCAGAGCAGATCAGGCGGATGGCCAGGAGACCAAGGAGACCAGACCAGATCAGGCAGGCGGCCAGGAGACCAGGGAGACTAGAGCAGATCATGCGGACAGCCAGGAGACCAGGGAGACCAGAGCAGATCAGGCGGATGGCCAGGAGATCAAGGAGACCAGAGCAGATCAGGTGGATGGCCAGGAGACCAAGTAGATGACCTCAAGGTGGGGACATGGTCAGGAGTCCTGGGAGGCGGCCGCAGGGCCGAGACAGTGTCAGTCTTTCTGTAACATGACAGGCGAGGATGGAGGATCTAAGTGCAGTTTTTAATGGAAACAAAAGATGAACAAAGTAACTCAGAATAAAAATGAAAATAAAACACAGGGAACCCGGTACAGGACATGACAATACATGTGAAGATTGACAAAAGAAACAGGGAAAACAAGGGCTTAAATACGCAGGGGCAAACAAGGGAATGAGGAACACCTGTAGAAACAATCAGGGGAAAACCAATCATAAAATTAATCTACAAAGGACTACAAACTAACAGGAAACAGGGACGTGGGAACTAAACAAGAATTTCAACATAAAAGTCAATGCAAAAAACAGGGAATATGTGACAGAGAGTAGTGTGAAGCTGAAAGTTTGTTGTCACAAAGAATGATCAAAATTGACCATGGATCATTCAAAACAGCAAACCTCCAGGGAATCACCAGTTGTAAAAACAAAGATTACTATAAGGGATAGCGTCAGAGTCCGTAATAAAACCCGAATCAACATCGGCTTGGCTTTTCAGAGGTGGCAACAACTTCGAGATCTGAAAGGATTTAAAAGTGACCGAGGGATGGCTTTTTTCTTACTCAACAGGTAATATATTTGGTTTATGTATAGTTGTGTAATCACACACACACACACACACACACACACACACATGTCTGTTGACAACTGGTTGGTAACAATGACTATCTATAAATGACTAATCTATATATTAGCTATTATCGTAGTCTATTTGGCCAGAATATCCTGCAGTTATAAAAACTTAACAATGTTTGACCTTACCAGACTAGTAATCGCTATGTCTAATGTTAATGAACGTTGCCTAACTTTTGTAATGACATTTATTACAAAACATCAATGTTTCCAACAACAACAGCATAAGATATGGCACTTACCTGCTCAGATGACATGTTTTCGGAAATCTGTATTTTTCTTTCTTTTGTTATTTATTTGTCCATTCGCTTTGATAAGATGTCCTGTATCCATGTGTGCACCGGTGCCTCGAACCACGTTCATCTGCACAGAGGAGCATAGCCGAAGCAAAACATGCATCATTACCAAAACAATGTTCTTCTGCAAGATGCTTGCAGTTTTATTTTTTAACCGCTAGACGGCCAAAAGTTACATAGTGTAGCCTTAATGTTCGTAAGGTTACGAACTGATAGCACTTCATCAGGATTAACATAAACACTCATATAAATGGGCACCATACAATTTATGCAAGTGTATTGTCATTTATTTCTCATTCAAATTAGCAAACATCTGTAATATATGCACATTTCTTGTTCATGTTACATCCGCCAAACTTTAAATAGCTGCAAGTCCAAATTCCAAGCTTTTAAATGACACATTTTTTCAAATAAGATTTTAATGAATTTGCTAGCAGTTCTAGGTAAAAGTATAAAAAAATAAAACTTTAAAAATATATATATATGTTATCGTATCAGCCACAATGAGCTGTGAATTATCAGTTATCAGTATCAGCCCAGAAATTCCATATCGGTGCATCCCTAGCCTAAATATATTAACTGTAGTTTTATATATATATGTTAATTGCCATGTATCAGAATTCTATATGGGAAGGATTATGAATTTATTAAATTCAGAGCAGTACCTTTAAAGGGATAATTCAACCAAATACGAAAATTCATTCATTATTTACTCACTCTCGTGTTGTTCTAAACCAATATGACTTTTTTTCAGTACACAAAGGTAGAAAGTTAAAAAAAGAATTCAGCTCAGTGATATAATACAATGGCTGTGAATGATGACCACCTCTTCAAGCTTTAAAAGAATGCAAAAATATAATTCAGAAGTCTAATAAATTATTTCAATGTGATTTGTGCCTTGTTCTGAAGGCATACGATAATATTTTGGCGAGAAACAATATAAAACATATAACGTATTACATAACTTATTTTTTTGTGAAAATCTTGACCAACCATTACTCTCCTGTGCACGTTCATGATAGTGCACGAGAGCAGCAGTTACACTGCCCCCAATCGCAGGATTATGCATTCAAGCAAAAACTTGCTTGTTTAGTAAAAGGACACAACCACAGAGATATTAATAACAGAAAACATAACACAGCTGCAGACAAACCAGAAAACATGCATTTCTATGACCAGCCTTATTTGTATGAACTGGAGTACTCGGAAATCAAACTGAGAGAGATGGGAGAGACTGAAACAGCCACAGTCACACCGTGTCCTAACCAGACATGACACAATACATTATAAAAAAGTATATCTTTTCTATGTTAATAAAGAATGTTTGTCTTAAGCCAAGATGAGCGATAATAAATTCTGTTGATCACTTGGTTTCTATTTGTGGTGTCAGGCTGTGCAGCCATAACATTATATTGAAGCCAGTATCTCACTATCCGGCTAAAAAAAACTTGGTTTTGGCCAAGAATGTCACACCTACCTACTCAGTTTCACTGAGATCTCTCTCTCTCTTCAGTCAGAGTTTTGTCACACATACACCTGTTCAGAATGGAGAAGACCAGTACCAGCTCCCTCTACCTTTCTTTCAAATACTTCCAGTTCAGTTTTGGTAAGCAAAACATCCAAAACACTGTGGATAAATTACAGCCATACTGATATTCATTACAACTGCAGTCTTGCTTGAGTGATAATACTTAAAAGTGTGTATTTGTGTGTGTACTTGATTTAGAGTAGGTGTAGCCCTCCTCTAATGTAGCTGAGGAGAAGATACCAGGCATCCATCATCTTGCCTCCATACGTAAACTTGCCTACAGAGACAGTAAAGCACACACATACTGTATAAACACATTCCATTTCATTGCATCACTGACTGGCAACTTATCAAGAATTAATAAGATAGAATATCATGAAGCCTCTCATAACAACATTACTGGAACATTCTCTCATAGTCCCTGCACAAGACCAGCTGCATCAAATTGAACAACGTTTACTATCAGCAGCTGATGGTCTGTAAAATGATGCATGCTAAGAGAAATGCATACAAACTGGGTTAAAATGATCTCAGTGTTAGTTAATTGTAAGAGTGCAAATTACATAACAGATGTCTCTTATGGTTAGAAAACATGAAATGTAGCTTTTGGTGAAAGAATACAAGAGGCTTTCAGTGAAAAGTAAAAGGCTGTAACTACTCTGTCTGACTATAACCAAAAGGCTCTTACAGTGAATAGGGTACACAATAGGGCTTGTAACACATTTTTTTTTTTTTTTTGTACAGACATTTAATGTGTTTACAACTAGCTACATTTCATGCTTGGATAAAAAAAAGTTATAGGAAACCAAGGTGTACTGTATTTGTGAAAAGTGCCAGAAGCATGGCCACATTTCTATATCAGACAACATTCATACATTTCTCATTTATGTTTTATACGCTGGGTTGGGAACGGAATACATGTAACAGGATTACGTATTTATAATACAAAATATAAGTAATTTCACAACAGTTACAACTTAAATCATTGGTAATTAGAATACAGTTACTTTCAAAAAGTATTTTGATTACTGAAGAGATTACTTTGCATTTTATTGTCATTTGTTTTATTTAATATTTAGTCCTTTCAGATGGAAAACATTTATACATATAAATGATGCGATCCAAAGTGCATTTGAACAGTGGTGAAACTTTCTTATGATGTGTTACATTCATTCGAGCAGACAGAGAAGTAAGTTTGAGGTAAGTTTTGAGCAGAAGAAATAGAAATAAACCTTGTGTAAATTGTCAGCTTTATGCTAAGCTAAAATGCTATTTCTAGCCATTTTACTTGCACATGTAACCAGGCATGATCATATTATTTTATCAAGAAAATTCATCATAATTTGGATCATAATTTCTTTTTTTCTATAAGACCTTTGATATTAGGGCAAACATTTTATTCTTGATAATAATTTTTGTATTGTTTTCCTGTAAAAATATCTAAAAATCCTTAAAACAAGATCAATTAAATTGATCTTGTTTTAGAAACAACACTGCATAAGATATTTAGGTTTTTCAGATAATGAAATTTTATTGAAAGTTTTATTGAAAGTTTTACTGTACTGGCAGAGATTTTATAGTCAAAACAAGTGAAAAAATCTACCAGTGCTGAAGAAGTAATCCAAAGTATTTAGAATACTTTACTGACCTTGAGTAATCTATCGGAATACGTTACAAATTACATTTTACATCATGTATTCTGTAATCTGTAGTGGAATACATTTCAAAAGTAACCCTCCCAACCCTGAGCACAGTGATGTTAATGTATTTAGGTAGACAGCAAATAAAACATGAAAGTATTCCTATGAAGTGTTATCTTCTTCTTGCAGGAGTGTGTGACTGGGTTAGTGTTTCATGTATGTGCAGACATATTCCAGTGCTGAATTTATGAATTACGTGTAAAGGTAAAAATATGTGCATGCCATCAACATATAAGGTATAGACGTATGAGGCTTTACTCTTTATTGACACACGATTACATCTGATGCCATGAAAATGAATTCATAGAAGTATTTGACAAAAAAGGACACCTTCAGATTTTCTCTATCACACAACAATCAAAATAGCAAAAAGGCAGCGGGATTGGAAAAGGAGAGAGAGATAAAAAAAAATATATAATGTGCATACTTTCCTGACAAATGCCAATATTTATGTATTTGTCCTGTTCAAAATCAGTTCTCGTGTGTGAGCATAAATTGTAAATCAATAAATTACAAAGCTTTTTATGTACTTATTTGTACCTTGAAAGAATTTTGTAATACAGTGACATGAAAAACATTTGGTAGGCGTAGAGCTGAGGGACAGTCTGAAGTCTTCAAAGTCATAGGTCATAACAGGACAGGACAATAGAAGACAGGGCAATAGAATACTATGCCTGGCTTTATATTGGAATCAAATTAGATGCAAAACAGGATAGTCAGAACAGAATAATATTTTCATCGAACCATACACAGAGAAATCTCAATAAAAACATACAGAAATATTTAATTAATCTAGTCATCCATTTGACAAGGTCATTTGGCAGATCATACTAATTTGACAGCTTTAGCTTTAGTGCCAAGGTTTTGGAGAAAGCCCTCATACCAAGCCCACAATATAATATTCAAAAAACAAATGTATGAAGTAAATGAGAATAATTAATATATGGGCTAGGCAAGCACACTTAAATGTATGTCTCGTACACACATACAAACTACTGTATGTTCACTGAATGTTTAGATGACCTCCTCCATTGCCAGCATCCAGGACACCGCAAGGTGACACAGCAAAGTTTTGTATAAAGATCCGGTTGCCAATCTTCAGACCTTACAGAATCATCCTCTCTGCTTTAGGCCCCTGACCCAGTGAGAGAGATTTCACCCTGCAATACAAGAAACGTCGTGGTTACTTGTGTAATCTCCTTTCCCTGATGGAGGGAACGAGACAGTGTGTCGATGTAGTGACACTAGGGGTCACTCTTGGGAGCCCGAGACACCTCTGGTCTTTGATAAAAGGCCAATGAAAATTGGCGAGTGGTATTTGCATGCCACTCCCCCAGACATACGGGTATAAAAGGAGCTGGTATGCAACCACTCATTCAGGTTTTATGCTGAGGAGCGGATATAAGTACCGGCCATTTCAGGGGGTAGTTCAGCGTTGTGGTAGGAGGGACACAACGTCTGATTCCCTCCATCAGGGAACGGAGGTTACACAAGTAACCATGACATTCCCTATCTGTCACTCACTCGACGTTGTGTCGATGTAGTGACACTAGGGGTCCCAATACGAAATGCCACAATTGGCTGAACTGTGTTACGTGAACTGGCGGTGTGTGGTGGGCAGACTACTGTGTGCCTCACAGCCAGCACACCAGGTCGACACGTAACCTCCCCCAACATAGTTATGAGTGTAGAACGGCCCTTTGGGGACAAGTCGACTACCCAAAAGATAGAGACAGGCTTAACCCAGTTGTGGCCTCTTTTCCCCTTCTCTTTTTCCACTCCCTGAAAAAGAAGGGGGATTATCCGACTGGGCCACCAGGAGTTACTACAAACATGGAGACTGGGGCAGAGGGGCTCTGCCCAAGGAAGATGCAGTTTGCCAACAGGGAAACTAATTAGCGGAAGATATACATCGCATGGGGTTAGCCTTACAGGGAACCGCCACATGCGGAGCACCTTCCCCAGAACAGGACTCTTAGTTAGCACGTGTACTGGGCCAGCAGCGAGCCTCTCCGAAAACTCGACTGCCACAGGGCTTGGAGGAAGTCAACCAGAGAATAAAACTTGTGAACACTACTGGGAATTAATGGTGCATGTCTTCATCTCAAAAGGAGGTGGAAGGCACTGTGTGCAAGTGATACACCCGGCCGGCTATCCCGGGCTTATCCGCTTGTATTGCGTGCCACTACCTGGGACGAAACCGGTTCCACCCGGAGGTTGTAGAACCTTGCAAAGGTGTTGGGTGTTGCCCAGCCTGCTGCTCTGCAAATGTCTGTTAGAGAGGCACCCCTGGCCAGGGCCCAGGAAGCTGCTACACCCCTGGTAGAATGGGCTTGTAGCCCTACCATGGGCGGCATGTCCTGGGCGTGATATGCCATAGTTATGATGTCAATGAGCCAGTGGGTGATCCTCTGCTTGGAGACAGCGCTTCCTTTCCGCTGTGCACCAAAGAAGACAAAGAACTTCTCAGAGACTCTAAAGCTCTGTGTGCGATCCAAATAGATGCGTAAAGTGCGCACCGGACACAGTGATGACAGGGCTGGGTCAGCCTCCTCCTGAGGCAGCACTTGCAGGTTCACCACCTGGTCCCTAAAAGGGGTCGTGGGAACCTTGGGCACATAGCCCGGTCGGGGTCTCAGGATCACGTGAGAGTAAACCCGGACTGAACTCCAGGCACGTTTCGCTGACAGAGAACATTTTCAGGTGTCCTACCCTCTTGATGGAAGTGAGCGCAGTCAGGAGGGTAGTCTTCAAGAAGAGTGCCTTAAGCTCGGCTGACTGCAAAGGCTCAAAGGGGGCTCTCTGTAGACCCTGAAGAACTACAGAGATGTCCCATGAGGGAACGAGGCACGGTCTGGAGGGATTCAGACTCCTGGCACCTCTTAGGAACCTGATGATCAGGTCGTGCTTCCCTAAGGACTTACCGTCGACTGCGTCGTGGTGTGCTGCTATGACTGCACATCACTGGGGGTCTTCCCATCGGGAAGAACACCACTTAGTGAACAGACGCCACTTAAAGGCATACAGGTGCCTCGTAGAGGGTGCCCTAGCCTGAGTGATCATGTCTACCACCGCAGGTCAGGAGCCAGACATGGAGATTCCAGAGGTCTGGTCACGGGTGCCAGATGGTGCCCTGTCCCTGAGAAAGAAGGTCCTTCCTCAGGGGAATTTGCCAGGGGGGGCTGTCGTGAGGAGCGTGAGGTCCGAGAACCACATCTGGGTGGGCCAGTAGGGTGCTACCAGGATGACCTGCTCCTCGTCCTCCCTGACCTTGCACAGGGTCTGTGCAAGTAGGCTCACTGGAGGAAACGCATATTTGTGCAGGCCAGGGGGCCAGCTGTTTGCTAGCGCATCTATGCCGAGGGGAGCCTCGGTGAGGGCGTACCAGAGCGGGCAGTGGGAGGATTCTTGGGAGGTGAACAGGTCCACCTGTGCCCGTCCGAATCGACTCCAAATCAGCTGGACCACCTGAGGGTGGAGTCTCCACTCTCCCCTGAGGGTAACCTGCTGTGACAGCGTGTCCACTGTAGTGTTGAGGTTGCCCGTGATGTGAGTGGCTCGCAGCGACTTGAAGTGCTGCTGACTCCAGAGGAGGAGACGGCGGGCGAGTTGTGACATACAACAAGAGCGCAGACCGCCTTGGCGGTTGACATATGCTACCGTTGCCGTGTTGTCTGTCCGAAATAACATGTGCTTGCCCTGGATAAACAGCCGAAACCTCCACAGGGCGAGCAGAATTGCCAACAACTCGAGGCAGTTGATGTGCCAATGCAGTCGCGGGCCCGTCCACAGTCCGGCGGCTGCGTGCCTGTTGCAAACAGTGCCCCAGCCTGTTTTGGAGGCGTCTGTCGTGACCATGACACGCCTGGAGACCAGTTCTAGAGGAACACCTACCCGTAGAAACGAGAGGTCGGTCCAAGGGCTGAAAAGACGGTGACAGACCAGCGTGATGACCACGCGATGTGTCCCACAGCGCCATGCCCATCTCGGGACTCAAGTCTGAACCAGTGCTGAAGCGGTCTCATATGCATCAACCCGAGCAGAGTGGCCACTGCTAAGGATGCCATATGCCCCAGGAGCCTCTGAAAGAGTTTCAGTGGAACCGCTGTTTTCTGTTTTAATGCCTTCAAACAGGTCAGCACCGACTGTGCACGCTCGTTCATGAGGCGCGCTGTCAATGAGACTGAGTCCAACTCCAAACCAAGAAAAGAGATGCTCTGAACCGGGAGGAGCTTGCTCTTTTCCCATTTGACCCGAAGCCCTAGTCGGCTGAGCTACGAGAGCACCAGGTCCCTGTGTGCACACAGCGTATCCCGAGAGTGGGCTGGGATTAGCCAGTCTTCGAGATTGTTGAGAATGAGAATGCCCACTTCCCTTATTGGGGCAAGAGCTGCCTCTGCGATCTTCGTGAAGGCACGAGGGGACAAGGACAGACCGAAAGGAAGGATGCAAACCGCAGGAAGGGTTTGTGTCGAGGTAGAATCGAGATGTGGAAGTACGCCTCCTTCAGGTCTACCGCCGCGAACCAATCTTGATGCTGGATGCTCGCTAGAGTGCGTTTTTGCGTCAGCATCTAGGACAGGAGTCTGTGTAAAGCCCGGTTCAGTACTCACAGGTCCAAGATTGGCCACAACCCACCGCCTTTTTTCGGTACAATAATGTAGGGGCTGAAAAACCCCTTCTTCATCTCAGCCTGAGGGACAAGTTCTATCGCATCCTTCCGTAGGAGGGTAGCGATCTCCGCACGCAAGGTAGCAGTGTTCACACCCTTTACCGAGGTGAAGTGGATGCCGCTGAACCTGGGAGGACACCTGCAATGGTGGGTGGGGCCTCACGGCGGGGCGGAGCTCGAGGTGCCACGCCATGTTGTGGCCGTGCTGAGTTCAGGGACATTGAAGCACTTACCTGGCTCCTTGTGACCACCCCTGGAACAGCCTGGGATGGGGAGGAAGAGGCCTGTCCTCGTGACCCGTGGAGACTGTCACATTGGGGGCGGATTTGTGCCACAGCTGAGCACGCAGGGGCGGGGAGACCGCCGCTGGAGCGTCAAACCTGCAAGGATGGAAAGGTGGACGGTGGTCGTGATGACGGCCATGCACACCGGGTAAGTGACCCAGGGAACAAGGAAACCGCTCTTTTGCTGAACTGTTGGGTACCGCAGCCACTTGGGCATGCAGCGAAATTAAATGAAAAAGCAACAAAAGATTCTCCTCCCAGCCCTCCACCGGGGAATGGAGTGGTCTCCTTACCAGCTCCAAGGTGGGTTTCATCATCCCTGGGTCGCCCGTCTCAGGGGCGCTTCGAAGCCTTGCGAGGATACTTGGCGGCCGGCCGTGAGATGGGTGGCGTTTGCTTCCTGCGGTAGCCTCCACACCGGAGCCGGGCCGAAGGGGCGGGCTGCGGCGGAGCTGGTGCAGTCACCGCAGGGGGACACACATGGCGACGAGCAGGCGGGGTGCGGGACCATGAGCCGCGTCGGGGCAGGATGTGCCAGATAGCCTCCTTCTGCTGTTTCACTGTTGAGAACTGCTGTGTCGCCAAATAGGCCAACCTGGGAAATGGGGGCAGCAAGGAACCATGCCTTGTCGGCCTTACCCATCTCAACCAGGTTGAGCCAAAGGTGGCGCTCCTGGACCACTAAGGTGGACATCACCTGCCCGAGAGACCGCGCCGTGACCTTCGTCACACGGAGAGTGAGGTCGGTCGCCGAGCGCAGCTCCTGCATCAAATCTGGGGTGGATCTACCCTCTTGCAGTTCTTTCAGTACCTTGGCTTGGTGGACTTGCAGGAGAGCCATGGCGTGCAGGGCGTAGGCGACTTGTCCAGTGGCACTGTTGGCTTTGGCCATTAGGGACAACGTGAACCTACAGGCCTTGGATGAGAGCTTTGGGCGTCCGCGCTAGGTGGCGGCACTCTGCGGGCATAGGTGCACCGTGAGCGCCTTATCCACCAAGGGAATGGCCGAATAGCCCCTGGCCATCCTGGGGGAGCTGAAAGATCGGGACCGGGCAGTGAAAGGTGCCTCCTACGATCTTGTCAGCTCCTCATGCACTTCCAGGAAGAAAGGAACTGGAGCGGGGCGTGGTTGCTTAGAGCGGCGCCCCGAGCCCAGGAACCAATCATCGAGCCGTGAGGGTTTAGGGGAGAACGGAGGGTTCCACTCTAGCCTGACGCTCGCGGCTGCCCGGGAAAGCATGTCCATCATTTCCGCATCAGTCTGTGACTTACGAAAAGCTTACGAAAGCAAGCCATGACCGTAACATTGCATCTAGATTGTTTTTAGCTTAGGTGTCACAAAGATTTAATGTTTTGAACAAGTTCAGGTTGCAAAGAGGTGACAGTTACAATGTTTAACATTATTCCAGATTATTTAAGTGTTTAAGTGTTTTGTATAAATATATGTAGGTAAATATTGCTTTTTTTAATGTATTATTGAAAAAAACTGGAAAACATGCATTAATTGTCTTGATCTAGAATTTTATTTCATTAAACATTTTGAAT
The DNA here is from genome assembly GCF_019703515.2 of Myxocyprinus asiaticus. NCBI lineage: Eukaryota > Metazoa > Chordata > Actinopteri > Cypriniformes > Catostomidae > Myxocyprinus > Myxocyprinus asiaticus. The sequence continues at coordinate 33,859,939 of NC_059350.1, forward strand.
GTACTTGGCTACAATGGCTGATAGAATGCATTTACATTTTTTATTTAAAATCAATTTTATGTAATTTTTTAAGCAAGATTTTCGAAATGGGGCCCCGGGTTGGTCGGTTGCTTGGGGCCTCAGAAATCATAAACCCATGCCATGGTCTAAATCGCTGAGATCAAATTTTTTCCCCATTCTGATGGTTGATGTGAACATTAACCGAAGCTCCTGACCCATATCTGCATGCATTTATACATTGCTGCCACACGACTGGCTGATTAGATAATCACATGAATAAGTAGATGTACAGGCCTTAGTCACCATTGTATAAAATGCAAATTGTATTTTAAACAAAAGTCATTTGCCATTTTTATAGGGTGTAATTTAATTATCATCAAAATTGAACTATGAAATATCATCAATGAATGAAGCACATCATAGACTGGTGGAGTGCTGCAGGGCAGCGGCAATTTTTTTTTACATATTCATTTGTTTTCATTCTGTAAAACAAGATATATTTTCTTTCTGTAAAAAAAGGTAACATTTTGGATAGGTGGGTGGAACTTCCACTTGGCTGAAGGAAGTGAGTTTGGTTTGCTTTTTGTGTGTAGCTGTTAATAGTTAGCTGGCGTGTTTTTTTTTTGTTTTGTTTTTATTTATTTATTTATTTTTTTGCTTTTTAAATGTTGAACAATGTACTTGAAAGGTTCTGGGACAATGTGTGCGGTTCAGGACTGTCACAACAGTCGAGGGAAACTGTGTGGTTAAACCAGGTTTGCTTTTGAGGGCCGGGCGTACCAGTACAAGGTCCTCCCCTTCGGTCTGTCCCTGTCACCTCGCGCATTCACGAAGGTCGCAGAGGCAGCCCTTGCCCCGTTAAGGGAAGTGGGCGTTCGCATCCTCAACTATCTCGATGACTGTCTGATTCTAGCTCACTCACGGGACTTGTTGTGTGCACACATGGACCTCAGGCACCTCAGCCGGTTGGGGCTTTGGGTCAACTGGGAAAAGAGCAAGCTATCCCCGGTTCAGAGCATCTCTTTTCTCAGCATGGAGTTAGACTCAGTCTCAATGATGGAGCGCCTCACGAGCGAGCTGGCGCAGTCGGTGCAGAACTGTCTGAGAGCGTCCAGGCGGAAAATGTTGGTCCCACTTAAATTATTTCAGAGGATCCTGGGGCATATGGCATCCTCAGCGGCGGTCACGCCGCTCGGTTTGATGCATATAAGACCGCTTCAGCACTGGCTTCAGACTCGAGTCCTGAGATGGGCATGGGGCCACTGCACACACCGCGTGCTCATCACGCTGGTCTGCCACCATCTGTTCAGCCCTTGGACCAACCTGGTGTTTCTATGGGCAGGGTTCCCCTAGAGCAGGTCTCCAGGCATGTCGTGGTTACAATGGATGCCTCCAAGCGTGGCTGGGGCACTGTGTACAATGGGTGCACAGTTGCAGGTCCTTGGACTGGCCTGCAACTGCGTTGGCACATCAACTGCCTCGAGTTGCTAGCAGTATTGCTCGCCCTGTGGAGGCTTTTTCCGTTGATCCAGGGCAAGCACGTGTTGGTCCGGATGGACAACACGGCAACGGTAGTGTACATCAACCGCCAAGGCTGTGTGCGCTCTCGTCGCATGTCGCAACTCGCCCACCGTCTCCTCCTCAGGAGTCACCAGCGACTCAAGTCGTTGCAAGACACTCACATCCTGCGCAACCTCAACAGCACAGTGGATGCGCTGTCACAGCAGGTCACACTCAGGGGAGAGTGGAGACTCCACCTTCAGGTGGTCCAGCTGATGTGGAGTCGATTCGGTCAAGCGCAGGTGGACCTGTTCGCTTCCCAGGAATCCTCCCACTGACCGCTCTGGTATTTCCTGACTGAGGCTCCCCTCGGCACAGATGCACTGGCACGTAGCTGGCCCCTGGGGCTATGCAAGTATGCGTTCGCCCCAGTGAGCCTACTTGCACAGATGTTGTGCAAGGTCAGGGAGGACAAGCAGCAGGTCATCCTAGTTGTGCCCTACTGGCCTACCCAGACCTGGTTCTCAGACCTCATGCTCCTCGCAACAGCCCCCCCCCCCCCCAGCAAATTCCCCTGAGGAAGGACCTTCTTTCTCAGGGACGGGGCACCATCTGGCACCCACGACCAGACCTCTGGAATCTCCATGTCTGGCCCTTGGACGGGACGTGGAAGACCTAAGTGGCCTACCACTGGCAGTGGTAGACACGATCACTCAGGCCAGGGCTCCCTCTACGAGGCGCCTGTATGCCTTGAAGTGACGTCTGTTTGCTAAGTGGTGTTCTTCCCGACACGAAGACACCCAGAGATGCGCAGTTGGATCAGTGCCATCCTTCCTGCTGGAGGGGCGACTGTCCTCCAGTCCTTCGGTCCCTACGGGGAGCTCCATTTGAGCACCTAGCTGAGCTAAAGGCATTCTCTTTGAAGACTGCCCTCCTGATGGTGCTCACCTCCATCAAGAGGGTAGGGGACATGCAGGCATTCTCTGTCAGCAAAACGTGCCTGGAGTTCAGTCCGGGTTGCTCTCATGTGATCCTGAGACCCCGACCGGGCTATGTGCCCAAGGTTTCCAAGACTCTGTTTAGGGATCAGGTGGTGAACCTGCAAGCGAAGCTGCCCCGGGAGTAGGCAGACCCAGCCTTATCGTTGTTGTGTCTGATGTGTGCTTTACGCATCTACTGGGATTGCACGCAGAGCTCTAGACGCTCTGAGCAGCTCTTTGATCACCCACTGGGTCATTGACGCCATCGCTATGGCACATCACGGCCAGGACGTGCCGCCCCCCTTAGGGCTACGAGCCCACTCTACTAGGAGTGTGGCGGCCTCCTGGGCTCTGACCAATGGCGCCTCTTTAGCAGACATCTGCAGAGTGGCGTGCTGGGCAACACCCAACACCTTTGCAAAATTCTGTAATCTCCGGGTTGAGCCGGTTTCACCCCGTGTGTTTTCAGGTACGAACAGGTAAGTTCCGGGACAGCTGGACAGGTGTACCGCTTGTGCATAGCGCCTTTCCCCTCCCCCAGGTGAAGACATGTGCTTTGACTCCCAGTCATGTCCACAAAGTTGTGGACCCTGGATGACTTTCCTCCTCAGCCCTGTGGCAGGTGGGTTTGCGGAGAAACTCACTGCCGGCCCAGTATGTGTGCTAACTAGGCCCTGTACTGGGGTAGGTGCTCCACATGAGCTGGTTCACCGTAGGTAACCCCATGTGATGTATCTTCCGCAAAATGGTTTCCCTGTTGGTAAACTGCGTCTTCCTTGGGCAGAGGTTCCTCTGCCCCTGGTCACTGTGTCTGTAGAGATCCTCCCCCCTTGGGTAGGACCTACCATGGGACTTCTCCACAAGACATACTTCTGACAAAACTCAGTAAGACCATGTGACGTATTTCCACTCCAATGCGAAAGTAACCAGGACGTTTTCAGGTACCCTCTCTCCACTAGCTCTGTAATACTGCAGCAGGAGGCCATTTTTCGAAAGCTGAAAAAGAGGAACCATCACAGAGACAATTACACTGCCTTTAAATTCTTCATGACATTGGAATATTCTAAGGTTTATATGTTCTTCTAAAATGAAGTAGAGGGACTGGAATAATAGTGAGATGCTTTGTGACATTTGAAATTAATTTGTCTGACTTTCCTCTGTCCTGCATTCTTCTTCCTTGCATTCCACTGTCTTTGAGGTGGATTTCACTCTGGAATCAGCAGTTGTTTCTGGCAATCCCTGCAGCATTGGTCTGGTTTCAGACTTGAGTATGATTCTGTCGAACCCCATGCATTTCAGTCATTAACTTTAACTGAACCTACATCAGTCACGGAAGATTATGCCATGTTTGCTTTCTTTATTGTAGGCTTTGGATTTGATATACAGAAACTTGAAATTTACATTTAATAACCAGAAACACTATTCATTTGAATAGATTACATGCTGCTTAACACAGTGCCTGTGTGTACAAGAAGAAAGTCTTGTATAAGCCTCTATAATTTCAATACCAATAAAGGAGTAAGCATTTTTGAATAATTTTGAATTGTTTTTATGAATGATATTTGACCTCCATATTTGTTCGCTCTTTCGGAACCACTCATCCAAGACTGGGACACTGCTATCCTCAGTCTCTAATGGGACCATTGGTGGCTGGTACCCTAAAACACATTGGAATGGGGTTAATCGCTGCAAGGAATGTACCAGAGAATTTTGGGCATACTCTGCCTAGGGAAGGTACATGCTCCATTCAGTTTGATTGCTTGAACAATATTGTCTTAGATATTGTCCAACCTCTCTAATTGTCCATTTGATTCAGGGTGGTAGCCTGAGGACAAGCTTACATTGATGCCAAGATGCTTACAAAACATTCTCCAGACTCTGGATATTAATTGTGGTCCTCTATCCAAAACAATATCCTCAGTGATGCCATATATCCTGAAAACATGCTCAAACAGACATTCAGCCAACTCCATTGCAGTGATTAATTTAGCAAGGGAAAGGAGATGGCCCATTTTGGAGAATCTCTGATGACCAGTACTGTAGTATAGCCATTAGATTTGGTCAGATTGATTAGAAAGCCCATTGCTATGTGAGACCATGGTTGATGGGGAATGGGTAAGGGTTCAATTTTACCTATGGGTAAGGATTGAGGGTGTATGGACTGAGCACACACGGGGCAGGGCAGTACGAAATCCTTCACATCGTCATGGAGAGATAGCCACCAGAACTTGCGGGTAAGTAATTTTATGGTCCATATGATGAGGTGTGAACCCACTGCATGAGTTGAGGACAAATTCTGGCTGGGACATAGGTCTTGGCTGGAGGCGTGTTAGGTGGACTGGGATCAGAGTGGAGTGCTTTTTACAGGGCATCCATTATCTGCAAACTAATTGGGGCTGCGATACGAGGGTAGAATAGTTTCTGGAATAGAAGAGGTATTAGGGGGTTCAAACTGGTGAGATAAAGCATCTGCTTTTGTGATCTTTGTTCCTGGCCTATATGTGACTGTGAAATGGAAGCGTGTAAAGATTAGGGACCACCTCGCCTGCCTCAGGTTGAGTCTGCATGCTTCCTGAACATATTCTAGATTCCGATGATCAGTCGAGACCATAAACGGATTAACTGCTTCCTCCAGCCAATGCCTCCACTCCTCCAGAAACAACTTGATGGCAAGAAGCTCACATTTCCCACATCATAGTTACATTCTTCAGAAGACAACTTATAGGGAAAAAAGGCTCAAGGGAACAGTTAGAAGGTATACCATGGCACTGAGAGAAGATGGCTCCCACTCCAACCTCTGAGGCATCAACCTCTACCACAAACAGAAGTGTGGGATCAGGCTGTTTTAGAACTGGGGCTGTGGTAAAGGGCAATTTTAAATGGTCGAAGGCAGATCTGGCAGTGTCAGTCCATTGCAAGGTCTTGGGAATCTTACTAATCATATTGGTAAGAGGTGCTGCCTCCATGCTGAGGTTTGTGAACCTGCGGTAGAAACTGGCAAAGCCCAGAAAGTGTTGCATTTCCTTGACCGTTTTTGGTTCAGGCAAATCTCGAATCGCAGACAACTTGTGGTCATTCATACAAACACCCTGGGGCCTGATTGCATAGCCAAGGAATGCGATAGTGGTTCGATGAAACTCACATTCTTCTGTTTTCATGAATAGCTGGTGATCTCGGAGGTGCTGAAAAACTCTTTGTACATGTTGGATGTGATCTGTCAGGTTTAAAGAGAAAATGAACAAATCATCAATGTACACAATAAAAATTTTATTAATCATGTCTTGAAAGATCTCATTCATGAAAGATTGGAACACTGCAGGTGAGTTGGAAAGACCATAGACACATCACAGTGTATTCATATAGCCCCCTGGTGGTGATGAATGCAGTTTTCCATTCATCCCCTTCAAATATTTGGATGAGATTGTAGGCGCTTCTGAGGTCTAGTTTTGTGAATAAGGTTGCTGAATGTTCCAGAGGAGTTGGGATCAATGGAAGTGGGTAGTGGAATTTTACTATGATATAATTTAGGACACGGTAGTCAATACAGGGTCTTAGCCCCCCGGACTTCTTTCCTACAAAGAAAAAACTTGAAGCAGCAGGTGACTTGGATGGTCTGATTATGCTAAGACGTAGAGCTTCAATGTGTTGATGAAAGGCTTCAGATTCAAGGATGGAAAGTTATCTAAGATATATTTTACCTGGAGGGAGAGATGTACCAGGCAGCAAGTCAATTGCACAGTCCCACGGGCGATGTGGGGGTAGTGCAGCTGCCTTTGACTTGAGGAACACATCCAGGAACCGGTTGTACTCCACAGGAATATTGTTGGGACTCATGTAGTCAGATAGAAGACAAAGGCAGGCCTAAAACAGTCGTAAAACCTAACTCAGGCCCCCACATAACAAGTCGTAAATCTTACTGATAAAAACCGCGCCAAAATCAAACAAAGGGAATCCAAAACAGACTACAAATCCCATGAAGCCTTGCTCACTAAAGGATCGAAATCTCAACTCCTATTGGATGAGGCACACAACAGAACGTCCCTCAACCATGACATCATCAGGAGTAGAAATATCTCTGAAATGCTTCCGGGATTTGCTTCCAGCATCTTTGCCTGCCGTGTGTAGATGCAGCCCATCGCTGCTCTCAGGTGCAGCCTCGTGGCACAAGGAAGTAACGTCCGACTTGAAACTGTGGCCATACAATCTCCATCTCGCTGGACGAGTTGAGATTACTCTGTGTTCCACCGAACACTCTAACAGATCCGAAGGAGACTGCCGAGCAATCCGCATTTTCATCCGTTTGCCTGCAGAAGTGAAGAGAAAAGATTTCTCTTCCCTCTTCAGTCAAGTCAACGTCGCTGATTTCTCCGCCAGCCTGCCGAGAATCAGCAGCCATACCGCCTGCTGACAGAGTGAGGAAACGGCCTCCCGTCATCACTCGAGCCTCGAGGAACCGAGTCTGAGTTAAAGGACGGATGAACACACATTCTGCATCCTCATGCGATTCAAGTAAGAGGTTTACGTCTGGGCAGAGATAGAATATTATAGTGTGTTATTCCTGTGTACCAAGGTTTTTGCTTGTACAGTTTATGGACCGCCATGTCCGCTCATTATTAATACTCAGGGTATTAATTATCACAAATTTGATTTGCTGTATTGTGGTCCAACCACATTGGGCTGTTGTGCATTTCTGCCATAGCGGGTGAGACCGGCAAACTGAGTTTATCCATTAAAGAATCAAAGAATGCGGGACAGTTTACGAGCCGTCCACCGCATCTCTAAGTGATAAACTAACAGCTGCTTTCTCTCCCACGATCGCGAAATCGGCTTTGGGGCCGTCACTTAATTCTCTCTCTCTCTCGTACAAACCACACACACACATACGCGTGCGCGTGATCCCTCACAAACATTCTCGGACACATTTTTGGCTAGTAGATAGCTTCGTGATAAAGCTCAGCTTTGTCCCTAAGCTATCGTACAAGCGGATACACGTGGTAACTGATAGACGCCATTGACTGGTTTCTCTCCGCCCACATTCGCGGCCATATTCCCTGGCCAAAAGTCTCGCATGACATACTCTCCACGAGAGTCACGTCTGCCATTTTGTGCGCGTCCCTCCTTACACACACACACACACTCGCTTTCACACACACACACACACACACACCCTCATGTGTTATAGGATTATTTTGATTTCCATATCTAATCATATCACTGTTTAGTTTGTAGTTGTAAGTCGGAAGTTTATTGACTGCATTGTATTAATTATTAATTGATATTACTGCACAAATAAACTTTGTTATATTACAAAGAGAAGTGTTTTGGTTTGTTTTGCATACACCTGTGTCATGCTGACGGGATATCAGTGCTCGGATTCAAGCCTTCATTCATTGTTTTTTCCCGAAAATTGATATTCTTCGGATGTCGATTTTCCTAAGAAAACAATCTAATATTGAGACTGTTATACTATCTGGTTATTAGTCCCTGATTCCAGGGTGGTGCCCCATCAATGTTAATCCTTATTAATATTCTATTGTTTTTGATAATTGATAATTATCTTAGATGATTGTTGAATTTGAATGATCAATAAGCTAGTGTTAATTTTAATTAATGTTTCATTGATGTTAACAATTAACGATTATCTTTGATAATTGTTGATTTAAAGGATTAGGAAAAGCTAACACTGATTCTCATCAATGTTCTATTGATTTTAATAATTAATAATTGTCTTTGATAATTATTAATTATTGCTAATAACCAAACCCGCTCCTAAACGTAGTGCACTACATTTAGTGGAGCCCCATATGTGGTTTTAATGAGTTAGATTCAATTAATTAATTTAAATATTAATTAATAACTAAAGAAATAATTATTAATTATTTCTGATAGTAACACTGATCTAAACAACTCCTACTTTGTCACAGTGTGTATGCATAAGAATCCAGAGTAATAATTACTTCAAAGTTTGGTTCTGTTTGACAATTGACTTCTCACAACTTGCCAAACATTAGCCAGTGTGGCGTGAAAGTGCTCTTAAGAGTGAATTAGGGGTTGGTAAATTTACGATAGTCTGCTTAAAACCTGCTGTTGTTATTTTTTTACTCCTAACGTTTTCACCTAGATGTTACAGAGAGGTGCCAAGTCACTTCATTGATGTCCACCAAAGAGAGAACACAGTGAAATTTGCACATTACATAACAGTAGCCCGTAAGCCACAGGTCAAAGCCTCTCACCTGTTCGTTTGTGTCAGCATTATAGAAACTGTAAAACAACAAGCTATCAGAGCCACTGTGTTGCAGGAATTTTTACTGTCCAGTAAAACAAGTCACCAATCGCCCCGCGTGACGATGCTCCTGAAGCTCCACAGAGGTTAGTCGACCCAGCACTGCAAGATGTGGTCGCTGCTGTCCTCCGTCTCTCCGTAGAGAAGAGAGATAACCTTAACGGCTACAATATTAGTCGTTGTGATGAAGCATTGCAGGAACTAGTTGATTATGTCAACAACCCGGTCGGGAAGCCAAAGAGCACAATCCCGGACCTAGTGGGCCAAATGTTCCTTCTTCATCACTGCAAAACCCAACTGCAAACCGCAGAGCACCAGGCCCAGCTCGCCCAGCTGCAGAGCAGCTACCAAGCAGTGCAGAAGGAAAATCTCAGCCTGCACCAAGACGTTAGGTGCACCCAAGCTGAGAAAGTCCAGGCACAGGAAGATAATGCCCGAATGCAGGAGGAAAACGAAACCCTGGGCAGGCAGCTTCAAGCTGCCCAGCTAAGAGTAGAGTCAGATCAGGTAAGTGCAGCTGAAATGCACAGCACAACATCATAAAAGAGGGCCCCCTCTTTAGCAATACGCGTAGGAATGTGCCCCTGAGAAACCCAGGGACACACGCTAGGAGCCAAGCTGCCCCTAGTGGTACAGTCTCTGACTTCGTCCTCCAAGACACCTTTCAAGCTCCTCCAGCGGCCCGCTGGTTGGATGCAGGTTCCCCTCCTTACAGTTGCCCCCCTTAGTCAGTTTTCAGTCACGTCACCTTGCATTTCAAACTGACTGATTCCACACCATGGAGGGGGGACAGTTATTTTCAAGCCCAGAGTGGTGTAAGTGGCTCGAAGATCCCATTAGCTAGGGAGCTGTATGCAACCCGGGGTCCACCCCCACGCGTTGACTGGACTCCTTCCCCACCACGAAGGGAAGTCGTCCTCATCGCTATAGCGATCTGAGTGACTATGGTGTTTCGGATGACTCAGACGACCCGTGGTCATACCGCCACCAACGCTTGCGAATCCGACAACTCATGTCCCTTGCAGGGGTCATAGAATGCTTTGACCCAAGTAATCGAGATTCAAACATCGACAATTATCTCAGAGAAATTGAGCACTGCCTGGTTGACTTGCCTTATGCTTCGTTGCGTGAAAAACTCAAGCTTATATGGAAAACCATGATAAGGAGTGTCCATGCGTTCATGGAAATGCTACTGACTGGTACACGAAACCGCTACTCAGCTTTGTGTAAAGCCCTACGTGAGGAGTATTCGCTGTATATCGACGAAGCCGCCGCTACCATAGCTGCTTTTGCCATCACCCAGAAGAGGCACGAGCCTCCGTGTGAGTATTACAGATGCCTGAGAACCACGTACTTCCAAGGAAATAATGCACAATGTCTGGAGGAGGAATGAGCTTTCAAGTCTCTTTTCCTTCACAACCTCCACGAGTGCGTGTGATATGACGTCACGATGCACTGCAGAACGGGCAACCCCACCATGCAGGAAATCAGAAGATTTGCGCAACTGGCATGGGAAACACGCGTGCACCCTGACCGAGGGCACGAAGGCGACGCCAGAGCCCTGGGGATCCAAGCCTCATATGCAGACTTAGCGCTTGAAGGCAATGAAATGCCTCGAGTTAAGGTGAATGCTAGAACAGGACCCCAGAGGCGCCGATCACTCCACCAGCAGGGTAGGCAACAGAACCAGGGGGTGGTAACCAGACACACCCCCAGGGTCATGGCAGGCCTAAACAACAAAACGTTCGCCGGCCGAAAGGAAAGGCGCGGTTCAAACGAAAACTCAAACAAGAAGGTGGGTGGGTAGAAAAGGTTTCAAATCCCCTCAGAAAACAAGATTTGAGAAAAGAAATGGAGGATATAAGGAGATGCTTGACTAAGTTAGTAACGAAGCTTGACGTGCTCCATTGTTCACCAGGTCCACCGAACTCCTCAAAGGAACACAGCACTGAAACCCCGTCAGTATGACTAGACAATGTACCCCCTCCCGTTAACGCCAAAGTTTACTTTGTAGGTCAGGAAAAGGGGAACAGGGTCCAAGTTGCTCCCCAAAACAGTCATTCCTAACATGCCACACCCTCCTTTCTGACCTCCTTGGGCGATCTGTACCATAAGGGCAACGCCTGACACATGGGTCATTCAGCTCCCACGCACTACTCAACACCGGTTCCGAAATAGTCTAATGGGTTCCAACATCTTTACAGAGGTGGCTAGAGCAAAGCTCTCCCTTGGCAAACCATTATAGACAGAGACCTACAATGTAAGCATCACAAGCTACACGCAAGATAGGTTGTCTATCACAAAACGGGCCTGAATTTACTCCTTTCAAGGGATGACGCTAGTACACCCTGTTTACATATGTCCCATTAATACGGAACCACTGTTAGTTGGCCAGGACCTACTGAACCGACTGGCTCTGCTCATTGACTGCCGTCGTGGACACATGGGCTCAGGTTGACATACCGAGACCACTTGGTCCAGAAAACAGTTCGCAGCTTCAGATGGACAAGTCGCCATTGTCCAAAAATCCAGCAGAGACGACGACTCCAATAAGAACAATTACAGGGCCTGAATAAAACCCTTCAGGGTACTATAGTCACTGTAAATTTGCACTCCGTTCTTATCAATAACACTTTGCACACTTTAGAGACTTTGTCAGAGAAGACAACTTATGTGTGTATCGTTAGAGATCTAATGCAGGACCTCAGGGAAATTAGCTCCTCAGTCAACAGTCTGAGTGGTGGAATGATTCCAGCTTACCTGGTGTCCCTAGACCTTGTCGAACAAATCCTTAGATCTGCTACTATCTCCATTGTGCAACCTTCACAGATACACCTGGCATATAGTTTTGGCATTGCAATTCCAAACCATGTAAATCCTCAGAACCTCAAAATAGGATTTATCCTCAATCTACTGTCATAGGCAGAATATATATAGACTAAAGTCTGTCTTTAATGTTGGTTTTCAGAGAGGTAATGCACACATTCATCTCAAAACAACACCAACACTCGCCTACCATGATGAGGACCCCTCGCTCTACCTTATCTCTAACCTAAACATGTGTACCAAGACAAAGAACATTCATTGGGTTTGTCCAAACACAACCCCTTTGTTAGATAGGTGACTAACTACCTCCCTGAACAAGTGTCAAGGTAGCATTTCCATCAAAGATGAAGGAACAGAGACAAGGGTAGAGCGAGCAGGCAATTGCTGGCTCGTTAACACACCAGTCACCGAAATCCCAATGTCATACAACCGCCATGATACAGCCATTAAACTAAGGCTACCAAACCAAACGGTGTTCTAAATGGTTCCCCAAGGAGCCACCGTGCACATTGACGATATTGTCCTCCATCTCAACGTCGATAAACATGATGCAGAAATTGAGATCATGGATGTATTTAGAGGTCACAACCTCACCATTGATGACACCCTTCAACAGCAGCTTCAGGCTGAAGGGATGAAATTAGTGAAGTTCAGTCTCAAACCGACTGGCTTGATCACTATTTTTCCTAGTCACATAAGCAGAACGTCATCTTACCGAGAACACCCTATCAGTTTGGTTGCCCTCTGGCTCCTCCTTAGTGGTTGGATCATCATCGCAATTATTGCACACACCATGTACAGGTACATTCAACACCTACAGGCCAGACTGGACTCACTCCTCATACAGCCGCGTTTTACACACCAGTCTGAGCCCATCCCACAGGTTAACCCAAATCATTTCCAAGGATAAGCCTTTTAACCTTTAACCCTCCTTTCCTCTAACATTTTGTTCCTAGTAACCAATGTCAGGTTCTACTTTGATTTTGTGTTATGACCAAAGAACAACAAAGGATTGTGTTACGGTTAATGCTGTGCCTTCCAATAACTTGAAATGTTTATGTGTGATGAATGTAGTTTTAGTTTTAGCTAGAAGTTCTATGCCCAGATGTGCCTCAATCTCTGTCCAGACGATAAAGCCTCTGTGAACTCTAATGAACTGTATGGACTGTGCAACCATTTTCTTTCCTATCAGGAATACATGGATGGCGTAACCCACAGGTTACTGTGAACCGACAAGAACTGTCGGCCCTTCAGTTGCTCTAAAGATGCTGGACAACAACCAACTCTTCAGACCAAAGGGGGAATGTTGGGCCTCATGTAGTCAGATAGAAGACAAAGGAAGGCCTAACACAGTCGTAAAACCTAACTCAGGCCCCCACATAACAAGTCGTAAATCTTACTGATAAAAACCGCGCCAAAATCAAACAAAGGGAGTCCAAGACAGACTACAAATCCCATGAAGCCTTGCTCACTAAAGGATCGAACTCTCAACTCCTATTAGATAAGGCACACAACAGAACGTCCCTCAACCATGACATCATCAGGAGTAGAAATACCTCTGAAATGCTTCAGGAATTTGCTTCCAGCAACTTTGCTTGCCGTGTGTAGACGCAGCTCATCGCTGCTCTCAGGTGCAGCCTCGTGGCACAAGGAAGTAACTTCCGACTTGAAACTGTGGCCATACAATCTCCATCTTGCTGGATGAGTTGAGATTACTCTGTGTTCCACCGAACACTCTAACGGATCCGAAGGAGACTGCCGAGCAATCCGCATGTTCATCCGTTTGCCTGCAGAAGTGAAGAGAAAAGATTTCTCTTCCTTCTTCAATCAAGTCAACGTCGCTGATTTCTCCGCCAGCCCACCGAGAATCAGCAGCTGTACCGCCTGCCGACAGAGCAAGGAAACGGCCTCCCGTCATCACCCGAGCCTCGAGGAACCGAGTCTGAGTTAAAGGACGGATGAACACACATTCTGCCTCCTCATGCGATTCAAGTAAGAGGTTTACGTCTGGGCAGAGATAGAATATTATAGTGTGTTATTCCTGTGTACCAAGGTTTTTGCTTGTACAGTTTACAGACCGCCATGTCCGCTCATTATTAATACTCAGGGTATTAATTATCACAAATTTGATTGCTGTATTGTGGTCCAACCACATTGGGCTGTTGTGCATTTCCGCCATTGCGGGTGAGACCGGCAAACTGAGTTTATCCATTAAAGAATTAAAGAATGCGGGACGGTTTATGAGCTGTCCACCGCGTCTCTGAGTGATAAACTAACAGCTGCTTTCTCTCCCACGATCGCGAAATCAGCTTTGGGGCCATCACTTAATTCTCTCTCTCCCTCTCATACTAACCACACACACACACACACACGATCCCTCACAAACATTCTCGGACACATTTTTGGCTAGTAGATAGCTTCGTGATAAAGCTCAGCTTTGTCCCTAAGCTATCGTACAAGCGGATACACGTGGTAACTGGTAGACGCCATTGACTGGTTTCTCTCTGCCCACATTCGCGGCCATATTCCCTGGCCGGAAGTCTCGTGTGACATACTCTCCACGAGAGTCACGTCCGCCATTTTGTGCACGTCCCTTCTTACACACACACACACACACCCTCATGTGTTATAGGATTATTTTGATTTCCATATCTAATCATATCACTGTTTAGTTTGTAGTTGTAAGTCGGAAGTTTATTAACTGCATTATATTAATTATTAATTGATATTACTGCATAAATAAACTTTGTTATATTACAAAGAGAAGTGTTTTGGTTTGTTTTGCATACACCTGTGTCATGCTGACGGGATGTCAGTGCTCGTATTCAAGCCTTCATTCATTGTTTTTTTCCTGAAAATCGATATTCTTCGGATGTCGATTTTCCTAAGAAAACAATCTAATATTGAGACTGTTATACTATCTGGTTATTAGTCCCTGATTCCAGGGTGGTGCCCCGTCAATGTTAATCCTTATTAATATTCTATTGATTTTTGATAATTGATAATTATCTTTGATGATTGTTGAATTTGAATGATCAATAAGCTAGTGTTAATTTTAATTAATGTTTCATTGATGTTAACAATTAACGATTATCTTTGATAATTGTTGATTTAAAGGATTAGGAAAAGCTAACATTGATTCTCATCAATGTTCTGTTGATTTTAATAATTAATTATTGTCTTTGATAATTATTAATTATTGCTAATAACCAAACCCGCTCCTAAATGTAGTGCACTACATTTAGTGGAGCCCCATATGAGGTTTTAATGAGTTAGATTCAATTAATTAATTTAAATATTAATTAATAACTAAAGAAATAATTATTAATTATTTCTGATAGTAACACTGATCTAAACAGCCAGTAAAGCCCTACAATATTATCCAGGTTGCTTAGTGAAGGGCTTTCCACTGATGTGGATCGACATGACAAAGACAAGCATGAAGTGAGATTACAGGGTTATGTAGCTGAAGCCAAGGGTGTCAAAGGCCCAGAGGATCTTTAGGTGACTTGATAAGGTGCAGTTATAATTCTTCATAGTGCAGTGCTCCCACTTGTCGAGTAAGATTGGCAGTTTGGTAAGTTATGGCCCCTTTACCCAGTGGTTGACCGTCCAGTGAGTGGATATGAAGGGGAGGATGAATGGTTTGAAGGGTTGCATTCAACTTTCTGGCCAGTTGTTCATCCAGGAAGATGCTGGCAGCCAGAAACTTTACTTTTTTAGGACAAATCCAAAATCGTAGTCAGAAAACAGGCAATGATCCAAAAACAGGCAATGACAAAACAAGATAGCAGAAAAAGTACAGGCTCAGTACTTTGCACTCAATACTTCACAAAGCTACAACTGAAAACAAAGTCTTTTATAATGATACTATTGGGCATCTGTGATGATAGGAAGGTTAAAAAATGCAAAAATCGAGGTTACAGTGAGACACTTACACGAGAATATATACATTTACCTGGAGTGAAATAACTATGTATTCGAATAATACGCAACACATATCTAGCTTTGATACATTTAATGTAAAAAGTACATCTTCAAATTATTTTTTAATACATTTTAGGACACATTTCAGCTGTGCAAATGTCTGCATTTATTGTCTGTGTAAATTCTGCATAATATAAAGTATTTGTAATTGTGGCAGGAAGGAGGGCGTGGCCGGGCTGTGGTGGAGCACGGCTGGCACTGAGTCAGCTGATCAGTGGGAGATGGGAGCGTCCGGGAGCCAGCTCGCTCCTTCCTCAGCGGACAGCAGCGAGTCCTCCGGCAGCCAGCAGCGACC
Organism: Myxocyprinus asiaticus; assembly: GCF_019703515.2. NCBI lineage: Eukaryota > Metazoa > Chordata > Actinopteri > Cypriniformes > Catostomidae > Myxocyprinus > Myxocyprinus asiaticus. Next base: position 33,875,810 of record NC_059350.1, read on the forward strand.
CCTCTGTCCCCAGGCAGACGGTCGCGGCTGCTCCCCTGGCAGATGGCAGCGGCAAGGACTCTGCAACAGCGCATCCCTCCTCCCTCCCGGGTTTCAGCACCACTGTAACAGTATAAGTATGGGCAAGGAGGAGGTGGGAACAGGCTGAACAGTAAACATAAACTTTAATGATATAAATGAACTTAAAACAACATAAAACATAATGACACAGACACACATGCAACGCGGCCATGTGTGTCTCTCTCTCTATCTTGAACCGGCGTCTCCGGCCACCCCCCATCTCGCTCTCCCACTTATCAGCTGACTCAGCGCCGGCTGAGCTCCACCACAGCCTGGCCATGCCCTCCTCCCCACCACAGTAATATATTGATGTCATAAGTTCTGTACTGTATCTCCTGCACACACTTTAGTTTTCCAATGCAGGAGAGCAACAATAAACTGACTTTGACTTTGGAGAAATGTACTAAGAATGAATTGTAGCTGGTAAATGTGCTATTTATTAGCAGTATTATATCAGAAGTTTAGCACCTCATTTACTAAAGGAATTTTACAGATCAGGCAATAGCGTAAATGCACCCATAAAACAGTTTATATTGCTTTCAACAGGCAGTAATAGCATGATGTAAATTGCGCCAATTGTGCTTGCTTAAACAAGATTGTTGGTGGCTAGTGAATAAGTTGCAGGTTTTTGCAGTGAAATACCACAAGCAAAAGTGGCGCAACTGTTTAGTGAATTCGCCCCTTAGTGTTTTAACGTTTACGGATTGACCCCATTCACTTCCATTGTAAGTGCCTCACTGTAACCCAGATTTTTGCCATTTTTAAAGAAAAGGAGGGACAAGTTGTAATAAAAAAAATTATGTGCACTTGCAAGAAGTGCGCTTTCGACTTGCGATTGCAGCTGTAGGCCTATGTGTGAATGTTCAAAGTACCTTTCTTGATAAGATATTGAAAACTGTTTTGGGTAACACTTTATTTTAAGGATCAGAAATTAGACAATAATTAATGACTAATAACTGCATTTGTAAGTGACTAGTTATGGACTTGTATGCCATTACAAGCTATTTATAAGGCCTTTATTGGTTGTTTTCTTATTTTTGCCTTATAGCCCCTTTACACTTGTTTCTGTCCTAACAATGAACTTATTAGCTAAAAATAAAAGATACTAATAGTGTGCAAAATACACACTTTATAGGTTCTCAGTACACTGAGTGAATGTGTAGCTTATAAGTATGAAATAAATATAGAATGGGCATTTCAACACAGACATATAAATTAGAAAAAAAAGCACAATTATGTTACACAAAAGCACAGTTTTTCTAGTAGTTGTTCTATACTAACAAATTATTTATAACTGAAACATTCCCTGAATTTATTCATGGGTAACAAGCACATTTCTCACTAATAAATGCATATTAAGGCAATATTACTTCAGAGTATGTTCCCTGTTCTAAAGTAAACATTTGTTGTTTTCCAATAAGAAAAGAGACATTAAATATTGCAGTGAAGAATTCAGTCTTTATTGTTTTATTGTTCAACAAGAGAACAAACTGCAGATGAGAGACATCTTGAATAATCACAGTCAATTGGCAAACAATTTATGGACAAATTTGTTTTTATCACAAATGATAATGGTCACAGAATAAACTGAACATTTGCATTTTTCACACGGGATACTTCCTTCTAATGTCATACAAAATCATACCCTGGGGGCCATTTTTATGTTTGTCACCATGCCAGTAAGTCCACTCGATTACTTTTAAGTGGTCTTTGAGTATGCTTTCTCTGCTGTTCCCCCTAAATCACACTGTTGCCTTGCAGACTCCCCAGAATCTCTCAATGTTTTGTGTGTGAGCACCTGCCCGAGGATCAACAAAAACCTCTTTATGGTTCACAGTTAGATGGTTATATCCAGCATCTCTGAGACAGTTATAGGCTCTCCACCCATCTGAGACAACAGTGCATCCTTATCTAATATGCTTCTGGAGATTTGGCATGAGGTGTTGAGCTGAACGCTGACTGACAACTCTCAGAATGGATCTTCTACTCTCCTCTTTGACCCCAAGCATTCCAAACACCCATGAACTCCTATTGCTCTGTCTTCCTCGGTTGTACTAAAAATGACAAAATTTAAACTGTTAGGATAAATATACTGTATCGTTCATCTTTACTATAAAGTGTGACCAGATTTAATTGAAAATATATTACCTTTCTTTTGTGGCCAAATTTGCTCTCATCAATCAAAACAAATTGTGTCTTTTTCCAATTTTCAGGTCACCTCTTCATTCTTTTAATTGAAGATTTGCAGACTCCACGTAGACAATAAGCAAGTTTAGTTAGTGTGTAAGAGCTTCCAGTGATGCTTTCCTGTAGCATGTCTACTTGCTGCAACCTGAGTCCTTGTGAAAATCTACAGTTTAAAAGCAAACACATAGGATACACAGGATAATACATCAGGATCATAACATTTCTCAATACTCAATTCACTATCAATGAAGTTATGATATTATCTGATTGGGTAATATACTACAAAATACTTTCCTCTCAACACAAATACAGTAATTATTACATAATCACAAATAGTTATTAAAACAACCCTCATTAAGTAACAAACACAGGATGATATATTCTTACCTGTCAATGAAATGAATCCATGTCTGGAGGCTGAGATGAGACTTGGAAAATATTGAGCTTTCGAATGCTCTTGCTATAAGATTTCATGTGGCATTTATTTCGACACACCCTAGCAGATGATAATTAAAAATAATTAAAATAAGCATACTAGCTTCACAACACCAAAATTATTTAAAAATGTAATATTTTCAAAGCAAATGCATACTTTAAAGACAGGTGATATACTGAATTAAGAACATTGAATTAGAAAGCAAATTATATTTTATAACAGTGTTGCCTGTAAAATTACAAACCCTGAATCAAGTCTGAATCAACATGTTTGAATCTTTGAGTTTTAATAAGTTTTAATTATTGTAACATCTAAATAACAACTCAAAGAATCATGCAACAAATAGGGTTGCATTCTCAACATTAAACTGAACAAATTAATTCCTACTAAATAAAACTTTACACTGAAATTTAATTTAAAAAGAAATATAATACACTACATATAATATATTATACACATATAATAATATAATATACTAAATATTATATGATATAATAAATAATATATAATAATACATAATATATATAAATAATATATAATAATAAATAATATAGGCCATTGCTCTAATTCACATGACATTACAATACATTACATTGTAAACAATCATGCCAATAAGGTACTAAAGTAGGGCACTTTGACATTGTAAATTGAGACAGAGAGAAAGAGAGGCTCCCCCACTGAATTCGGTGAGAAACACAGTTGAATAATATTGAGCATGGGATAATATAACTTTTCTTACATGCAGCTTCCTTTTCGTTGTAGAAGTCCTTGAATTTCATGATGTGGTGGCATGATGGGCAATACATGTATTTCTGCAGTAACCCTCCTTGCATCAACCAATGAACACATTTGTTGGTATTTAGGCATAAAACATTTAATGGTCCTGATGTTTTAATAAACAAGTTGTTATATATTTGATAACATACACTCAGCCTGTCATCACAAAATAAGCAGGGTGATTAGAATCAAGCTGATTGTATATTATTAAATACTTGTATTGATTTAAAATTATGCATGAATAATGAGACAGTAGACTGATATAAGAGATGTAAAACGACAAGAGTATTCCATAGTACAAGAGTATGATTTACAAATATTTTATACTGAATTTGATGGTCTAAACTTAACAGAAAGGACTGTTTGACAGTATCTTGCCAACCCACTGGCAATTAAAATTAGATTAAGACAAAACTTTATTGCTTAAGTGGTATATTTACAAATACAGTTAAGTTGGACAGTGAAAACATTGTAATTTTTCTTCTTTTTTCTTTTCTTTTTCTTTTCTTTTTTTTAACTTTTGTTAGTAAATTATACATCCAAGAGAATAAACAAATCACATATTTTTGTTTTTATTGAATTTTACAAAATATCCCAACTTTTCTGGGGTTATGAGGTAATATTGTTAATAAAAATTAATTCATGTGACCTTTTATACAGCCAAAGCGCAAGTTGAAGCAACAACACAAGCAGCAGGAGTCCATTCCTGAGAGCTCCAAAGACGCAACACCTAATGATCTGGAGGAAAATTAACCTTCTTTACCAAGCTGCAGTAGCCAGGGTTCTGATAATAGTATGTTGTCATTTTGTCTATGTCACAAATAGCAATTAACTACTTGTATTTGTGTCCAGTATTAATTGTTAGCTTACTAATATTCCTTTCGGATATTTTGTTTTTAGGCATTTTTTCCATGAAAATTAAGATAGAATTTCTGGAAGGGAAAATAGAGAAAAGAGAAAAGTGGCAAGAAAAATGATCGGAGAGCTAGAAAATGAACGTGATTTTGTCCGAGAACAGGTTCTTGGGAAAGCCAAAGGACAAGATGTTGGATAGTATAATAATATGATGTGTGTGCGATATTTATTACATACAAGCAATTTACACATCAGACTTTTTAAACTTCTGGCATTTTCATTGATTTAATTTGTATGGCTGCTGAGTGCTGTTAGCTTTGGTTAACAGCTTTAGTTATTTTTCAACACTGGCTCATTGTGACAACATTACTCTTCCCATGCTTTTGCTAAATGTGTCAAACCTGATTGTAGGTACAATTTGAAGTTTCCAAGTGAAATGAGCACTAGAGGCGCAACTGTGCATTTAATTTGCTTTCAACACAAATCACGAGTACAGTAGCCGATTCCAACTTTGTAAACACTTATTTTTCATTCGATAGACCTTATTCAGAGCAACGCCATGACAGATATAAAAGCGAGGCTGGAGGGATAGACTTACCATTTTTTCAGTGCCATCCGCTGTAAAAAGCTGTAAAGCTTCTAGATGACTTAACATTTTCCATAGCTTTGTTGTCTGGAAATTGTTTTGTCTACTGAAATCTCTTGGAAAGATATTTTTGCAGTGTTTCATCTAAAAACACTTTAACAACAATACAGCCCACAGAAGAGACCTACGTCTATCCCTCACAGCCTCGCTGTCATTCCTGTTAAAAATTAAAGATGGCTTTGCTCTGAATAAGGTCTATAACTTGCTGCTGTTTTATGATATCTAAACTCTTTTACTGTAACGCATCGTTTTGTCACTTCTAACACTCAGTGGTGTGTACGCTGTTGACATGATTCAGTCAGCTTACATAACAGTGAGCGCGTAAGGATTTGAAGCCACAGAAGTAACACACTCAGAATGAAGCAATGAAAACGACGCCCCGTATCTCACCTAACCCGTGGCGTGGTTTGTGCAAATCAGGTAAAGCAGTGGAAAATAATGCCCTATGTTATGGAAATGCCCACCAATCAGGGAATGGCCATTATTGTACTGCAGAGACCTATATGCAGAGAACAGTACTGGTTAGATTTCCAACCACATTGTGACATTTTCACCATGAGCCTAGGTTGATCATTTCAAATGGAAACTGTAGTGAATTGTACCTAGATACATGTTTGACATATTTTGCAAAAGCGTACACAGAGTCACATTTATAAAAATGTGTAATCTCTAAAATTCAAAAGTTCTGTTACTTTTCTGATTAATAAAGTGTCATCCAGCCAATGATTAGCTACTGATTCTAAATAATTGCCATTTATTGTCTAAGGCTGCATCTGAATAGAGAAAAATGCTGCCTTCAAAGGCTGTATATGAAGGCAGGATGAAAATAAGGTGTTTTTAACATGTAAACCTGCCAGTTAACTGTCAATAACTGTCAGCTTCCTAAAAAGTGATGATTTAATAATGCTTTGCTACACTTTTGTTTATTTATTTTTAGCACCTCTGAACGTGAAACAAGAAGTCCACCACCATGATCACAATGATGACACCACCTCCTCATCACCAAGTTTGAGCGAATCAGATGAGCCTGAACTAACAGACAACAAAAAGAAGAAAAGGAAGAAGGTGGCACACCATTCCCTTCAAAATCACATAAGAGGTAAATGACTTTTATACATTGTTTATTATGTTTACATTATATCATATAAAGGTAAATTGCTGTTGTTTCCCCATATACCTGAATTTGCTTTCAACAATGTTGTTTTAAGTTCAGTGAAAAATCAGCTTAGTCATGATCTGGTCCAGAGCTGTTAAATGGACAACCCACCATCATTAGTAGTAAATGGTTGATTGACATACATTTCACTGCTTTCATATTTTCCTTTTTCATGGATTCTTTTTCAGTTTTCAGGTTGAAAAGTCAAAACCTTTTCCATAAAGGGGCAGAATTATCTCACTGAATTCGATTTTCTTGTTTTTTTTTTCACATTATTTTATTGCCTTTTGGCTTTATCTGACAGCAGAGATAATGACAGGGGAGAAGAGTGGGAATGGGATCAGGAAAACACCTCACAAGCTAAGACTTAAACTCATGTCACCAGTCATGCAACAACACCATATTTTAGAGCAAGGCTATGACTCTAACTGAATTTGATCTTCATTTGTTTGTTTTTTTTATACCATTGTGAGTGTGTATGTTCTCTAATTATGGACATATGTTTATCATTTTAATGTTAAATATTTCTATTTAGTTTGTTTTGTTAAATGAATAGTTTAGCCAAATGACAATCCTCTCATCATTTATTCACCCTTTTGCCATCTTAAACTTGTATGACATTATTACTTCTGTGGAACAAAGAACAAAGATATTTTGATGGAGATGTATATCCTTAAAACACACGTGAATAAAGCATATAAAGGCAGCATAAAGGTTCAAGTCAGTGGTTCAGGTCATTTCTTCTGAAGAAATGTGATTGGATTTGGTTGAGAAACACTTTCCTTCTTGACATCTCCAGTGTTTTTGCAAACACTATAAATTCTACAGTGTTCTTGGCACAATGCATGGATTAAGTATGAGGCAGTGTAAATTAGTTTCGAATAATGATCACACCTAGGAGACTGCAATGGTAAGGTATGCTGTAACTTGGGGGTTATATTTTTTGTTCTATTTCTTACCTACCCTATACCGTTCAGATAATAAATATGGATTTGTAGAATATGGAGATGGAAACTACTGAAGACGTATAGAACAGAATGCTTTTCTACTGCCTTTACATATATTCTGTTTGGAGCTTGAAAGTTTTAGTACCCATTGACTTGTGTTGTATAGAAATAATAAATATACAAGTTAGACAGCATAAGAGTGAGTAAATAATAATTTATTATCATTTATGGTTGAAGTATTCTTTTGAATATAAATTCTCACAAAGATGTATATATAGAACTGAAATACATCCATACTGAAAAAAACATTTAGAAATGATATCACATATACAACACAAGGGTGTGTTTTTGCACCCACATTTTTAATTCAATTCAAAATAAATAAAACTGGTCCTAAAGAATTGGTTTCTCAATTACCATCACAATATGAAGGAAGCCTGTACTTTTTGTATTTTTTGTGTACTGTTTTTCTTTATAAATGTATGATTTAGCATGCAGCGACCATATTACTGGTGAAGGGCCAAGGTGGTGGCACAGCAGATTTGTGAGGTGCTGGTGCCAGCCGTGTCCACTTTGCTTTTGTGCCAAATCCATTTGACTTTAAACAGGTGCCAACCTCGACCTTGGAATGCTTTCAAAATCCGACACGCCATTTAAGCAATTGTCTGAGAGCTTTTACACAAGGGATAAAATTAATCAAAGAAATGTTAATGAAATAAACAGTAATTACATGTTATAAAAGAGAGTGGGGGTTAGACATTTGCATGGAATAATAAATTATCCTAGTCACATAGATTCTCTATTTACTGGTAACAGATAGGTTGAGATGCTCCATGTAATCCATATATTCAAATTTCTCATAGCCATTCATCAAAAAAAAAAAAAAAAAAAAAAGAAATTATAAATAATAAGTAATACACTAATACACTCTCAAACACAGCTCTGGAAGGTAGTGGGGGTTGGCCAATTTGGTGGTCATTAGTGTAATGTTGTTTTAAAATCTGATTGGCTGGATTAGAGCCAAGAGTATATACATTTTCTTTCTTCTGTAAAGGAATGAAAAATAATTATACTTGAAAATAATAATATAATTTATTTGAAATTGATCAAAATTTGAAATACCGCTACAAAAAATACTGTGATAAAAGTATCCTTGTAAACAATTTCTCTCTTACTGTTGTATAAGTATGGTAAGATAACATCATAGTTAATACAGTACATAAAATTAACATGTTGTTGAAAAGACAGTTTGAGCAGCAGTTTGTGCGAATTGTGCATAGCAAAGGAGCGTTCCATTCAGAACTGATCATCCCTATGCCCTATTGCTTTCAAAGAATTTACCTTCCACTGTGAGGAATAAGGGTCGTTCAAACTCACTTTCTAAGTCATTTTTATTGGAAATTCTGTTTGAAGTGATCTAACAGCATGACTCTCATGATTGTTCACCCTTCAAAATGTGCCCCTCAGAGGGTGATTTATCCCATTTGTAATGCAGAGCCATTCTCTCATTGTGTTTGTTTGTTCGTTTATTTGACAGGGACAATGCAGAATAACATTAACACATAGAGTTTCAAGCAGTAGATGCTCTGCATACAGCCTTCTAGCCATAGGCTAATTTGCAGCCCCAGTCCCTGGTTAGGCGTGGAAGCAGATTTGAATCTTTTTAGTTTGATTATGTCAACATTTGAATTGTGTAAGGAGACAGTTTTTGACTAATATTTATATAGACAAAGAACTAGTCCGTCACCATGATTTTGACAATCTTTAAAGCTGATCTAGTATAAATTTTGTATACAACACAATCTGCATATTGACTGCGGAATGTTGGTTTGATGACGTCACAACCAGCCAGTTTGGCCACTTAGTGCAAAGAATATGTTTTTTGTAGCTCTTTACACTTAGTGGAAATAGCATCTATTGCTCTGTAAAAGGCTTCTGCCTAAAATTTTTGCTTTCAGCATCCCTGGTGAAAAAAACGAGGTTGGAATTTTATCGGAGCAGGTATAGTTCCACCACAAACTGATTTAAAAAAAGCCTAAAGGTTACCTCCTCCAGCAGAACAGGCATACCCAGCCAGAAAGCATCCTCAAGTGTTCAGAGAAAGCCTGCGACTGTTAGCTTGATAACTTTTAAACCATTATTTGTCACTTTAGCCCAAATCTAATGATTTGCCTAAATACAAAATGGTTGCAAACAGTTTGTTGCATTTTTACAAAATTTGACATATTTTACTCCAGCATATAAGATGCAAGTTGGAAAATACAAAGAAGTAGTGTGTAGGCTATAGAATAAACATGTACAAGCTTGTATGTTTGCTTTAAGAGGTTTATATAAAGATGATGACATAAAGATGTGTATAGGTGAGTGTGTGTGTGTGTGGGGGCGGGTTTGGGTGGTTTACGAGGAAATTGTTTTAGATAACAAACTGGCAATTACAAGGGTATTATGCTATAAATGTGGTTTATGAGGACATTTCTAGTGTCCCCATAATTCAGATCGCTTAAAAACACACTAAACAATGTTTTTTTGAAAATGTAAAAATGCAGAAAGTTTTTTGTGAAGGTTAGGTTTAGGGGTAGGGATAGGGTTAGGGGATATAATCTATAGTTTGTACAGTATAAAAACCATTATGTCTAAGGAGAGTCCTCATAAGGATAGCCACACCAACATGTGTGTGTGTGTGTGTGTGTGTGAGAGAGAGAGAGAGAGAGAGAGAGAGAGAGAGAGAGAGAGAGAGAAACATTTTCAGGGCTCAATTTTTTTTTCTTTTGTTTAGCAATGTTATATGCATCAGAATATATAAATGTATATCCACAATATTCTCAGCGAGTCCACTGTATTTCACTAGGTGGGTGGAATTTCCGGTTGGATACCAGAAGTGTGATTGGTTGACATTTTGTGTGTAGCCGGTCTCTGCTTGCTTGCGTGTCTTGCGGTTAGATTCTTGCTTTTGAATTGTTGAAAATTTTCCAGACAAAGTGTGCAATTAATGGTTATCCTAATAATCAAGCGAAACTGAAGTTTTATCTAAAACAGCAATGTTATGATCAGAAACCACTCGCAAAGCACTCCAGTCTGTGGCGAGGCAGACGAGGATTGAGGATCTAAACTTAGCTTTTAATGAAACAAAAGATAAACAGGGTAACTCAGAATAAAAAGAAACAAAACACAGGGAACCAGGCACAGAACATGACAACACATGTGAAGACTGACAAAGAAACCAGGGCTTAAATACACAAGGGAAAACAAGGGAATGAGGAACACCTGGGGAAACAATCAGGGGAAAACCAATCAAGAAATAAAACTACAAAGGACTACAAAACTAACACAGGAAACAGGAACGGGGAACTAAACAAGAATTTCAACATCGAGGTCAAGACAAAACAGGGAGTATGTGACAGAGCCCCCCTTTAAGGAGTGGATTCCAGATGCTGGAGAAGGAGTCTCTGGGGGAGCAGGTGGAGACACTGGAGGAGGAGTCTCTGGGGGAGCGGGCGGAGCTGCTTGAGTAAGAGTCTCTGGGGGAGCGGGCGGAGCCGCTGGAGGAGGAGTCTCTGGGGGAGCGGGCGGAGCCGTGGAAGACTCTGTGGGCGGAGCCATGGAAGACTTTGTGGGTGGAGCCTGGAGAGGCACGACGAAATATAAAATACAAAATATATGTAAATGTATTTCACTACAGTTACAATTTAAATCATTGGTAATTAGAATCCAGTTACATTCAAAAAGTATTTTGATTACTGAAGAGATTACTTTGCATTTTATTGTCATTTGTTTCATTTAATATTTAGTCCTTTCAGATGGAAAACATTTATACATATAAATGATGTGATCCAAATTGCATTTGAACAGCGGTGAAACATTTTCTTATGATGTGTTACATTCATACGAGCAGGCAGAGAAGTAAGTTTGAAGTAAGTCTGGAGCAGAAGAAATAGAAATAAACCTTGTGTAAATTGTCAGCTTTACGCTAAGCTAAAATGCTATTTTTAGCCATTTTACATGCACATTACCAGGCACGATAAAAATTTTTTATCAAGAAAATTCACGTTGGATCATAATTTTTTTTTTTCTAATAAGACCTTTGATATTAGGGCAAAATTCTTATTCTTGATAATAATATTTTTATTTTTTTCCTGTAAAAATATTTAAAAATCCTTAAAACAACATATATTAGATTGATCTTGTTTTAGAAACAACACTGCATAAGATATTTAGGTTTTTCAGAGAATGTATTTTTAACATGTGTATTTTGTCTTACTGTACTGGCAGAGTTTCCCTATCTGTCACTCACTCGATATTGTGTCGATGTAGTGACACTAGGGGTCACTCTTGGGAGCCCCAAACACCTCTGCTTTTTTGAAAAAAGTGGAATTTGCATGCCACTCCCCTGGACATACGGGTATAAAAGGAGCCGAGCGGTTCTATTCATAGAAGCTGAATTCATCCGTGAGTTCATTCACCTCATCTGCTGGATTCTATGGCGCATTTCAGCGGCTTCTCCCCCTTTTTTCTCGGTTTGGAGTTGGATGACAGCACGCCTCATGAACGAGCGTGCGCAGACAGTGTTGAACTGTCTGAAGGCGTTCAGACAGAGGACAGCGGTTCCACTGAAACTTTTTCAGAGGCTCCTGGGGCATATGGCATCCTCAGCAGCGGCCAAACCGCTCGGGTTGATGCATATGAGACCGCTTCAGCACTGGCTTCAGACTCGAGTTCCGAGATGGGCATGGCGCCGCGGGACACATCGCGTGGCCATCACGCCGATCTGTCGCCGCCTCTTCAGTCCTTGGACCAACCTTGCATTTCTATGGGCAGGGGTTCCCCTAGAGCAGGTCTCCAGACACATTGTGGTTACAACAGATGCCTCCAAACGGGCACACAGCCGCTGGCTCCTGGACTGGCCTGCCGCTGCGTTGGAACATCAACTGCCTAGAGTTGTTGACAGTACTGCTCACCCTGCGGAGGTTCCAGCCGCTGATCCAGGGCAAGCACATGTTGGTCTGGACGGACAACACAGCGACGGTAGCGTCCAGCAACCGTCAAGGCGGTCTATGCTTCTGTTGCACATCAGGTTACCCTCAGGGGAGAGTGGAGACTCCACCCTCAGGTGGTCCAGCTGATTTGGAGTCGATTCGGTTGAGCACAGGTTGACCTGTTTGCTTCCCGGTATCCTACCACTGCCCGCTTTGGTATGCCCTGACCGAGGCACCTCTTGGTATAGATGTGCTGGCACACAGCTGCCCCCCTGGACTACGCAAATATGCATTTACACCAGTGAGCCTACTTGCACAGACCCTGTGCAAGGTCAGGGAGGACGAGGAGCAGATCATCCTAGTAGCACCCTACTGGCCCACCCAGACATGGTTCTCGGATCTCACGCTCCTCACGAAAGCCCCCCATGGTGAATTCCCCTGAGGAATGACCTTCTTTCTCAGGGATGGGGTACCATCTGGCACCCATGACCAGATCTCTGGAATCTCCATGTCTGGCCCCTGGACGGGACACAGAAAACCTAAGTGGCCTACCACCCATGGTGGTAGACACAATCACTCAGGCTAGGGCTCCCTCTATGGGGCGCCTGTATGCCTTGAAGTGGCATCTGTTCACTAAGTGGTGTTCTTCCCGACGAGAAGACCCCCAGAGATGCACAGTCAGATCGGTGCTTCCCTTCCTGCAGGAGAGGCTGGAGGGGTGGCTGTCCCCCTCCACCTTGAAGGTCTTTGTAGCCGCTATTTTGGCTCATCACGATGCAGTATATGGTAAGTACTTGGGGAAGCACAACTTGATCATCAGGTTCCTGAGAGGCGCTAGGAGGTTGAATCCCTCCAGACTGTGCCTCGTCCCCTCGTGGGACCTCTCTGTAGTCCTTCAGGGTCTACGGGGAGCTCCCTTTGAGCCCTTGGAGTCAGCTGAGCTTAAGTCACTCTCTTTGAAGACTGCCCCCCTGACTGCACTCACTTCCATCAAAAGGGTAGGAGACCTGCAGGCATTCTCTGTCAGCGAATCGTGCCTGGATTTCAGTCCGGGTTACTCTCAAGTGATCCTGAGGCCCCGACCGGGCTATGTGTCCAAGGTTCCCACAACCCCTTTTAGGAATCAGGTGGTGAACCTGCACCCAGGAGGAGGCAGACCCAGCCTTGGCATTGCTGTGTCTGGTGCGGGCTTTACGCATCTATTTGGATCACACACAGAGCTTTAGAAGCTCTGAGCAGCTCTTTGTCTGCTTTGGTGGATAGCGGAAAGGAAGCGCTGTCTCCAAACAGAGGATCGCCCACTGGGTCATTGACGCCATCGCGATGGCATATCAGGCTCAGGATGTGCCACCCCCTGCGGGGTTACGAGCCCACTCTACCAGGAGTGTGGCGGCCTCCTGGGCCCTGGCCAGTGGCGCCTCTTTGGCAGACATCTGCAGAGCAGTGGGCTGGGCAGCACCCAACACCTTTGCGAAGTTTTACAATCTCCGGGTTGAGCCGGTCTCATCCCGTGTATTGGCAGGCACAAGCAGGTAAGTTCTGGGAAGTTGGCCAGGTGTACTGCTTGCGCATAGCGAAGATGTGTGCTCTTGACTCCCAGTCGTGTCCCCGTAGGTGACCCCATGTGATATCTTCCGCAAAATCATTTCCCTGTCGATAAACTGCATCTTCCTTTGACAGAGGCCCCTCTGTCCCCCGTCGCCATGCCTTGTAGAAACTCCTCCCCCTTCTGGTAGGACGTATCATGGGACCTCTCCACATGACATACACTTCCGACAAGACTCGGCAAGACCATGTGACGTATTCCACTCAAAATACCCCCCCCCCCCCCTCTTTTTGGGTGGGGTGTGTCTTCTCTGCGGTGTCTTCCCCCTTGGGAGGGACACCCCCTGATGCAGACACTTATGGCTCCCAGTCAGTTAACAAATTCCACTCTTTTTGGGGAGAAAAGAGAGGAAAAGAGGCCTCGGCTTGGCTAGCCTGTCCCTATTGTTGGGTAGTCGACTTGTTCCTGAAGGACCGTTCGACACTCATAAGAGCGTTGGGGGAGGTTACTTGATGGCCTGGTGCGCTGGCTACGAGGCACACAGTGGTCTGCCCGTCACACATCGCAAGTTCACGTAACACAGTTCAGATAGTTGTGACGTTTTGTCTAGGGACCCCTAGTGTCACTACATCGACACAACGTTGAGTGAGTGACAGATAGGGAACGTCATGGTTACTTTCGTAACCTCCGTTCCCTGATGGAGGGAACGAGACGTTGTGTCCCTCTTGCCACAACGCTGAACTACCCGCTGAAATGTCCGGGACCTGGTCTCGGCTCCTCAGCACTAAACCTGAATGAGTGGTTGCATACCAGCTCCTTTTATACCCGTATGTCCGGGGGAGTGGCATGCAAATTCCACTCACAAATTCTCATTGGCCTTTTTTCAAAAAAGCAGAGATGTTTGGGGCTCCCAAGAGTGACCCCTAGTGTCACTACATCGGCACAATGTCTCATTCCCTCCATCAAGGAACGGAGGTTAGGAATGTAACCATGAAGTTTTATAGTCAAAACAAGTAAAAAAATCTACCAGTGCTGAAGAAATAATCCAAATTATTTAGAATACATTACTGACCTTGAGTAATCTAACGGAATACATTACAAATTTCATTTTACAGCATGTATTCTGTAATCTTTAGTGGAATACATATCAAAAGTAACCCTCCCAACCCTGGTAGTGACGATGTTTTAAACTGTTTTCATGCTGTGATGCTAAATGGATAAATTCTACAGTGTAAGACCATAAATATTAGATTAGATGTGTACAGTAGTGAGATGTTTTATCACGTTTGAAATTCATTATATTATGATTTTCCTCTTTCCTGCATTTTTCCTGCATGCAGTGCACTTTCTTTTGAGTGTCTTTGCAGAGTATGCATGTCTTCCCTTAACCCTCAGGGGTCAACGGACGCGCCGGCATGTCCTGCTGGATTTTTTCCTCATAACAGTGGAATCAACTTAAAATAATATATTTTTGGGCATACAGATAAGTGTAAGACATCATTAGAAACTATAAAGGGTCTACTTTTATTTGTGTACACTAACAATAACAACAAAACCTTGTGCTTTTGTAAAATAAAGAAAATAAACAGGGTGCGCTTTCAGCCGTCTCTGTCTCCGCGAGCATCTTTCTGAAACACGTCACAAAAATGAACTGAAACTCTGCGAATGCTTATCAGACAAACATGAAACATATGTCTAAAGAAAGCCTAAAATGTCTACTTTTAAATCAAACAATTCAAATTTAAAACAAATATTCTCCAGCAATGTAATCTGTATGAAACAAAGTGATGTACAGTTTCTCCTGGCTCAGCTAATTATCGCTAACGTGATCACACCCACCAGCAGAGCGCGCTATTCATACTGTAATGTGCTGAGGCGATCAATGTAAATGGTAAACGCCCCCAACAGTGCCTTAAAAAGCATCAAGTTCATTCACTTTTCTGCGCGTTTGGAAGATGGCACGCTACACAGGTGAGGAAGCTCTACAGATGGTCCTGGATAGTTACGAAGATTTCACATTTTTCTCAGAAGAAGAGCGGGACTCTGATGATGAACGTTTACATTTTGAAGAGCGACTTGATCCAGCCGAGGATACAATTTCGGATGAGTAAGTCTTTACTTACATTAGTTGACATGCTATTTTATATAAACATGTACATATTTTACTAGTTGGACTATTTCCAGACTTCCCAGCCAGTATTCAAAGTATTGAAATTTGAAATATGTCCTAATAGGCAAGTTTTAGTTACATTTAAATGTTGTTTCGGCTAAAGCAGGTATTTAAATTGTATGCTGTATGATATAAATATGATATGTAATATGATATAAAAATAATATGAATGTTTAAATTATATTTTAACTAGTGTTTATGCTGCCTCATTATCATCAACGAAGCTTGTGCTTGCAAATATCTGTTCGGGTGTAAATATGCCCATATTAGAAAATCAGCATATTAGAATGATTTCTGAAGGATCATGTGACACTGAAGACTGCAGTAATGATGCTGAAAATTCAGCTTTGATCACAGGAATAAATTGCATTTTACAATATATTCAAATAGAAAAGTTATTTTAAATTGTACAAATATTTCACTATCACTGTTTTTGCTGTATTTTGGATCAAATAAATGCAGCCTTGGTGAGCAAAAGAGACTTCTTTTCAAAACAATAAAAAATCTAAAGTTTTTAAGTAAAGTCTTTATGTAAAGAAAATGTATTGTCAGATTACTTCTTTTAACTTTAAACTTGATTTTGTGAATAAGCTACAAACTATACATTCAATCATTAAGTCTCCTCACATTCATTCTCTCTCAGGGGAGGGGTCTTTGTCTCCTCAGGTGTGAATCACATCAGTATTCATGATCATCCACGCCACGCCCTAAAAGTGTCTCACACAAGTTAAATGACTATATTGTTTCGAATGAATGAGTGATCAGGATGGTTTTCACATCGTTTTGTAGCAAAAACTCTAGGCTACAAGATCCAGTTCTCAAAAGTCTTGTGAACAAATGTTTAGTATGTGTTATATGGCCTTATTTCAGTGACTTAAAATATTTGTTTTTTCAAAAACCACGCATAAACGTTATTTTCTCAAAAACACAAACATGTACATACATGTTGCTCACATATCATTGTAGCCCAGTTTGTGCTGAATACAGTGTAATCAAACTTTAGCCACTGATGTGTTTTTAAGCAGCTGAAAAAATCACAAATGTCAAGGCATGTCAAAACTTCTCCAGGGCCCAAAACACACTCAGACCCCAGAAGGTTAAGGGGAAGAGGTGATTTGGAAAACAGTGTGGACATTAATTCAGTATCAATTAAGTTTATTTGTACAGTGCTTTTAATAATACATACTGTTTTATAGTTGCTTTACAGAGAACATTGAACTTTTGTGTACAATGTTTATTATGTATGTCCAAATAAATATGTTTATTTGTATTGTATGTAGTTCTTTTTGTACGGTACAGTTTATTGTGTGTCTGCTAATACATCATTATTTCCTACACAAGAACAATAAATTCAATCGATCAACAGAATCAGTTGTTCATTCAACACTAAAACATTTCATGTAGGTTATAGCATTTAGATACAGAGGTTATGTATGTAAACTAACAATTATAAAGCTAGACTGAGCTTGTTACTACACATTAATCTCCCGCAAAATAATTGTATTTTATCCAAAAAACGGCAGCATAACAGTATCATCGCCTTAGTCCTGTAATACACGAGCATCCTGCTGTCTGGACCTCCCCTGTATCTGCAGTAAGTACATAATCATGTTACAACAAACTCTTCAGGTTCTGACTAGACTCAGTATATGCTTTAAAATAAACATAATTGTCTACAGTTCTCAAAACATGTCCAACTTTACAGCAGTAAAGGTGCTAATAGACTACATAGCTTTTCAGGTTAGTCTGTCAGGTTCTTCCATCGATGGATAAAGAATCAACAAAATAACTAAAATGCTTCTATTTGCAGTATTTGGCCACAGGAAGTTCCAGCCACATTGCCCACAAAGTGTCATGGGAATATATATATATATATATATATATATAAATTTGCAATAATAGCTGGCTCAATGGAAAAAGTGACAGTTCCCTGGTCTGGTCTGAAACTCTCTCACACTGGCCCGAGGTAATCCTTTATGTTGAGCCATGATCTTTAGCAGATGGAAAGGATGTGACAGTGTACTCCTATGTAAAAAGTCAGGGCTTCTGGAGATTCAGCTGAAATGAAGAAAGTAATGTATATTTGTGTATGTTTGTGTGCTGTGCCTGAAATCTAAGCATCATGCCATCAATGCCACTGTGCAAAGTGGAGTTGAGCTGAGTGCAGAGTGCTTGTGTTGTGATATTTGTGTGTGTGCATATGAATGTGAAACAGTTTGATGTTTAAATGTCTGTTTTAGTCTTTCTGGAAGACTCCCGAGAGAGAGAGAGAGAGAGAGAGAGAGAGAGAGAGAGAGAGAGAGAGAAACACAAATGACAAGAATGAACAGAATGAACAGAAGAAGAAAGGAGAACGGCAGACAAATGTAGTGAAAACTGAGGTCAGTAATGAAAATGGAGAGGTTGGAATGAGAGAGAGAAATTTATATGGTAATGCAGGGAGGATTGTTTGCCTATTTGGTTTGTGAAGGCTGCACTTTCTACCAATTTGACAACATCTCCAACAAACTGAACAGCACCTAACTATCAGAGATGTCCTTAAACTGACTCAACTATTTACTTAAGATGTTGCAGACTATGAAATGCAAACTAGCAACCCAATGGGAATATATCTACTGAGGTGTCAAGAAGTATCTTTCTCTTGTGGTTCAAGTTTAGCTCTGTGTTACATTCCATATAACTTCTCTGCCCCAAAACCTAAGACTATCAAGGAATTGCTTGAGAATTTAGATTAAGCAAAGGTAAAGATTTACTCTTTTCATGCCATTTCACACTTGTATTAATAACAACTGTATGTGCTACACTGATCCTTATCAAAGTCAAAGTCCTTTATTTGAAACATACATATATACACGTGCACTGACAATATTTTTTCCTGGATCAGCTTAACTGTGCATAAAATTTACTATGCTTCTATTAACATATTAGAAGAAAATTAAGTATAACTATAAAGTGTGTGTCTGTGCAAATGTGTAAAGTTTTCTTGGTAATTTAGCAGCTAGGGGTGTAACGGTAGGAGATTTTCACGGTATGATAACCATCACAAAACATATTACGGCATTACGGTATCACAGTATTAAGGTGCATTGCTAATATCAGCAGTTTAATATTTAGTTTTAACTAGATTTACTATAAAAAAGACATGTTCTCTACTGCAATTTAATATTATGCCATGCTGTCAAACCTCATTTTTGAATTATTATTTTAAGATTTATGAAACTGAATTTTGCAAAACAATAAATAAACAAAAATTATTTGTAATGATTGCTGCCCAGATTAACAGTTCAGATATGCTTATTATTCAGTAATTGGTTGGTTTTGTAATTTAGTTTGATTCTAAACAAATAAATACAATAAATAAAAGTTTTTGCTATCAGGACAGAGATCGTTCTTGTAGGTGGGCCCATGGTCATTTTTATCATTCACTTTCAGGCGGCCATTGCGGGCCCCCCTTTCTACCCCCTTTCTGTGGCTGCACACCCTGCACTGCCTGTAGTTACACCACTGTAACCCTGTGATTGAGATGTCAATGGTATGAAAACCTTTTTTTTCCTTTTTTTATTGATTAGCTGTTCAATTAATTAATTAATTCCTTACATTTATATAGTTCTTTTCTAGGCACAATGAAAAATGAAAAACAATGTATATCATGCAACCGTGAACCCATTATATCCCTAATAGCAGCAGTCTGATAAAGTATGGTGTCATAGAGTCGGTTTGTGCTATAGTGCAATCCCTTAGCAGTTCATTAAGAATTCGGATTGCTTTAAGAGGAAGTAGCTCCTCTTAAACTTCTCCGTGTTGAGACTGCAGTAGTATTGCCCTGACCGCAGCAATGTGAAGAGGTTGTTATTGGACTAGAATTGTCAAGCTAAAAATTCATGGAGACAACCAACACTAAAAACTTAAAAAAAAAAAAAAAAAACCTTTCATGAAGAGACTGATTAGCTGTTCCATTAATTAATTAATTCCTTACATTTATATAGCACTTTTCTAGGCACTCAAAGTGCTTTACATACATTAGTAGCAGGAGAATCTACTCAACAACCACCAGTGTTCAGGATCCACCCAGATGATGCAACGCCAGACATAGTGCACCAGAACACCCAGCGCACAGTCGCACACCAGCTATTGGTGAAGAGTAGAGTACAGGGATAGAGGCCAAATGGCCGAAGGTTGCACCCCTACTTTTTTCAAGAAATTTGATTTTTAATTATTAAAAAGACCTCAGTTTAACGTCTCATCCAAAGACAGTGCCTTTTTTACAGTATAGCGTCCCTGTTATTATACTGGGGCATTAGGACCTACACAGACCACAGGGTGAGCACCCCCTGCTGGTCTCACTAATACCTCTTCCAGTAGGAACCATAGTTTTCCCCAGGAGGTCTCCCATCCAGGTACTAGCCAGGCTCAATGCTGCTTAGCTTCACTGGGTTACCAAGCAAGAGCTAGAACATTAGCTTTAATGGTCATTTGAGAGGAGCTATGTGTTAGAAACTATACCAACACATAGTTTAGGGCAATTACACAGAATTATTAGCTAATTAAATTTAATTTCACATTTTTTCTCACAACTTGCCATGTTAAGTTTAAAGAAACTTTATATAAAAGGCATAGAGTTTTAAGAACATAGGAACACTGTTGTAGGCATGTAGTTGAGAATAAAGAGTGCTACTGGCATGTTTGGAAAAGTCAGAGGTCATCTGATACTGAGGGTTGATCATGAGTGGCCAGCGCTGTCCGCGTATCACATGGATTGCGTTTTCAGTGGAGACAGTGTCCCGCAGCAACCCTTCGGCCTTCCACTGTCAGATCTCGTATAGGGGTCTCCTAGAATGCTGATCTGACTGAAGTGGTCACTGTCTGAGATCCACAACTTTTCGACAGCGGATGATCCAGTGATCTATCAGCTCACACAAAAACGCTCAGGAAACGCATGCAACACATGCTGCAGAGAAATTAAGATTTTCACATGGTATTAACATGTAGCAGTACAACAAGAAGCATATTTCTCTAGGGTCATTTGATATATAAATTACATATCAACATTTTTCAGTCTTTGACATTTATATCTCAGTATTAACATATTAACTTTGAAATGGCTTAACAGGGGGTGCGGGGCATTTTGTATAATGTAAGTCAAAATGTTTAATGTAAGAACTGAAACACTGTTAAAATCAAGTAAATAAAAAAAGTCAAGGCATGTTTGTCACACTGTTTTTCACTTTTATGTGCATCAACATAACAATACTTAGTAATAAACAGCAATATTTACCAACATATATTTTTACTAAAACAATTTAACAAATGAAAAGTCCACACAGAGACTGATGCAAAACAAATAATTAAAACCATTTTAAATAGATTCAAAACAAACTTCACTTTGAACTGATTCACAGAAATGAATCGAACCATCTCTAGTTGGATGTTTGCTACTAAAGTTTAGATCAGAGATGCTATTAAAATCTACCTTAACACTCTCATAATTTGTGAGTTTCAAGACAAGGAAAGATTGTGAAACAGGTCTTTACAAAACATAATGGGCAAATAAAAAAAGCATTAAAATCATCACAATAGTCACAACCTTGCTCAATTTTATATTGCAGAAAAATCAGTGGGAATATTTTGTGATGCAGACCTTATAAATTCATATTTCTCACTTTTAATACAATCTATTGTAATACAATCAACCCTCCATGTGTCTGTGCATGGTAGAAATTTATCTCTGGTCTGACTTAAATAATTTTACCTTCATGCACTAAGATAGTCCTAGAAAAAAACATTGGAATGAGCTCATAAAAGTAGTGAATTTCCTAACAAACTGTTCAGGCAAAAAAAATAGCAACAAAGACTGAATTCACACTCAATGTGGGCCTAATAGATCACAAGCTACCAGTGTGTTCAGAACATTATAAATAAGAGAGCTAATGTGAGAAACAGAGGGTCATGAAAAGTTAAAGTGTTACTAAAAGTGTTAGTGTTCAGTAATCTGAAGGGGAACTGTTGGTCATCTGTTTTCATGTCCTAGTTTGGTCAGGTAGGCAACAGACATAGATCAGTGAAACAGGACAATATACTGACTGGCATATTCTAATTAATGTATTTAATGGTATGTAATAAGGATGTAATAAAGTGAATGAGAAATGGTTGTGAAGTATTAATACACTACTATTTGTCTGTAAAGGGAGGTGAAGGCTCCATAATAAGCCACACAGGCTGCAGTGATGAAGACATTCCCAATGGTGTTGTGGATCTTGTTCAAACAGAGCAATGCTTTCCTTCCATCGTATCTGCTCATCCAGAGCAACTGTTAACTACTCTGACCAATCCAGGCGAGCTTCTGTCAAAGTAATGGTTTTAGCTACACCCATAATCATACACACACATCCATATTTAAAGACACATTAAAGTCACCATGATTTCAAAATTGATCATTCTTATTTTCTTATTGGATGTAGTGGTTTTAATTATAAACTATTTATCTGTGCACGTTATTGATTATTATTATTTTATTTTTTTGGTTTGCTCTCATAAAGAGCACCCATTATGGTTTTTCAAATATTACCTTTCATGTAGTGTGTTATATAGCTGTTTGTGAATGTAAAAAAGCCTGCAAAGTTTCAAAAATCAAATCAAAGTGCATGATAAATGGAGTTATTGACACCCAAAAGAAAGAACCGATTCTGAACACCTGAAACGAGTCGTTAGTAATTCCAGACTTACTTCCTGTACTAACCTAAGTAATTTGGTAACAAAAAACCCACCTCTGGTCTGTTTACATGTACAGCCAGTGCACGCTGTTAGCCTGTTAGCTGTTAGCCTCTGCTAACCGGCTAACTCATGTTATTTTCAAACTACATATAAACTTACCACAGAGAAACGTCCTGTTCTCGTCGTGCTTGCGATGGTGGTTTGGGTTGATCTTTCGATGTATCACTATCGGACTCGGGCTCTAATTGGTAAGGTAAAACAGACATTTTTTCAGACGGAGCTGAAAATCGGATATGGTAGTGGGCGTTTCCTTTCCAACACGAGCTGTAAGCGGTAGACCATTCACAACAGACTGGGACATCTGACCAATCAGAGCAGAGTAGGCTCTCGAAAGGAGGAGTTTAGAATGAATCCTTTTGGAATGGATCATTGAAGGAGTCGTTTTTGACACAGGAAAAAAAGGTAATGCTGCGATTTAAATTATGAGCAAATTAAAGTGTTTTTTTGACCTTGGATGCATGTAAATCTATTGTATGACACCTTTAAAACAAAATTAGGCACTTTTAAAAACCATAATAGGTGCACTTTAATCTTTGACTTATGTTTTTGTCCAGCCAGAGATTTCTTGGGATGTACAGTTTGAGTAAGTGTTTTTTATTCATTATGTTTGGTGTATTGTGATTGGATAAATGGATATATTGTTTTTTACTCGCTTGTTTCTAATTCATCTGTATTGGCACAACGGCTCCCGCCTCATCGTAAGCAAAGACCGCAATGTGTTGTGTGCGTTTGTGGGCTGGTTATGTAGTAATGTTGACTTTTAATAGTTTGGTTCTCAGCGACTCTGACATGAGCAGCATGGTGGAAAAGGGTATGTGTGTATGTGTGTGGCTGTAAACTAAAGCCTACTGGCTATTTTAAAAAATGAGACGAGTCGTTCGACATGTCCCGCCCCCAATTCCTGTTTCAGTAGGAAATATGTCCATACAGCAAATCGAACAGTGCTCATCAAGGCACTTCAGTGAGACTTTAAATACATAAATTACAAATAAAAATGTACACATACACAACAACCTACAATTATCAACTTATAATGATGTCCTTAGTATTTATTAAATGTAAATGCAATTCAGTGGAACTTTAACAGGTATCTACCACGATTCTTCAATCCTTAAAGACCAGGAAGGTGTATTAAGAAAATCAATGGGGTCAATTTTGATATCCTGTTGACTTGATACTCCACTAAGCATCTGCCGCTTAGATACAGCACAGGTTTAATATCATGACCAAACTGAACAATTAGACAGCTAAAAGAACTACAGAGAAAAAGGGGAGTGGAGAGACAGAGTTGTTTCAGTCTCGGTTGTGGCATTTTAAACATCCATTAAATTGTTGTCTTAAAATAATTATGAGTAGTGATGCTACAGATAATGATGAAGCTGATGGGAAGAAGATGAAGGAAAAGCATGAGATTGATGATTGAGCGAAAAAAAAAAAAAAAGCACAAATGCTGCACATCCAGTGTATCTGATGTCAATATGCCCATCTGAGAGATGTCAGCTTTATCAAGTTCAGGGACTTGTAGCGCTGTCAAGAGCAGATAGAGCCTTGTCTAAATCATGCTGTGCATTATCTGGAATGGTTTTTGTCTCTTCTACCTTTACCTTAGCTAAAGCTTCATCCCCGTTCACAATCCTACACACCTACAGATAACAAGTTTAAAGGACAAAGATTAATGGTTAAAAGATTTACTTGGTTGCAGATTTAAAGGGGTCATGTTCCTTCCTCCCTAACATACAGCTACTGACTCTATGAATGCTGTAAAACTATTGGATCAACAAAAATGGATTACTGACAATGAAATACAATTAAGTTGATGTGAACACCTATGGTATTTTGTGAGACCAGTCATGGTGAGATAATGAGGAAGTAGATATATTGATATATTGTACATACCAGGGCAAACGTTATAGTGCACAATTTGTCAACTTATGCAAATACTTTTGAGATAACAAGATTGTTTTTTTTTTTAGTAACAAATTAAGATGCTTTTGCAAAATAACCATTTCAGAAAAGGGTGCATAATTTCTTGTTCATTTCAATCACATTTGACATTTCATTACATTTGAAGTATTCTATAAACAAATTAATCTTCATTGTGATTGGATCAGTCAATGTAAGCCCACTTTGAACATTTTTCATAACAAATATATTTGCCCCACTTAAAAAAAAAACCAATGAGTTTAATAGGGGCATTTAGCCCCTGCTACAGGGGGGATTTTTACCCTAAATACTATCCTTTCATTATTGGACAGATATTGAATTTATATATATATATATATATATATATATATATGTATGTGGCAGCGGGGCGTGGTCAAGCATCTCTCCGGAGAGAGAGAAAGCGGTAAGGGCGCTTACACCTGAGCTAAATTATGTCTAACACCTGTCTCTAATTTCAGTGAGCACGGGGAGAGCGGCATAAAAGGAGCCACACCGCCAGTAGAGAGGGAGAGAGACCGGCATAAGAAATACAAGCCTATCACGAAAGTGACTGTGAAATTGTGTGTAGTTAAGTCAACAAGTGTTCCTGCCAAGCTGTAAAAAACTATAAACTGGATAAATTAAAGCACCCACCTGAACTGGGAAACCTCGCTTCTCGCCTCCTCCTTTATCCCAAAAACTCTTACACTGGTGCCGAAACCCGGGAATTAAGTTTGGTTGAAGATGGATGGAAGTCGCCCCGTAGAGTCCTCCCAGTTGGCAGAGATCTTCCAAGCCCTTGCTGGCCTACATCGGAGCCACCAGCAAACACTGCTTGAGCTCCGACAAGATCAAGATCGCCGGTTTGTCGAGCTCCTACGCGCTCAAGCCGAGGATCGGCAGGCAATCCGGAGCCTCCTCAGCCAGGAGGCGTCCCCAGCCGTGACCCCGGACAGTCACATACCATTACCCCCGTCCGCGTTACAGAAAATGGGGACGTGGACGACCCTGAGGCCTTCCTGGATTTGTTTGAGCAAACCGCCGAGATCTGGGGCTGGCTGCTCGGCCAATGGGCGGCCCGACTTATCCCGCTTTTGTCCGGGGAAGCCCAGCTCGTGGCTCAACAACTGCCAGCGATGAGTCTCCTGGCCTACGGAGATTTAAAGAAAGCCATCCTGCAACGGGTTGGTCGGACTACGGAGGAAAGTCGTCAACTCTTCCGGAGCTTGAAGTTGGAGAGCTCCGACCGCCCATTTGCCTTTGCCCAATGGCTCCGTGACGCCTGCCGAAGATGGTTGCTAGCGGGGGACCGCGACGTCGACGGGATTATCGACCAGGTGGTACTAGAACAGTTAATACATCGTCTGCCAAAAGGGACGGTGGAGTGGGTCCAGTGCCACCGCCCGGCATCGCTGGAGGAAGCCGTCCGGCTTGCGGAGGACCACATGGCGGCGATCCCGAGGGCGGAAGAGCCCTCCTACACTCTCTCTCCTCCCTCTGTCTCATCCCCCTCCCCTCTCTCCTCTCATTCTGCTCTCTCGCCAGGTCCTGTTCCTGCCCCACGCAGACAAGGAGGACTTCAGCCCCTGAGACCAGTTCCCCGGGTGTGGGAGGCGACACCTTCCCCTATCCCAATGCCCCGCCGCTCTCCCCCTCGGGGGAGGGGGCGCCCGCCGACGCAAGTGCGGGCGTAGCGCCTGGGCCAGCCTGATGGAGGTGCGGAGACCCGGGCCACTTCCGGGATCAGTGCCCTCTGATGGAGCTGGGAACGGTGGTGCGGGTCTCTGACCTCCCACAGGCTGCCCCCGACTGGGCCGGAGCGTACCGGATACCGGTAAGTGTCAAGGGGGATACTCACCAAGCGTTGGTGGACACCGGGTGTAATCAAACCACTATCCACCAACGCTTGGTTCAACCCGAGGCATTGGTCACAACTAAAACGGTGAAGGTGAAATGTGTACACGGGGATATTCACAAGTATCCGGTGGTGACCCTGACGATTAAATTCCGGGGGAAAAAGCATAGAGTGGAGGCCGCGGTTAGTTCCCGCCTCACCCATCCTCTGATTTTGGGGACTGACTGGCCTGATTTTAGAGTTCTATTAAAGGGAATTTGCGCAGATGGGTCCTGTATGAAGTTAGGGAGATGTGCAATGTGCGATGCTCTGGCAGGGGAGGCGGAGCCAGGGCCATCCTCGACAGCTAATTACTTAAAACCAGAAGAAGAAACTATTATTCCAGTTTGTAAATAATAATATTGTACACAACCCAACATTGTGGTGTCTCTGGATCCTAGTGTTAAAAATGAATGGCTTCTCTTTTTTTAACAATGTCTCATCACTACAGTCTGATCTTAACATTGTGTGTGGCACATTTTAACATGGATTGATTTGTGAACTTGTCACAATGAAATGCAGGCTTTGCAAAGAACAGGTTATTGAAGTTATTAAAGGATAAGGCAACATAATGTCTAACTGTAAGTTAGCAAAGGTAATCTTAACAGGTGTTTATATAGACGTCTTAAAGATAAAGTAGCAAAAAGGGACCTGTGGCATGGGGGGCGTGGTCATGTGTCAGTCTGCGGGAGAGGGAGAGCAGTAAGGCTTGTCACCTGGCTCATAATTATTTCTAATACCTGTCTCTCATTATAGTGATGGCGGAGGGAGGCTTAAAAGGCACACCGAAGCATCAGAGGGGGAGAGAGTGTTCGTCAAGCAACAGCCTGTAACCAGAGAGAGATTGTGTTTGTTTATGTTTAGAGTGCTTTCAGTTATTAGAAATCTTATTCCTTTGTTATCGACGGTTACCGTCGATTGTGTGTATGGTTCAGAAGGACAATAGAAGGACTGACCTTGAACCTGCTTCGTTGTCTCCTGACTCCTCCATTGCCCCGAACTAAGAACCTGTTACAGGACCATTTATTTCTAGGGGTCTTAATAGAGGGGGTGGAAATGGTAATGATAAATTAAATTATGACTGTTTTTACTGCAAGAAACTTTAAGTACACAGCATGATATAACATAATTTTCCTTAGGGAAAAAAATAAAATGATTTAATACCTAAATAATATGACCCCTGCTATGTGGCTTAAATGTGAGTGAGGTGGGGATATCTGAGAGAACTGAGAGGGGAATGGTTGTATTGTTAGTGACCAATAACAGCACAGCAAGTTTCACCATGAAAGCATTGACATCAATTGATTTTTATTGAGCAAAGAGGTCTTGCTTCCTATTATCAACTAGCTCATTTGTCTCCAGCTGTCGAGATAATTTTTCATATGATCTCAAACCTGTGCGGAAAAACCCAAATTACATTTCCATGTTAAACATCTCTGCCAATCTTTGTGTGTCTAGTCTACCTCAGATGTGTCTTTTTTGTATTTTTCATGACTCATTTACTCTAATAAATTGTACAATTGACACAGCAGTTATTTTAATATTTCAAAGGTAACAGTCTTCCTGCAATTTTTTTGGCAAAGAGTCATTGCATATAAAGAATCCGTAATCCACAAATATTTAATAACATCAAAGAGCTATGAATTCTATGAATATTTTTTTAAAATAATGGTTCCCTATCTGTCACTCACTCGATATTGTGTTGATGTAGTGACACTAGGGGTCACTCTTGGGAGCCCGAGACACCTCTGGTCTTTGATAAAAGGCCAATGAAAATTGGCGAGTTGTATTTGCATGCCACTCCCCCCGGACATACGGGTATAATAGGAGCTGGCGTGCAACCACTCATTCAGATTTTCTCTTCGGAGCCGAACGGTCGATGTTTACTGAGCTGACTGTTCATTTACCTCTGCTGGATCTGACGGCGCATTTCAGCGGCTTCTCCCTCCTCTGCAATGGTGCACTGCAGAGATCGCCCCTGGGAGCTTCGGCAGAAAAAAGAGAGTTTATTTTCCTAAAAGAGTATATTTCTCTAAAAGAGCGGCATACACGGAACGTCTTTTAAAAGACGCATATTTTTAAAGATGCCTTTCCGTTTGTGTGTTATTCCTGGTTGCGGTCATTACCACTCAACTTCAGACGGTCACGATTGCTGTCTTTCGTGTCTGGGCGCGACCCACGCGGAGACAGCATTTGTGGATGGTTCATGTACTTACTGCGAGAACATGACCATGGCAACGTTGCGGTCGCGGCTTGCTTTCATAAGAAAACAAGCCACCCCAGTGGCTCCCCGCCTCGGTCCTTCTACCTACGGGTATGAGGCCAGCACGGCTAGCACTGGGGGCGATTTGGGGACCCCTTCGGGGATGATTGCCCAGTCACAGGTTGATGCGGAAATGACAGACATGCTTTCCCGGGCGGCCATGAGCGTTGAGCTAGAGTGGAACCCTCCACTCTCCCCTGAACCCTCGCGGCTCGATGATTGGTTCCTGGGCTCACAGCGCCACTCAAAGCAGCCACGCCCCACTCCACTCCAGTGCCTTTCTTCCTGGAAGTGCACGAGGAGCTGAAAAAATCATGGTAGGCACCTTTTACTGCCCAGTCCTGATTTCCCAGCTCCCCCGCCCTCACTACCCTCGATGGCGGGGAAGGCCAGAGGCTTTACGGCGATTCCCCTAGTGGATAAGGCGCTCGCGGTGCACCTGTGCCCGCAGAGCGCCGCCACCTGGTGCGGATGCCCAAAGATCCCGTCCAAGGCCTGTAGGTTCACATCATCCCTGACGGCCAAAGCCTACAGTGCTGCTGGACAAGCCACCTCTGCCCTGCATGCCATGGCTCTCCTGCAGGTCCACCAAGCCAAGGCGCTAAAAGAACTGCACGAGGGTAGTTCCGCCCCAGATCTGATGCAGGAACTGCGCTCGATGACCGACCTCGCTCTCTGGGCGTCGAAAGTCATGGCTCGTGTGGGCGATGTCCACATTAGTGGTCCAGGAGCACCACCTTTGCTCAACCTGGTCGAGATGGGTGAGGCCGACAAGACATGGTTCCTTGCTGCCCCTATCTCCCAAGCTGGCCTATTCGGCAACACTGTTGAGGACTTTGCCCAGCAGTTCTTGACGGTGAAGCAGCAGACGGAGGCTATCTGGCATATCCTGCCCCGGCGCGGCTCAAGATCCCGCACTCCGCCTGCTCATAGCCAAGGGCGTCCCCCTGCGGTGACTGCACCAGCTCCGCCGCAGCCAGCCCTGGTGTGGAGCCCACCGCAGGAAGCAGACGTCACCCATCTCACAGCCGGCCGCCAAGAACCCACGAAAGTCTTCAAAGCACCCCTGAGACGGGCGACCCAGGGTCGACGAAACCCACTGCCTTGGAGCTGGTAAGAAGACCATTCCATCCCCCGGTGGAGGGCCGGGAGGAGAATCTTTTGTTGCCTTTTCATTTGATTTCACCACATGCCCAAGTGGCTGCGGTACCCAACAGTTCAGCAAAAGAGTGGTTTCCTCGTTCCCTGGGTCACATACCCGGTGTGCACGGCCATCATCACGACCACCGTTCACCTTTTTATCCTTGCAGGATTGGTGCTCCAGCGGCGGTCTCCTCATCCCTGCGCACCCAGCTGTGGCACAGATCCGCCCCAATGTGACAGTCTCTACGGGTTGCGAGGACAGGCCTCTTCCTCCCCTGTCCCAGGCTGTTCCAGGGGTGGTCACAAGGAGCCAGGTAAGTGCTTCGATGTCCCTAGACTCAGCACGGCCATGACATGGTGTGGCACCTCGAGCTCCACCCCGCCACGAGGCCCCACCTGCCGGTACGTTTGACGAGATTGTCCCTTTGGTACCCCTCGTGCAGAGCTTGGATGCATGGCTTGCGCTTTCCAATCCGTCACGATGGCTGATCCAGACCGTCCGACTCGGCTATGCAATTCAGTTCACCAAGCGTCCACCCAGGTTCAGCGGTATCCACTTTACCTTGGTGAAGGACGAAAATGCTACTACCTTGCGCGCGGAGATCGCCACCCTCCTATGGAAGAGTGCAATAGAACCTGTCCCTCCAGCCGAGATGAAGAAGGGGTTTTACAGCCCCTACTTCATCGTACCAAAAAAAGGCGGTGGATTACGGCCAATCTTGGACCTGCGAGTACTGAACCGGGCTTTACACAGACTCCCGTTCAAGATGCTGATGCAAAAATGCATTCTGGCGAGCGTCGGCATCAAGATTGGTTCGCGGCGGGAAACCTGAAGGACGCGTACTTTCACGTCTCGATTCTACCTCGACACAGACCCTCCTGCGGTTTGCATTCGAGGGTCGGGCGTATCAGTACAAGGGCCTCCCTTTCGGTCTGTTCTTGTCCCCTCACGTCTTCACGAAGGTTGCAGAGGCAGCTCTTGCCCCGTTAAGGGAGGTGGGCTTTCGCATTCTCAACTATCTCGACGATTGGCTAATCCTAGCTCACTCTCGGGACATGTTATGTGCACACAGGGACTTGGTGCTCTCGCACCTCAGCCAATTAGGGCTTCAGGTCAACTGGGAAAAGAGCAAGCTCCTCCCAGTTCAGAGCATCTCTTTTCTCGGTTTGGAGTTGGACTCAGTCTCGTTGACAGTGTGCCTCACAAACGAGCGCGCACTGTCGGTGGCATTCAAACAGAAAACAGCGGTTCCACTGAAACTCTTTCAGAGGCTCCTGGGGCACATGGCATCCTCAGCGGTAGCCACCCCGCTCGGGTTGATGCACGTGAGACCGCTTCAGCACTGGCTTCAGACTCGAGTCCCGAGATGGGCATGGCACCGCGGGACACATTGCGTGGTCATCACGCTGGTCTGTCACCGCCTCTTCAGCCCTTGTACCTCACATTTCTACGGGCAGGCATTCCCCTAAAGCAGGTCTCCATGCGCATCGTGGTCACGACAGATGCCTCCAAGATGGGCTGGGGCAGCGTTTGCAACGGGCACGCAGCCGCCGCCTTGTGGATGGGCCAGCAGCTGCATTGGCACATCAACTGCCTCGAGATGCTGGCAAGACATCTGCCTCTCTCTGGGCGAGGTGTGGTCTCCGTGGTGTCCTCCCCTTGGGAGGGACACCCCCCCGACTAGACCTGGTCGGCCCAGTTGGATATTCCCCCTTTTTTTTAGGGAGTGGAAAAAAAGAAGGGGAAAAGAGGCCACGACTGGGCTAGCCTGTCTCTATCTTTTGGGTAGTCGACTTGTCCCCAAAGGGCCGTTCGACACTCATAATATTTTGGGGGAGGTTACGTGTCGGCCTGGTGCGCCGGCTACACAGCTGTCTGCCCGTCACACACCGCCAGTTCACGTAACACATTTCAGCCAGTTGCGGTGTTTTGTATAGGGATCCCTAGTGTCACTACATCAACACAGCGTTGAGTGAGTGACAGATAGGGAACTTCATGGTTACTTGCGTAACCTCCGTTCCCTGATGTAGGGAATAAGACGTTGTGTCCCTCTTGCCACAACGCTGAACTACCTGCTGAATTTGCAGGGACCTTGTCTCGGCTCCTCAGCATAAAACCTGAATGAGTGGTTGCACGCCAGCTCCTTTTATACCCGTATGTCTGGGGGAGTGGCATGCAAATACCACTCGCCAATTTTCATTGGCCTTTTATCAAAGACCAGAGGTGTCTCGGGCTCCCAAGAGTGAACCCTAGTGTCACTACATCGACACAACATCTCGTTCCCTCCATCAGGGAATGGAGGTTACGCAAGTAACCATGACGTTTTCCACAAATTAGAATAAAGTAGCATTTATACTGCAATGAAAACAAAGGGGAATTTCCTTTATTTAATTATATGAGTAACATAATGGTCACCTTGAAATATTTGGGTTGAGTGTGTACAAAAGTAAACAAACATGGGCTGATGGAAACAGATAACCTCTTAAGCTCTGGGGTATATTTTGGATTTCCAAATATAGATAGATTTGACATACCCAAATTTGAAGGTCCCTCTTATCCACAAACAGTAATGTACATGCAAAAAAAAAGAAAAATTCTTAATTCTGCCAAATTAATAAATGTAAAAAATGTATATCATTCCACAGGGAAGCCTTCAAAATTTAAAAAAAGAAAAAAAAAAGAGAAAAAGAAATGCTAATAGTGATAAATATTATTGTATATGTTCACATTGTTATAATAAACACACACATGTTGGTGCGGCTATCCTTATGAGGACTCTCCATAGATATAATGCTGTTTATACTGTATGAACTATAAATTCTATCCCTTAACACTAAACCTACCTCTAAACTTAACCCTCACAAAAAACTTTCTGCATTTTTACATTTTCAAAAAAACATCGTTTAGTATATTAAGCGATTTGAATTATGGTGACACTAGAAATGTCCTCATAAACCACATTTATTGCATAATAACCTTGTAATTACCAGTTTGTAACCTAAAAAATTTCCTCGTGAACCACACAGACACACAGACACACACACACACACACAAAGGCAAAAGTTGCTTTTGGAAAAATTTATTCTGAAGTCTGAATTTAATTGTGTATAACTCAAGGCCATTTTGATGATATTCTTCTAGACCAGGTCCACAGAGTTTAAGAGAACAAATAAGCAAATAAAAACTGGTTGAACAGACATACTGGCTCGCTGTTTAACACTAATGAGCAGCTGCAGTTGGCCAGCACACCACCATTCAGTATACCTACAAACACAACATTACAATAGGCAACACAACACATCAGAACCAAAACAGCACATGCAAAAAGATAGCATACACAGTTCATAGTAAAAAAAAGAAATATATATATATATATATATATATCCTGTTTTACCAAAAGGCACGCAGAAGTGAGTTAGCATGCATTTAAATAAGTGCTGTCAGTTGATTAGAATATTTAATTGTGAATAATCATGATTTTTTAAGTTAATCGTGACTATTCGCAGATTTTGAGTGCTAAAAGTTGACTCTATAAATTGTATACTTATTTTCATGTCAGATTGCATTTAGTTCCTTCTTAGAAAATAAACTAAAACAATCAGGGGTTAAATTGGGGCAGAATGGTCTGGAAAGGCTTTCTGGCACTGTTACAGTCCTGTCTGTGTTGTCCCTGTTTTTTGTTTTTGTTTTTTTAGATCAGCAGGTTTCAAGGATGATCTCCTAAAATGTGTCGCTTATCCTCACTGGCATGACTGATCTCTCATAAGTCCACCAGAGTTTTTACCATGTCATTTGATAAACAATGCCACCTTGAGTCTGAAATTATATACCTGGTTGAAAATAACATTGCTGAGCCATCTTTCAAGCTGGGTGTCCCCTTGTTTACTAGTGGGTAAGCGAGATGGGACGTACCTTTTTTGCACTGACTACCGAAAAGTGAACAATGTAATGAAACCAGATTCTTCTGCCATGTATGGAGGATTGTGTAGATCATACAGTATGTCAGTGAGTTAAAGGTTACTGGTTAGTATCTTTAACAGCTCATGCTCAAGAAATTCCATTGTTTATCATTTCTTTTGACCTATAGGTTGGGGCTGGGGCTGTGCTGTTACAGACTGATGTAAATGCGAAAAAATAATGTGAAAAAAATTTAAATAACTGACTGGTCGATCTACACCCTGACCAGTCAGTTATTATTATTTTTTTCTGCATTTACTTTATTTGGCGCTTTGAACTCAACTTGATGAGCACTTGCAGAGAACATCAGCATAAGTGTAATGACTCCAGACACTTTGCAAAGGTTCCGCTCTATTCCAATCAGTGTTCAGAACTCACACAGAACTGAATAAAATGTGAGAATCTAATGTGAAATTTGGTAAGTGTGTTAATCGTCATTAAGAAAAATTTACGCGTTAAACATTTTAAATTAATTGCATGTGTTAATGCATTAATTTTGACAGCTCTAATTTCAATAGATGAAACAAAAGCTTGGACAGAAAGAGAGATTGAATGATAGAGGCAGAGTGCCTGCATGTGCATAAAGCCCTGAAGCCCCCTTTTTCACTGGAATCAGAAACATGTCTCTATCTGTCTTTCTGATTCATTCATGGGAGAGTGGGGAATGTTGGAGCTCCTTTTCATTATGGTTTAATGCTGCCTACCTGATGTGAAAGGCTCTTTAATATGCATATTAGGAATGGGGGTAACAATATTCCTGTTGTTGTCACATGCCATTACTGGACAGACTGGCCTTGGAGAACAGATGTGCTCGTATTCCTGATGTACAGCAGTACTAGCCAGGGCCATTTAGGGATAACTGTGTATTTTACTATTATACAAAATTTAATAACCTTTATTTTTTCAATAAAATATTATTTTTGGTCTCATACCATTCTAATCTTAAATGCCTTTGTTATGGGTATGTTTCAAAATTGGATGGACAGATGGAAGGATAGAGAGATTAATGATTCCTGCATGAATTTTCATGCTGCTCCAAACTATTGTATGCTGATTAGTGCTGGTCTAGCTGGTGTAGCAGCATAGCAAAAAAGCTGTCCAACCAGCATTGCCTTTCTGGAGAACTGATTGACCAAAGAAGTCTAATTATGCTCGTGGGGATACCATCAAACCAGCATCCCCTGCCAGGGCATCCAAGACACGCACATTATCTAAAGGGATAATTCTGCCATCTTTTACTTATCCTCAAAGGTTCATTCACTCACCCTAAGATCTCCTTTGAGGGTTTTACTGTAAGTAAGGGACTTACTGCACCAGTCACCATTTATTTTCACTAACATTCTGCATAACATCTCCTTTTGTATTCCATGCAAGAAAGAAAGTCATATAAGTTTGGACAACAATGAGGGCAAGTTAATGATGACAGAAGTTTCATTTTTGGGTGAGCTATCCCTTTAATGGTTAAAGGATGTTTCAGTATGTACCTTGTCCCTGTTTCTCACTGAGATGCCAAATTCTTTGGCCTTTTGGTTTATGGCAGCCAGTACCTGTATCAGTTCATCCTTCTCAAACAGGTTTGCTACCAAACAACGTCAACTGATCAACCTGGGTTAAATTGGGATGCTGGGGGTTATCATGCTTATGAGACATTTGAGAAGCTGTAGTACTTTATTTTACAGTATTGTTCTACACTTACGTACTTATTTAATTACATACATAATTACAGCAACTGTAGTAATTACTAGGTACTAACCTCAAACCTATCCTAACCCTATCCTTAACCCATATTAAGTACATGTAGGTATCTAATATTACTCAGTACTTTCTTGTGTAAGTACACTGTAAGTATACTGAAAGTACAAGTACTGTAAAATAAAGTGCAACCTGAGAAGCAACAGCATTTGCCATTATTGGCATCAGGCTTGGTGAGTTACGTCTTGAAACAAGGATTTTGAATATGTGCATGCATGAAGGAGATTTGAGAGTTACTGCTGAGGGAAATATTTTAAGAAAATGGAAAAGAGCATCTTCTGTGTTCAACAGAAGATGGAGAGTCATTTGTGTTTGAATTATGAGTAAATTATGACGGAATCAAAATTTTTAATGTGAATTAGGCCTAATAATAGTTGTGTCAAATCCACAATAAAACCTAACTGCACTACACTGAAAAAGACTGAAAAAGACTGAACAGAAAAAAATCTGAATTGAGCTAAGCAGCGTACCAAGGCATGCATGCACACATACACACATACACACACACACATATTGGTGTGGCTATCCTTATGAGGACTCCGCATAGACATACTGATTTTTATACTGAACAAACTATAGATTCTATCTCTTAACCCTACCCCTAAACCTAATCCTCACAAAAAACTTTCTCCATTTTTACATTTTCAAAAAAGCTTAGTTTAGTATTTTTTTTTAAGCGATTTGATATAAGGGGACACAAGAAATGTCCTCATAAACCACATTTATAGCAATAATACTATAGCAGTAATAATGATCCCACAGAAGAGCTACTGTTGCACAAATTGCTGAAAAATTGAATGCTGGCCATGATAGAAAGGTGTCAGAACACACAATGCTATGCAGCTTGCTACGTATGGGGCTGCGTAGCCACAGACTGGTCAGAGTGCCCATGCTGACCCCTGTCCACCACCAAAAGTGCCTAGAATGGGCACGTGAGTGTCAGAACTGGACCATGGAGCAATGGAAGAAGGTGGCCTGGTCTGATGAATCACGTTTCTTTTAGATCATGTGGATGGCCAGGTGTGTGTGCATCGTTTACCTGGGGAAGAGATGGCAGCAGGATGCACTATGGGAAGAAGGCAGGCCGGCGGAGGCAGTGTGATGCTCTGGGCAATGTTCTGCTGAGAAAACTTGGGACCTAACATGTGGATGTTTCTTTGACACGTACCACCTATCTAAAGATTGTTGCACACCACGTACACCCCTTCATGGCAGCTGTATTCCCTGATGGCAGTGGCTTCTTTTAGCAGGATAATGAGCCCTGCCACACTGCAAAAAAAATTTCAGGAATGGTTTGATTAACATGACAAAGAGTTCAAGGTGTTGACTTGGCCTCCATATTCCCCAGATCTTATCCGACTGAGCATCTATGGGATGTGCTGGACCAACAGGTCCGATCCATGGAGGCCCCACCTCGCAACTTACAGGACTTAAAGGATCTGCTGCTAACGTCTTATATATACATGATATTAGGCAGGTGGTTTTAATGTTGTGGCTAATCGGTGTATATCTTGCCTATAGCTCCAGCTAATGTCTGTCTTGTTAAGAACTGTTCATAAAATAATTACATTACTGATGTAGAGCCTGTATGCCGAATCACAAAGCAGGAGCAGTATCTGCTTTTATTAGATAGTATTACAACACTGGCAGAAGGCCCGAAGTCATAAAGGAGATGACCTACTGTCTCCTTTACAGCTCAGAGAAACATCTCTGCATTCAGATTAATATCTGGATATCAATAAATTGTACCTCGTGAATTAGTTACACCAGACTTTTTGAGAAGTGTGGCTTTGGGTTAGACGAGGGCAAACATTCTTGCTTACAAAACCAGACTTTGACATTAAAACAAATTTAAAAAATAAAGAAAAAAACTTGATGATTAAAAAAACTTTAAATGTGTTAGCTGACATTGAATTGACTTTAAAAACATTAGGATAATGGGTGTTGCTGCTTTTGAAAGGACAGAATAGAGTATACAGAATGGAAGAAATGTCTCGCATGCAAGATTACCAAATGGATTTCCCAATATTAATGCTTTACTATTTCCTCTACATATACTGTAGTTTGAGCACTCTTCATCCTCAAAGAGGAATTATTTTGTGATAAGAAAGTATACTTTACAGGGTGTTCCTAATATAGTGCACTATTTAAAAGCAATCTCACAAGAAAGAATGATAGCCGTGCTGATATTCATTACCACATCATGATTCTTCCGTGCCGCCGACACCAATTAATAGGGCATTGCCACGTTCTTGCCGAATCATGCGGGTGATTCTGTGGACAAGGGAAGAGTTGGAGGTAAGTGAAGCTCATTTAGAAAATGTAAAACAATAAAAACATGGCATAAATACACTGACACAGACAGCAGACTGCATACCTTGGTCATCTGACCACCTGCTTTTGTGGTCACCAGATGAACTTGAAAGGTGCTTGTTTAGCTAGAAACATGTTAAATGGCATCTTGGAAGAACACAAGCTTGGTTTCCTGGGCAAAGGTCATGTTGAAGGTAGTCCTGCAGCACTTGCCAAACATTCTTCATGTCTGTTTATCCTCTTAAAGTTAAAAGAGCCAGTTGTTTACACTAGACCTGTCATGCACATCATTTAGACAGCCTGAAAAACATTGGGTTTCATTCATTAATAATTATGTGAATTTTGCGTACTTACGTACTTAATGAATCTGAATTATTCTAAATGAAGGCACGTGAGGTAGGTAATTTGCATTAAACACGCCCAAACCATCTCCATATAAGAGCTTTCAGCACCACCGCACCTAAACAGTTGTAAATGTGTAAAGAAAAATGCAGCTGAAGCAAAAGCCCCAAAAACATCACACTATAAAACAGTGCAGTACAGAATTACAATTAAGAAGGATTTTATAACATGTACCACTGGATCAACTGAAGGCATGCATGGAGCACTGTGTGTGCAGGAGCATTTATCTCTCCCTTACTGGGTTCAGACTGTGCGTCTGGTCCATAAGGCAGTGCTCGAAGTGGAAAGAAATCTCTGGGCTGTATAGGAGCATTTCACCAGCTGCATCCAAGCAAATTCATCAGAGTACATTGTTGGTTCACTCTATCATTGAGCACACACAGGCATAACCAGAAACCAGCTCGGGCATAACACACATCATTTTTGTTACTTTGAAAAAAAAGACTATACATAATAAAACTATTGTGTGTGTGTGTGTGTGTGTGTGTGTGTGTATATATATATATATATATATATATATATATATATATATATATATATATAAATTAATTTCAATAACTGACACCAGGACTATGTGATTTTTCTGTACATGTGGTTTCAGTTTGTCCTACATTTTTTCGGAAATTTAGAATCAATTTTAGTGCGAACTTGTAGATGAATAATGCGTGAAAACATTTGTAACATTTGCCCAGACATAAATTTCATAATAACCATAATAGCAATTCAAGCTTTAAGTTACCATCTTAATGCTTTTGTGCCATTTTAAAAACGCAAAGCTCAGAGTGTGAGAGACTACAAAACAGTGAGAACCAACGCAGCAGCCAAATACATCAGTCTTATGCATGTTTACATTTACATAGAGGGGATGCAAAAATGTGTCATGTTGGAATGTCCCCTATAAATCAATGGGACAGATTAACAACTCTTATACATTTTATAATGAATTACAGTAAATTGTAGGCCAGTGATAGGCTTATGTTCAATGTTATGGAAATATTGATTTCTAAAGTTATATTTTGTAATATCTATTGAATTATCTATTTTTCTACCACAATTTAATGTCTTAAATTACCTGTATTTGGGGCTTTTCTCAGCTAATATTTGTGTTTAATTGTGATTTGTAGATTAACTTAATCAAATCACATCATGTAATTAATTGAATTAAAATTGTATTCGATTGGCCACCCTAGTTATTGTACTGCTGTTTTAAGGAGAAAAATACTGTACTTATAAACACACAAAAATCCTTCTACACTACAATAAACATAAAACAGTGACTGTGAGTGAAAGATGCAAAGCAGTCACAAAAATCCCTAAACATACCTTGATGAAATCACCCAAAATATATGCACTGCTTCACAAAGTCAGCTCTGTTTATGTTGAAATATTTACCTATTGGGCAAAAGGAATGGTTCAGGATTACTCAGATGCTAATATTTATTCAAGAAATAGGTGACAGATTGGGGGCAAAATTACAATAAATATTCAGATATA
Source organism: Myxocyprinus asiaticus (assembly GCF_019703515.2). Taxonomy (NCBI): domain Eukaryota; kingdom Metazoa; phylum Chordata; class Actinopteri; order Cypriniformes; family Catostomidae; genus Myxocyprinus; species Myxocyprinus asiaticus. The sequence continues at coordinate 33,915,476 of NC_059350.1, forward strand.
TTTAAATATTCAAAAACAAAAATCTCATAGAGCCATGCCACACAATGAGAAGGATTGGAAAATTATTTTAATCTAACCCCTCTGCCTCTATCTAAGAACTTTAATTTAATATACTTAATATCTAAAAGATTAAATTTGTGTATTAGTATGTTAGTGATTAGAATTCAATTTAGACCACAAATATGGACTTGCAGATATATGGAGATTAACACATTGTAAAAGGTTTGAGGGACAGGTGCTTACTGGCTATCTTTGAGATCATGGTATTGAAGTAGGTTTTGCCCTCTTTGTTGAGGAGTCGATCATGGAAGACATGTTGACACTCATGATGAAACAAACAGAACATTTGGGTCTGATCTCTCACCATCGTCGGTTCACACTGCAACATACCGGGGCACCTTTGGCGTCATCATGCAGATGCGGGTGGCTTCTGAACAAGCGTCAAAATTGGATGCTTAGGGAATGAGAAAGGGTTGCATACCTGCACAAACACACACACTGAGCCACTAGAAGAGTCCTAAACCATAAAAGAGAATTTTAACTGCCCCCAAGGTACCTTTCAAATTATGAGAGAGCAATTTTATTGGTCATTTGAGAGCTCTATGACAAAAGAAGCACTTTCCGGGCCCATGCTGTATTTAAGCACAACAGATGCTGTGTCCAGTACAACAAGGAATGGGATGAATATTTCTTGCCATCTCATTATGAAGAAAGAAATCAATAGCAAGAAAGAATACTACTAGCTAGAAAAAAAAATGGCTAGTCTTGTTAATCTTTTCTGAAGAGTGTGCACATTAGAGAAAGCTCTGACAGAGAGTTTAATGGACATGAATGCAAAAGATCTGATTTGAGGGTGTGGAAAAAGCCAGGTCAGATTCATAATGTTTCAAAAAAGAGCTGCATGGAATTTTTGGAAAGATTTGACAAACATTATAAGTTTCAGCATTGGACAGTTTCAGTTATCAGGCTGTTCGTTCAGAACCTTGGACAGTTCTAATTATCGAGTTGTCCATTCTCTGCGCAGCTTCAGCTCTCAGACTGTCTATTAAAAACCCTAGACAGCTACACCCATAAAGGCCAATTCACACTGTCCCAATAAACACAGATGTTGGGTTTTGTTAGATCAGCATGGTAACCCTGTTGGTGTTTGTTGAAGCAATGTGGCTACAAGCGTTTTCACACCATGGTTCTGAGCACGGAGAGTAATGGTTCCAGTTGTATTTCCACTTGAGCATGGTTCGGTATGGCGTTGGTGGAGCAGATTTAGTGATGTGCTGACTCACGGTTGGTCACTTGCACTGTCAGTCCATTCTAATCCTGATTTTGCAGCACCAAATAAAAAATAAGAAACCATAACCATGCTAACAAAATCTGATGAGTATGGAACGGCACTGTTCTGCAAAGAGAACCACTCGGCCAGATGGTGGAAAAGCACCTAATGATAGTTGTTTCCCAACATTCTAATTTAACAGTCAGCTTGTTTGTTGTAGTGTGTTGGGGCAGTGTGAATTGGCCTTAACTCTATAGCTCTGCTCTGAAACATGGTGAGCTGCTTTGCTGTCAAATGACTACATAAGCAGCTGCTATCTAAAGGCCTCGATATACTTCCGGAGAAGTTCTTCATTCAGGGGTAAAAAGAAGTTCTAAACAGCCAAGCAATGGTATACTATTTGCGAACATTCAGACATCTGCCACACTGCTGTAGGTGGCATTTAGAAGTACATTTAAATATGATGACGCTAATGTGACATTAAAATGTGCTGACTTTATGCTTCATTCTATGAGTAGAATTCACATGATGGCAGTAAAAGAAGCGGTTTTAACCACTCAGTGATTATTTAAAGTAATTTATATGCAGTATAAAATGTTTGATTTGTCTTGTTTATATTCTGAATTCATGATGTTAATGATCTAACATGCTATTTGCGGCCATAATATGTGCCGATTACACTCTGTTATTGTAATTTATTTATTTATTTATTTATTTATTTATTTATTTATTTCTACCCTTTTCTCCCCAATTTGGAATGCCTGATTCCCAATGTGCTCTAAGTCCTCATGGTGGTATAGTGACTCGCCTCAATCCGGGTGGCGGAGGACGAATCTCAGTTGACTCCGCGTCTGAGACTGTCAATCCACGCATCTTATCACATGGCTTGTTGATACCTAGCGCATGTGGAGGCTTCACGCTATTCTCTGCGACATCCATGCACAACTCACCAAGTGCCCCACACAGAGTGAAAACCACATTATGAGGTTAACCCAGCCACGAGGAGGTTAACCCAACATGACTCTACCCACCCTAGCAACCGGGCCAAGTGGTTGCTTAGGAAGCCTGACTGGAGTCAGCACACCCTGGATTCAAATTTGTGACTCCAGGTGTGGTAGTCAGTGTCTTTACTTTTGTAGCTACCCAGGCCCCCCTGTTATTGTAATTTTTGATGACACTGATACTATTGCAAAGATCAGTGTATAGAAGTGTTAATGGGCAAAATAAAGACAGAAAATGTATATCTCACTTTGGGCAGATGTGTGAATGTCTTTCGCTGTAGATGGCACATGAGTGAATGGGCACTTAGGAGTATTTGAGTAAATTTGATTCCTTTTGTAGACTAATTAAACAAAAAAATTACATATTCTTGGAAAATATCTCTAATGTCTTGGAAAATATATAGGAACATTTGCACCATCTCGCTATTAACTCAACATGCCGGTGTGTTAATGTTGACTGATCTTGACTGACTGAACATAAACACAATTAGCTGTCAGCCTCAGAGCAGGTGGAGCTTCAGGTCACACCTACCAATGACATGGACCAATTGTAGTAAGAAGGTGTTTAGCAGCTGGTATAAATTTTTCTTAAACGTTCACCCAGGCGAGCTGTTATGAACCACCAAAACAAACTCAAACACACCTCTTTAGCCAGGTTTTGTCCTAAATGACATCACACCCATTAGTTCTTTGATTTCGTATGAAGTATATCAGGGCTTTAAGGCAACATCCTAATCATCATGGGATGATCAAGCAGATTTGGATCGTTCTGCATAGGCACTTCTCTTGACTCGTCTGCCATCTTGGATTTTTTACACAGCTTGTTCTGCATTCTAGGATTGAATTTCCTGAGAAGGATACATGCCTTAGATTTTGGCCAAAACATGGTACTGTATCTTAGAATAGTAATCATGCTGCCTTCCTTTATGCAATAGACTTCATGTCAGGAGCACAACATGATGCCTTAAAAGGCAGTCTAGGTAGGCAGCTCACTAGGTTTTGTAACATCTTAAGTAGCCTCACACTGATTGCCTTTTTAAAGCCAACAGACAGATCCACAGTTTGCTGTCTAGAGTCATTAGATACGCCTGCAACAGCTTTAAATGCAAAATGTTCAATCAGATCATAAAGAGGCTGTGCTCAGATGGTGTTGGGAGGCACAGCATGCTGATGTGGTGGATAAAATGAGAGAACAAAAGGTTACAACTACCATCAGGAGTTGCACAGTCTGCAGCTATGGTCATATCCTTCAAGGAGGATACAGAGGAGTGGAATAAGTGCATTTGAAAAAATATCCACAGGACATAATTTAACTTTTTTGACACTTTCACCATTCTCATCATACCTCTACTAGAAGAAATTAATACATTACTGATTAAACCCAAATTAAAATTAAAACAGTAATAAAAGCTTGTAAACTTATAATTACCAATTCGTTTTCAAACGACAGAAAAATCATTCAGGAAAAGTTGTTGTGTCAAACTCAAAGCTGACATATTCAGCCACTACACTAACCCAGTTTCTCCAAGGGCAAATCTCAATTCAGTACCATAAATCCCCCTTCTAACCCTCAGCTAAGTCTTCCCTCTTGTGATATTTATTTTATTTCATCATATTATGAACATTTATCTCAGTCTGTGCATGTGTATGTGTGTGTATTTGTGCATGTTTTCACTAACAGAGAGTTTACTTCATGCTTGTGTAAAATATACATAATTCCCCTTCTGTCACTCACTCAACATTGTGTCGATGTAAATGTAATGTAAAAATGTAACGAAAGCAGACAAAACAAACAGTTGGATACTATCATTGAACTATTTGTTTTATAATGCAATTATAAAACATAATATATATAATTGGTACACACCATTTAACTTGCCGTGCAGCAGTTTTTTGGTCTGAATGTTTAGAACTGTACCAAACCAGAGTGCAAATTGTCTTGGTTACTTTCGTAACCTCCGTTCCCTGATGGAGGGAACGAGACGTTATGTCGATGTAGTGACACTAGGGGTCACTCTTGGGAGCCCCAAACACCTCTGATCTTTGAGAAAAGGCCAATGGGAATTGGCGAGTGGAATTTGCATGCCACTCCCCCGGACATACGGGTATAAAAGGAGCTGGCTTGCAACCACTCATTCAGATTTTTTCTTCGGAGCCGAGCAGTTGTGTTCAGTGAGCTGAATTACTCTGCCGATCCATTCACCTCTATCCAGTGAAAGCTGTTGGATTTACGGCGCATTACAGTGGTTTCTCCCCCTCTTGCACCGGCGCTGTGCAGAGAACGCACCTGGGTGCTTCAGCAGCTAAAAAAGTATATTCTTTCCTCATAAAGAATATATCTTCTACTAAAAGAGTGGCATTTACTAAAGCGTCTTTTTCAAGATGCCCTTTCGTTTGTGTATTATTCCTGGTTGCAGTCGCTATCTCTCCACTTCTGACGGCCACGATTGCTGTCTCACGTGTTTGGGTGCTTCTCACATGGAGACATCTTTTGTGGATGGTTCATGTCCTCATTGTGAGAACATGACCATGGCAACGTTGCGGTCGCGGCTTTCCTTCGTCAGAGGGAAAGCCATCCCAGCGGCTCCACGCCTCGGTCAATTCTATACTGAACTGGCAACCAGTGAAGGGAAGACAGTATGGGAGTAATGCTTTCCCTCTTCCTGGTGCCAGTCAGTAGCCTTGCAGCAGCATTCTGCACAAGCTGCAGATGAGATAAATGTCACTGACAGATTCCATAGTAAAGACCATTGCAATAATCCAGGCGAGATGTAATAAAAGCATGAACAACTGTCTCCAAATCTTTAAAATGTAAAAAAGTTTTCAATTTCGAGATCATTCTTAACTGATAAAAACTATATTTAACAACAGAGTTAATCTGTTTGTCGAATTTAAGCGCCGAGTCAAAGATGACACCAAGGTTTTTCACACTATCTTTCACTTCTTTACATTTAGGTGGGCCGAATATTATGACCTCTGATTTATTGTCATTAAGTTGAAGGAAATTGTTTGACAACCAGCGCTTAACATCTTCCATACAGTCCAAAAGATGATTCATAGAGTTGTTTTCACCAATTTTCAGAGGGAGATATATTTGTGTATCGTCAGCATATAGATGATGTTGTGTTGTCTACAGATAGTCCCTAGAGGACGCATGTACAAAGGTAGGTAGTACTCCTCCAGTCTACAATGGTGCAAAGTCTCGCCCCGATCGACCTCACGGTGGCACCACAGTGATCAAAAAGAAAATTAACTTTTTGGGAAATAACTCTTGAACCGTAAGTGCTAGTAGCAAAATAATTCCTTGCATCCGGCCGAAGAGTTTTATTCTTTGTCAAATGTTTGCTCCGCCCCTTTGTTTTCCCACTATTTTGAATTGTTTGTGAAAAAAATCGACTTTGCATGCAGTGCCTTTGTATAAGGTGCCATCAAGGTCTATGAGGACAGTCGCATATCTTTAAAAACATGGCCGCCATCGACCAATCAGCTTTCAGCAGCTTTTATATAGGGTAAATAAGGCCGATCGGAACTAAATTTGGTAGGCCTATTTGTCTCTTGGCCCAAGAGGTCTGTGCAAAATTTGTGAAAAATTGGCCATCAGGAGGCGCTATCGTGTTTTACATGCGTGTAAATCATTGTATATACTGCTGTTTTTCACAAAGAAACACGTTATTCATACCATATTGTAGATCTCCTCATTCTGAACAAGGACCATTGGTGTGAAACAAAACGTTCAATAAATACTTGAGATATTACTTTTTTGCACTAGCCCTAGGCCATTCGCCCGATCGGAACCAAACCAGTGCAGAAAGAGTCTCTGGAGTCCCAAAATGAAAAGGAATTTTGAAATTTTAATTTATCATCAAACAATATGCCAAAACGTTGGTAATGGGCATGGCCATTTTTACATAAATGGTTATAACTCTTGAACAGAATCAGATATTGTCACCAAATTTGGTACACATATGTACAGAGTCATTCTAAGGACACACAAAAACAACTGTGCATCTCCACCTCTTGGTGGTGCTATAAAGGTAAAAACCTTTCAAAATGGAAAGGCTGGGCCAATCGACATGACATTTTTTCAAAGGTGCCCTCAAGGTCTATAAGGACAGTCACATACCTAGAAAAACATGGCCACCATCAACAAAATCATCTTTTAGCAGCTATTTGATCTAGTCCTAGTCCGTTCACCTGATCAGAACCAAACCAGTGCAGAAAGATTCTCTGGAGTACCATTATTAATAATTATCAAAAACAGTTTTAACCTTTGATTCAGTGTTGCAAAGCTACACCAAAACATGCTGTGGGGATTGCAACTTTTACTTAAACAGTTAAAACTCTTGAATGGAATGAGATATTTTCACAAAATTTGAGACACTTATGTATGGGGTCATTCAGAGGAAACATGAAAACAATTGCATACCTTTGCCTCTTGGTGGTGCTATAACAGTCAGGAATGTAAAAAATACCATATCTGTGTGATACCGCACCTGATGTTTCTCAAAATTAAGGCACTTTAACATTGTTTTAGTTGTTTTCAGACTATCTAATTAATACTTAATATACGCTACCGTTCAAAAGTTTAGGGTCACTTACTCATTCTTTATTTATTTAATTTTTTTTATTTTTTATTTTTTTCACATTTTAGAATAATAGTAAAGTCATCACAACTATGGAATAATAGAAATGTAAATATGGGAATGATGTTATGACTAAAAAAATCCAAAATAAATCAAAACTATGTTATATTTTAGCATCTTCAAAGTGGCCACACTTTGCCTAGATTTTGCAGAAATGTACTCTTGGTATTTTCTCAACCAACTTCTTGAGGTATCACCCTGGGATGCTTTTTAACAGTATTGAAGGAGTTCCCATCTATATGCTGGGCACTTAGTGGCTGCTTTTCTTAATTATTCGGTCCAAGTCATCCACTTCAAAAATGTTATTTTTTTAAATAAAATTTTAGTTTTGTAATTAAATAAATTAATATGTTGGCACAATTATATTTTTGTCTACAAAACTAATTTCAAACATTTAAGCATACGCCTTCAGATCAAAAGATCATGAGAAACATTTCAGGCAAGTGACCCCAAACCTTTGAACGGTAGTGTATATAATCTTATATATAATATATTTTGCATGTGAACTTAAAGGACCTTAAAGGCTTGAACCCCGTTAATTGCTGCTTGCAGCTATATTTTTTTATATTACAATCTACAGCCTCAGTTGACAATGCAAGTAAATGGTAATACTACAATAGAAGGTCTATGCACTGCAAACAATAAGACTGTATTATAAAAACACAAATGAGTATTCAATAATGATGGGGATGAAATAAACTTTATTAACCATGAAAACTATATGCATAAATATGCAATATAGTAACAATTACTATGATAAACAGATTCCTTAATAGTTTATTTGGAAGTAAAGTTCTAATAGCGAGATGGTTACATAAATAAACTCAACTTATATAGCACATTTAACACAACAAAGTTGACCAAAGTGCTTCACAGTATAGAATACTAGCATCATAAAACAAGAAATAAAAATAAATAAAACAAATACACTACACACAGCATTCCAACAACAATAACCACCTTGTCATTTCTCAGACTCAAACGGCAATGTAAAAAAATTGGTATTAAGACGTGACTTAATCTCAACAGAAGGAGACTGGCGAATTTGGAGTGGCAGCAATGCAAATGCCCAATCACCTTTAGATTTTAATCTAGACTGAGGTTAAGCCAACATCAACTGATTGGCAGACCTCAAAGTCCTTGAAGTAGAGTACAAGCTTAATTAAATCTGCAATATAGTGAGGTGACTGGTTATGCATTGCTTTAAAAACATTGAATAGGATCTTAAAATCAATTCTATACTGGACTGGCAACCAGTGAAGGGAAGACAGTACGCGAGTAATGCTTTCCCTCTTCCTTGTGCCAGTCAGTAGCCTTGCAGCAGCATTCTGCACAAGCTGCTGATGAGATAAATGTCGCTGACAGATTCCATTACTATTGCAATAATCCAGGCGAGATGTAATAAAAGCATGAACAACTGTCTCCAAATCTTTAAAATGTAAAAAAGTTTTAAATTTCGAGATCATTCTTAACTGATAAAACTATATTTAACAACAAATTTATCAAATTTAAGCGCAGAGTCAAAGATGACACCAAGGTTTTTCATACTATCTTTCACTTCTTTACATTTAGGTGGTCTGAATATTATGACCTCTGAATTACTGTCATTAAGCTGAAGGAAATTGTTTGACAACCAGCGCTTATCATCTTCCATACAGTCCAAAAGATGATTCACAGAGTTGTTTTCACCAATTTTCAGAGGGAGATATAATTGTGTATCGTCAGCATATAGATGATGTTGTGTTGTCTACAGATAGTCCCTAGAGGCCGCATGTACAAAGAAAATAATATTGGACCTAAAATGGAGCCTTGAGGGAGGCCATATTTTAAAGTAACTGAGGAGGATGCAGAGTTTCCAATTTTCACAAAATATTATCTATTTTCCAAACAGGAGTGAAACCATTTCATTGCAGTCAAGAAGAATCAAATATCAGCACATAGTACTGGATACAAGATATCCACCTTAACCAGTTGAAGCTCAAAGCTGGAAAAATTGTCCGTTGGGAGAGAATGACAATTAAAACTTTAAACACTGTGACTAAACCTCCACCCTGACCAGTGGTTCTAGGGGTACTAACAACACCATAGTGTTGGCACAAGTTCAGTGAGAACACAATTATCCACAGAGTTGAGCCAAGTCTCAGTTAGAAATAGAAAATCCAGGGGCCTGGGTAGCTCAGTGAGTACTGATGCTGACTACCACCCCTGGAGTCACAAGTTCGAATCCAGGGCGTGCTGAGTGACTCCAGCCAGGTCTCCTAAACAAACGTCACATGGGGTAACCTCCTTGTGGTCACTATAATGTGTGGTTCTCGCTCTCGGTGGGGCACATGGTGGATGCCGTGGAGAACAGCATGGGCCTCCACATGTGCTTCTTCTCCGCAGTAACGTGCTCAACAAGCCACATGATAAGATGCACGGACTGACGGTCTCAGACATGGAGGCAACTGAGATTCGTCCTCCGCCACCCGGACTAAGGCGAGTCACTATGCCACCATGAGGACTTAAAGCGCATTGGGAATTCCAAATTGGGGAGAAAAAGGGAGAAAAAAAAAGAAAAGAAATAGAAAATCCAGATCATGTGAGATTCTAACATCATTGAGTAAAAAAAACTTATTCAAAACAGATCTCACATTTAATAGTGTGGCCTTTGCTGTTGTAGAGATCGAAGGCTGTATTGATGTAATTGATTTAAATGTTTTAGAACACACCAACTTCCTAAAATGGTGAAGATTAACCCCACCGCACAGTCTGTGCACACTCCGCAAAGGTCGGCGAAGAGCTGGGACAAGTGGATCTGGGAACACCGTTAGGAGTCAAGTTTGACAGAATGAAGAAAATTTTCACCCGACAATAAAAGCATTCCTCTTTGTCCTTGTTAACAAACCTCTGCGCTTACCCCATCTTTTATATCGCTTCTTTTTCAACATAACTCCGCTGGTAATGAATGGGGCTTTATGTCTGTGAAATTCTGCCCACCAGGATTTTGATAATGTAGAAGATTCACAGTAGTGCGAGTATTTAGAAGAGCTTGATGATCATAGACTAATACAGAAATCGCTGTCTGAGCAAGCATAGACAACATAAAAACACAAAATATAACTAAAATACAAGACACACGACGGCTTGCCGGGAGACATACTGGCACCATCTTTTATCAAAATCAGAATGAGGTTTCTATACATATTAATAAAATAATATGTATATTACTGTGCTATGAAATTGGTACATTATAAACAACTCGAGATGAGCATACATTCATGGGGAACTACCTTGTATAGTGGCTTTTAGATAAAATTTTAAATTGTCCACTCTGTTTAAACACACTATCTGCTAAAAGGGCAATGGAAAGCGATACAACTTGTGCATTTCTTTGATGGGTAAAATAAAGAAGAAAACAGCGGCACACACACACACACACATTCTTAGTGAATTTCAAAATTGCAGCAATGTTATAAAATACTCAGAAATCATGAATATTAGTAAACATGTTACAGTAACTTAGCCTATTAAACACTTTGCAATAGGTAAACACAATATCCCCTGACTAATGCTCGATTCAATAGAGCATGACAACCTATATTAGCTTCAACAACCCTACCAGAAAACATATCAAAGCATTGTACGTAGCAAGTAAACAACTTCGCCAAACAGTTAACAGATAAACATCCATCCGGAGACAGCTGTCTTCTCACTGCTGTCCTGAACAGCGCTAACTAAACCACCATAACTTCCCCAGAGGACACTCTGTGGAGACAGAGTAGCCAGTCCTTCTTTTCTGAGCTTTCAGACATTAAAAAACACGCAAGAAACAGTGCGATTTTACACCAAATCCGACCCGACAGCTCAAAAGAAAAAATAATTATTATAGGCTTTACGTAGTGAATCGGGCAAGGACATGGTTTTGAACACTGATTTAGTACTCACTCAGTAATTTTTGTTGTTAAGTAACCAAAGAAATCTTACGTACTTTAATGATTCCATTGATACTTCTTTGCTCTCAAATGAACAACCAATCAGTAATTACACTGATTAATCCTCAGAATTATTTGGTACACATAACACAGTATGGACTGGCCACCTGTCCAGGATGTTTCCCTGCCTTCGGCCCGAGACAGCTGGGATAGGCTCCAGCACTACCCGTGACCCGACATAGGACAAGCGGCTATAGAAGATGGATGGATGGACATAACACAGTGACAATTCTCAGTTAATTTGGAGTTTGACTTTGTAACAAACTTCACAGCAGAAGGGAAGGTGAACACAGGGAAGCGGGTTTTCCAGGCTCAGTAAAGACTTTAATCAGCTTTTCAACTTCACAAACTCATCAGCTTCACAGACACGTAATCACTTAAGAACGTAAACACATTAGCTTTTACAGGCACATAGTTACTTAAACACATCAGCTTCACAAATACAACAGAATGTACACAACAGCTTCAGGAGCACCATGGCCCTCCTTGTGCCAGACTCTCTCTCTCCTCTGCTGGTGGCGTGGCTGCTTATATGCCGCTCTCCCCATGCTTGCTGGAATTAGAAACAGGTGTTAAACATAATCTAGCTCAGGTGCAAGCGCCCTTACCGCTTTCTCTCTCTCCGGATGGACGCTTGACCATGCCCCCGCTGCCACATATCCCCACCGCCCGACTAAGACCGGGGAGATATCCGGCCTGTCTACCACTACCCCCCATTTCTGGAAAGGAAGTCGGTGACAGCCATCTGTGCTCCCGGTCTGTGGTCCACCTTGAATTTAAAGGGCTGGAGAGCCAGATACCACTGGGTGATCCGTGTTTTGGTATCCTTCATGCGGTGGAGCCATTGGAGTGGGGCATGATCCGAGCAGAGGGTGAAGACCCACCCCAACAGGTGGTACCGGAGAGTGAGGACTGCCCACTTGATGGCAAGACACTTCTTATCAACGGTGCTGTACTTAGTCTCCCTCAATGAGAGCTTGCGGCTAATGTACAGCGCTGGGCGCTCCTCCCCCTCCACCACCTGTGAGAGCACGGCCCCCAGCCCTCTGTCTGAAGCGTCCGTCTGCAAGACAAAAGGGAGAGAGAAATCGGGTGAATGTAAAAGTGGCCCCCAACAAAGTGCGGCTTTAACCTGCATGAATGCCTGTTGACACTGTTCCGTCCACTGGACCAGATCTGGAGCTCCCTTTTTTGTGAGATCAGTCAGCGGGCTGGTGACATCCGAATAATTAGGCACTAATCTCCTATAATAGCCAGCCAGCCCCAGGAACTGTCTCACGCCCTTTTTGGTCTTGGGACCCGGGCAGGTCGCAATCACCTGCATTGGTGGACACTTCCACTTGAGGGGGAGAGCGGCGGGGAACTGGCTTCAGTGGCGGGACTCTTCACCTCCACGGGGCAGGAATGGGCTCTGGGGAGAGAGCAGAGAGAGAGAAGAGGGGAGCGGGAAGAGATCGGGGAAAACATAGGGGAGGGGGAGAGAGAGTGGGAGGGCTCTTCTGCCCTATGGTACGCTGCCAAATGGTCATCCACTAGTCGTACAGCTTCCTACAGCGTTGCCGGGCGGTGGCACTGGACCCACTCTGCCATTCCTCTTGGCAGTCGATGGATGAGCTGCTGGTCAATAACTCCCGTGATGTCACGATCCCCCACCAGCAGCCATTTCCGGCAGGCGTCTCGGAGCCGTTGGGTGAAAGCAAACGAACGGCCGGTCTTCTCCAGCTTCATGGACTGGAAGAGCTGCCAGTACTGCTCTGGACTATGGCCAACCTGCTGCAGGATGGACTTCTTCAGGTCTTCATAGGCCAGGAGGTTAGCCGCCGGCAGTTGTTGTGCAGCATGCTGGGCTTCCCCGGACAGCAACGGGAGGAGCCGGGCCGCTCACTGATCTCGTGGCCAGCTCCAGATCTCGCCAGTTCTCTCAAACAAGTCGAGGAAGGCTTCCGGGTCATGAATATGTTGGTTTTACTCTGTATGTTTTTGATTTTATGTTTTGCGAAGTACTTTGTGCTTAATCACTAAAAGATGCTATATAAATAAAATTATTATTATTATATTATTGAGTGTTGATGCCCTGTGGACTATGGGGTTCATTATGCCAATAGGCTTAGAAGCATAGATCATAGAGTATTATATTTAGTATGTCTCTTTATTAAGTCACACAATTTGAGATATCATTCATGTTAGAAGCACAATCGATGCAAGTTGAGAAACTAAACAAAATGCAGTACAGTCCAACTTCCAGTATAATTAGGGGTTTGTTCAAATCTTTGACCCTAAGTAGGAACAATATTAATATTGATCATTGCCTCAGTTAGCAGAACATATCTGGAACATTCTTCAGTCTCTCTACCATTTAATGTTTATTAATGCGAAAAATACAGGAGACAGATCTGATAGAGCATAATGAGAAGACACAGCTGTCTTTCAAAAAGAAGAGTGATGCTTTTCATTCAACCAGGAGCACTTTAGCAAAATATCATTTAAAATGACCTCTGAGTCAGGTTGATGTGCTCTTTTAAGCATCAAAGCCTAGAAGGGGTTTGTAGTGTCTTGACCTGAATAGCTATGGCCATTGAGAAAACGAATGTTGAGGTATACAACTTTCAATATTAAAAATGTATTATATATTTAGAAATTAACATTAAATAAGATTAATAAATAATGTAAAGTACTTTTTATTGTTAGTTCAATTTAACTACTGTGTTAACTAATGTTAATGTATACACTTATCTTACTGTTACCGATTACGTACAATTTTGAATACATAAAAACCACGATCTGGTTTAAATCTGTAAAGAATCAATAAAGTTTTTCCAAATCCTAATAATATTTATTTTTTCTTTGTGCTGTCTTTTCCTTTATCTAATGTAAAAGAAGCTATTTTAAAGCTGATGTGATTGTCATCATTTCTGCCAATAAAAACAGCAAGGAGTTTGACTCCATTATGTTTATCCATAAATGTAAGCATAAATGTCAGTGCTTAGTCAAAGTGTTGAAGTTATTTCAGTGGTATGAGTTGAGGGATCACGCTGTGTAAATGAAGTGTACCTTTGCATCACTGTTGTCATCAAACTGCTGCCTGACAAAGGTGTTCATATGTCCCAAATTGTCTCAAATTAACCCCCACAGCCCACAGGAAGCAGAACACAAATGTCTGACACCATACACCATTCAACTTACTGGACTCCTGCAAACATAAAAAAATGTAACGAAAGCAGACAAAACAAACAGTTGGATACTATCATTGAACTATTTGTTTTATAATGCAATTATAAAACATAATATATATAATTGGTACACACCATTTAACTTGCCGTGCAGCAGTTTTTTGGTCTGAATGTTTAGAACTGTACCAAACCAGAGTGCAAATTGTCTTGGTTACTTTCGTAACCTCCGTTCCCTGATGGAGGGAACGAGATGTTATGTCGATGTAGTGACACTAGGGGTCACTCTTGGGAGCCCCAAACACCTCTGATCTTTGAGAAAAGGCCAATGGGAATTGGCGAGAGGAATTTGCATGCCACTCACCTGGACATACTGATATAAAAGGAGCTGGCTCGCAACCACTCAATCAGGTTTTGTGCTGAGGAGTCGAGACAAGGTCCCGGCCATTTCAGTGAGTAGTTCAGTGTTGTGGCAGGAGGTACACAACGTCTCATTCCCTTCATCAGGGAACGGAGGTTACGAAAGTAATCAAGACATTCCCTATCTGTCACTCACTCAAGGTTGTGTCGATGTAGCGACACTAGGAGTCCCTACACGAAACGCCACAACTAGCCGAACTGTGTTACGTGGACTGGCGGTGCGAGATGGGCAGGCCATTGCATGCCTCATAGCCAGCACACCTGGCCATCTCGTAACCTCGGGGGGAAGTCGACTGCCCAAAAATGGGGACAGGCTGCCCCAGCCGTGGCCTCTTCTCTTTTTCTTTCTCCCCAAAAAAAGAATGGAAATCTTGTTCAGCTGGAGGCCATAAAGTGTCTGCGTTGGGGAGGTGTCCCTTCCCAAGGGGAAGACACCGCGGAGATCACACCCTACCCGATGGGGAGGTAATTGTGTGGAAACACGTCGCATGGTCTTACTGAGCTTGTCGGCAGTGTCGCACGTGGAGAAGTCCCTGTGGTAGGTCCTACCCAGAGGGGAGGAGCTCTACAACACGGCGACTGGTGGCAGAGGGAACACTGCCCAAGGAAGACATGGGTTTACCAACGGGGAAACCATCTTGTGGAAGATACATCACATGGGGTTACATACAGGCAACCGGTGCATGTGGTGCACCTACCCCAGCACAGGGCCTATTAGCACACGTGCTGAGCCGGTATCGAGTTTCTCTGCCAACTCACCTGCCACAGGGCTAAGGAGGAAGGACATCCAGGGTCCATGACCTCGTGAACACAGCTGGGGGGGTAAAAGCGCACGTCTCCACCTTCAGGATGGGGAAAGGCGCTATGCACAAGCGGTACACCTGGCCAGTTGTCCTGCAAACTTACCTGTTCGTACCTGACAACACACGGGACAAAACTGGATCAACCCGAAGATTTTAGAACCTTGCAAAGGTGCTGGGTGTTGCCCAGCCCGCTGCTTTGCAGATGTCTGCTAAAGAGGCGCCATTGGGCAGAGCTCCTAGTAGAGTGTGCTTGTAGCCCTAAGGGGGGCGGCACGTCCTGGGCATGATATGCCAAAGCGATGGTGTCAGTGACCCAGTGGGTGATCCTCTGTTTGGAGACAGCGCTCCCTTTCTGCTGTCCACTAAAGCAGACAAAGAGCTGTTCAGAGCGTCTAAAGCTCTGTGTGTGATCCAAATAGATGTGTAAAGCACGCACCGGACACAGCAACGACAAGGCTGGGTCTGCCTCCTCCTGGGGCAGCACTTGCAGGTTCGCACATAGCCCGGTCGGGGTCTCAGGACCACATGAGAGTATTCCGAACTGAACTCCAGGCACATGTCGCTGACAGAGAACATCTGCAGGTCCCCTACCCTCTTGATGGACGTGAGTGCAGTCAAGAGGGCAGTCTTTAAAGAGACCACCTTTAGCTTAACTGACTCCAGGGCTCAACCAGGGCTCCCCGCAGGGCCACGGAGAGATCCCATGAGGGAATGAGGCGCGGTCTTGGAGGATTCAACCTCCTCGTGCATCTAAGGAACCTGATGAATACTTACCATCAACTGCATTGTGGTGCGCCGCCATAGTGGCCATGTACACCCTCAAGGTGGGGGGGACAGCCACCCCACCAGCCTCTCCTGCAGGAAGGAAAGCACCGACCCGACTGCACATCTCTGGGGGTCTTCGCATCAGGAAGAACACCACTTAGCGAACAGACACCACTGCAAGGCTTACATTCGCCTCATAGAGGGAGCCCTAGCCTGAGTGATCGTGTCTACCACAGCGGGTGGTAGGCCACTTAGGACTTCTGCATCCCATCCAAGGGCCAGACATGAACATTCCAGAGGTCTGGTCATGGGTCCCGTCCCTGAGAGAGGAGAACCCTCCTCAGGGGAATCCACCAGGGAGGGGCTTTCGTGAGGAGTGTGAGGTCCGAGACCCAAGTCTGGGTGGGCCAGTAGGGTGCCACTAGGATGACCTGCTCCTCATCCTTCCTGACCTTGAACAGGGTCTGTGCAAGTAGGCTCACTGGGGGGAAGCGCATACTAGCGCAGCCCCCAGGGCCAGCTGTGTGCCAGCGCATCTGTGCTGAGGGAAGCCACAGTCAGGGCGTACCAGAGCGGGCAGTGGGAGGATTCCTGGGAAATGAACAGGCTTACCTGCGCTTGACCGAATCAACTCCAAACCAGCTGGACCACATGGGGGTGGAGTCTCCACTCTCCCCTGAGCATGAGCTGTCACGACAGCACGTCTGCTGTGGTTGCCCGGGATGTGAGTGGCTCGCAACGACTTGAGTCGCTGCTGACTCCAGAGGAGGAGATGGCAGGTGAGTTGCGACATGCGATGCGAGTGCAAACCACCTTGGTGACTATTGTACGCTACCATCGCCGTGTTGTCCATCCGGACCAACATGTGCTTGCCCTGGATCAATGGCCGAAGCCGTAACAATGCCAGCAACTCGAGGCAGTTGACATGCCAACGCAGTCGCGGCCCTGTCCAGGAGCCCACGGCTGCATGCCTGTTGCACATGGCACACCAGCCACGCTCGGAGGCATCTGTCGTAACCATGACACGTCTGGGGTACTTGCACTAAGGGGGCTCCTGCATTAAATGGTAGAGACACCCCCACACCCCCGCCACTACATTATCTGTAAAACATTATATTTTTTAAAACAACTTGTCCTAACAACAAGCAAGATGTTGTGACATCAAATTGGCCAACTTCATGGAGTGTGTGCACATCTGTCTCTACCAAACATGCGCAACGTAATGAGAAACCGCAATAATTTTAAAATATTGATTTTTATAAAATATTGTTGATTTATTGAACATCAAAATGACCTTTAAATGAAATCGTTTAACTGAAATCTTACATGCAATGCAAGTAATAATTTAAGAACAGTAACTGTAATTGGATTATAACAAGGAGTTTAGTTTATTATAATTTAATTGATTGATTTGAATTGTCCCTCTGCATTGAAACAGTGGACAAATGCTTGTTCTTTAGTTTTGATCATGTGAAAAGCAATATGCTTTTTATATCACAAAGCTTAATTTTTGCACACAATGAATAGCCTACACTTATTTAGTAACCTTCAATTTGCACATTGTTTGGAGGAGAACATAAAGCAAGATAAAATAAAATACAGGAAATAAAATTAGGCTTTCTCATTCGATTAATCAAATATCTAATTGACAAATGTAAAAAAAAAAATCAAAATATGGTTTTTATAATGTGTTGTATTAAATCATAAAGAATGGTGTCACGCCACACTGACATATTACCCTTGCAGGCTCACTGTTGGGTTATTGAGTGGTTAGGGCAGCTATTTTGGATAGACATCACTGTAGTCCTTTCTTCACAACACTCAGAATCATGTTTAGACTTTGCTGAAAGTTGCTTTTATCTTCTTTATAAAAAGCTCATTCTCTTACACAAGTCCTACGTTTTTGCTAAAAATTATATGACACTTAAAGGGAAAGTTCCCCCCAAAATTAAAATTATCTTATCATTTACTCACCCTCATGCCATCCCAGATGTGTATGACTTTCATTCTTCTGCAGAACACAATCAAAAGGTTTTTAGAAGAATATCTCAGCTGTGTTGGTTCTTACAATGCAACTGAATGGTGACCAGACCTTTGAAGCTCCAAAAATCACATAACGGCCATATAAAATTAATCCATAAGATTCCCGTGATTCAATTTATATCTTCAGAAGTGATATAATATGTGTGGGTGAGAAACAGATTAATATTTGAGTCCTTTTTAAATATAAAGCTCCACTTTCACTTTCACATTCTTTCACATTTTGAGCAGTTCTGAGAAGGTTTATACATATGGCACCTAAACTATTAAACAGGCTATACAGTATTAACTTCATATCTGTAATTAACACAGAATATGACTTCTCCACCCACTCTGATGCTCACATTCACTCTGGAGACTGGGATGGCCATGGCAGAACCTTGATTTTGTGGTCAGTGAACCATTTTTGTGTTGATTTTGATGTGTGCTTTGAATCATTGTCTTTCTGGAAGATCCAACCAGGGTCCATTTTAAGCTTTCTGGCTGAGGCAGTCAGGTTTTGATTTATTTTATCTGTTGGTATTTGATAGAGTCCATGATGCCATGTATCTGAACAAGATGTCCAAGACCTTTGGCATAAAAACAGCCCAACAACATTAAAGATCCACCACCATATTTAACCGTGGCCATGAGGTACTTTTCCATATGGCTACCTCTCTGTGTGCGCTAAACCCATCTCTGGTGTTTGCTGCCAAAAATATTTATTTTTGTTTTATCTGACTATAGAACCTTGTCCCATTTGAAGTTCCAGTAGTGTTGTTGGATGAGAGCAGAGGCTTTTTTCTTGAAACCCTCCCAAACAAATTGTTGTGATGTACTGTAGGTGACGTCTGATTGTAGTATTGGAGCATTTCTGAACCCAAGACCCAAATAATTTTTGCAATTCTCCAGCTGTGATCCTTGGAGAATTCGAACCATCCTCCTCACTGAGCTTGGAGACAATATAGACACACGTCCTCTTCAAGGTCGATTCTTAACATCTCCAGTTGATTGGAACTTCTAAATTATTGCCCTGATGGTGGAAATGGGTATTTTCATGTCCTGGTGATAATACATTTGTGTGACATGTCAGTAGCTTTCTAGCTAACAGGATTCCAACACCTGGCTCACCGGGTCTTTGTTCCAAGTCAGTGTTAGAGTCTGCTACTTCAATCTTAACTAGGTTTCTAGACTGAAATTTCTGTCTGCACAATGGGAAATGTCTGTTTGTGTATTCAAAGCATGAGTAAAGTTCTTAATATTGTTGTATCCAGTAGGGCTGGGTTGAATGGCAATATATCATAGCGACGGATTAAAATGTCAATTGGTAGAAATGTTTCTATATTGTCTATATCTTGGTATGCAAATATCTGTGCATGCAGTGATCCACTTGGCTGAAGGTGAGACTGATAGTGAGAGAGACAAACAAACAAACACTGATAGTGAGAGAGACGAACAAACAAACATGGAGTTAGATGAACAAACAGAATGCAGGACGACTCCGAAACAAGTCAAATGCAGGATGAATATATTTTTGCATTAAAAGGTGTAGTCTCACGTTATTGGATGAGAGTCCAGTTTATGATGCCAGTGTACACAGTGCGTGCCTCAGCTGCTGATAATTAATTACCATTGACACCTTCAAGCTTTCCTACCGACTGTTCTCCCGCAAGCACGGACAGAGAAGTGATCGTAATTACATCAGGAATTAATAAATAACACAGTGTATTTGTAACGAATGAGGCTGGTATCCCTTCAGCCGACCACCAGAGGGAGCCCTCTCCTGAATACTGACACTGTACCTTCTATGGTTTCTTCTATGGTTACTTCCTGTTTAAACCATATAAATAGCCATGCTCTTCCATTGTGACTTTGTGAATTATTGCCAGTTTCACTGTCTTACCAAGTGTTATTTTCATTGCCTGTTTATTTGCCTACTTGTTATGACCATTGTGCCTGTTTCATTGGATTACCATTATTGGATTACTGTTTTGCTCTGTTTGCCTGGTTGGACTGATTACCTGTGTAATGACTACTTTGCCTGCTTCAACGATTACGTCTCTGGCTAGTGTCTTGGAATTGTTTGCTGATTATAATAAACTTTTTTCATATGGATTCTACCTTCGCCTCCTTGTCGAGTCCCTTACAGAATACTTCACCAACAATTAATCCAGCGGAAGTTTCTCAGCTCCAGGCTGCATTCGCTCACCAGAGCGAACTGCTCAAAAGTTTCCAGGAACAACTGGACCATCTAAGAGCTGCACATGAGAACCTCACCCTCTGTATTCGCTCTCTTCCATCTCCACAAGCTACACCAGTAAGTTTCACCCTTCCTGATAAATTTGATGGCTCGCCAGAGAAATGTAAGGGATTTTTACATCAATGAAAAGTCTATTACTCCAATCAACAAGAGTCTTTCAGTCAGGAGTCCAAGAAATGTGTATTTATGATGATGTTACTTACCGGTAAAGCGCTAGACTGGACCTCAGCTGTTTGGGAGAGTGATAATCGGCTTCAAACGTCATTTGATTACTTCGCTTCCCAGATCCATGAAGTGTTTGAATACCCAGAGGGAGGTAAAGATGTCTCAGTTCAGCTACTTCATGTATGCCAGGGTTCACGTTCTGCAGCTGACTTTGCCATACACTTCAGGACATTAGCAGCCCAAAATGGATGGAATGAAACTGCACTCAAGACTGTGTTCAGAGAGGGACTGAACTACAATCTGCAGGCCAAACTCGCATGTAAGGGTGAGGATTCAACTCTCACTGAATTAATTTCATTGGCAGTTAGGATTGATAATTTACTGCGCAATTCACCATGCTCAAAGATTAGCTCCAAGTCACGACCATCAGTCCATAGTCAAGTCCAGGCATGCCCCGAAGCTCCTGAACTGATGCAGATCACCTATACCAGAGTTTCTGATGAAGAACACGATCATTATCATCGGGAGCGACTGTGTTATTACTGTGGTGAAGGGAATCATCAAAACTCCACATGCACTCACAAA
This sequence comes from Myxocyprinus asiaticus, assembly GCF_019703515.2. NCBI lineage: Eukaryota > Metazoa > Chordata > Actinopteri > Cypriniformes > Catostomidae > Myxocyprinus > Myxocyprinus asiaticus. The sequence continues at coordinate 33,936,548 of NC_059350.1, forward strand.
GGCAAGAAATATCAAGACTCCAGAACTATTGTGGGTACCATGAACATTTCATCTCCCATAAACCACAGTTTCTCTCTTCCCACTGAGCTCTCCTTTGATGATAAACTGAAATCTGTTTCTGCACTCATTGACTCAGGGGCTGCTGTGAATTTACTTCACCAAGGTCTAGTACGAGAGCTCCATATCCCTACAGTACCTTGTATACCCACCATTAACATTACTGCTGTAAATAATGCACCTTTAGGCACAGGTATCACTCACCAAACTGTTCCAGTGACACTACGGGTTGGATTGTTTCACACAGAGATCATATCTTTCTATATCATCGACTCACCCATGTATCATCTCATCCTGGGTCACCCATGGCTGGCTAACCATGATCCCATCATCTCCTGGAACCAGGGTGAGTTAAAACAATGGTCAGATTATTGTCAGTCTAATTGTCTTCATGTCATGTTTGACTACCAGTGTCGAAATTCCTGAGAACCAAGCTCAAATCCAGGTCCCCAGGGAGTATTCTGAATTCACAGATGTATTCAGCAAAGTCAAGGCAACCAACTACCCCCTCATAGTCCATGGGACTGCGCTGTTGAGTTACTACCCAACATGGCACCCCCAAGGAGCAAAGTCTATCCATTGTCAAGACCTGAAATCATGGCCATTGAGACTTACGTCGAGGAGGCTTTAGCTTTAGGGTTCATTCGTCCTTACACTTCACCAGCTGCAGCAGGCTTTTTCTTCATCGAGAAGAAAGATGGAGGGCTCCGTTCATGCATAGACTATGTTGTTTCAAGGAGCACAATATGACGATAATTGAAGAAAGATGAGCTGCATGGTCGAGTTGCCAGAAAGAAGCCAATGCCACAAAAAAGCCCGGTTACAATATGCCCGACAACACCTTGACACGCCTCACAGCTTCTGGCACACTGTAATTTGGAGTGATGAGACCAAAATAGTGCTTTATGGTCACAACCATAAGCGCTATGTTTGGAGAGGGGTCAACAAGTATTGTGCTCCTTGAAACAACCACACCGTCTTTTTCCAGAGCAGTCTGTATTTCTCCTGAGGTTACCTGTGTGTTTTTCTTTGTATCCCAAACAATTCTTCTGGCAGTTGTGGTTGAAATCTTTCTTGGTCTACCTGATCTTGGCTTGGTATCAAGAGATCCCCAAATTTTCCACTTCTTAAGTGATTGAACAGTACTGACTGGCATTTAAGGCTTTGGATATCTTTTTATATCCTTTTCTATCTTTATAAAGTTCCATTACCTTGTTAAGCAGGTCTTTTGACAGTTCTTTTCTGCTCCCCACGGCTCAGTATCTAGCCTGCTCAGTGCATCCACGTGAGAGCTAACAAACTCATTGACTATTTATACACAGACACTAATTGCAATTTAAAAAGCAACAGGTGTGGGAAATTAACCTTTAATTGCCATTTAAACCTGTGTGTGTCACCTTGTGTGTCTGTAACAAGGCCAAACATTCAAGGGTATGTAAACTTTTGATCAGGGCCGTTTGGGTGATTTCTGTTATCATTGATTTAAAAAGGAGCCAAATAACTATGTGATAATAAATGGCTTCATATGATCACTATCCTTAAATAAAAGATCAGTCATATTTTTAAAATCAATGCCAAAATTTCACAATTTCTGCCAGGGTACACAAACTTTTGAGCACAACTGTATATCATCAGCCATAGAGGTGTTGAGATGGATGACTCCAAGATCAAGGCAGTCACGGAGTGGCCAAGACCCAACACCGTTAAGGAGCTACAACATTTCCTGGGTTTTGCGAACTTCTACAGGAGGTTTATCTGCAACTACAGTCTCATCTCTGCCCCCTTAACATCTTTGCTCAAAGGAAAACTGTCCAAGCTACCATGGAGTGACTCTGCTCAAAAAGCCTTCCACACCCTCAAGACAAGTTTCACGACTGCCCCCATTCTAAAGCACCCAGATCCTAACCAACCATTCATCGTGGAATTGGATGCCTCAGACTGCGGCATAGGGCCGGTTCTCTCTCAGCGCCACGGTAACCCCGGAAATCGTTATTCTTGTGCTTTCTTTTCCTGCAAACTGAACGCAGCAGAAAGGACCTATGATGTTGGAAATACAGAACTACTCCCCATGAAGGCTGTGCTAGAAGAGTGGCACCACTGGCTTGAAGGTTCTGTCCATCCATTCCAAGTAATCACTGACCATAAGAACCTCGAATACATCAAGGGAGCAAAACGTCTGAATCCACGACAAGCCCGATGGTCACTCTTCTTCACAAGGTTCCAATTCACAGTCACCTACCGCCCTGGCAGTAAGAACTGCAAAGCTGATGCTCTCTCCCGTCGTCATGATCCCCTTCACAACATACCTCAAAACGAATCTATACTCCCTTCTGTCATCACACCCATAAGCTGGGACATCATGGAAGAGACCCAAAGAGCCCAAAAAGCAGAACCAGCACCACCTGAATGCCCTCCAACAAATCATTATGTACCACGCACTCTATGCCAAAGAAGAATCCAATGGATCCATACCTCCCTCAGCACTGGACACCCTGGCATCCAGAAAACTATAAGCCTGGTACATAACTCATTTTGGTGGCCTTCAATCATTAATGATGTCACTGCATACATTAAAGCATGTCAAGTTTGTGCAAAGCCTAAAACCCCCAGGGAACTGACAGCCAGCCTGCTACAGCCACTGCCTATCCCTCAGAGACCCTGGTCCCACCTGTCCATCGACTTCATCACCGATCTGCCAAACTCCTATGGGTGTACCACCATCTTTGTTATCATTGATCATTTCTCTAAGTCATGCAGACTAATTCCAATGAAATGTCTACCCACTGCCATGGAAACCGCTAATGCTCTGTTCCACCAAGTTTTCAGGATCTATGAAAAGACATAATGTCTGACCGAGGACCACAGTTCACTGCCAGAGTCTGGCAGGTTTTCTGTAAACAGCTGGACATCAACGTCAGCCTCACGTCTGGTTATCATCCTCAGGCAAACGGACAGGTGGAGAGACTAAACCAGGAAATCGGCAGATACCTGTCGAGAACAACAGAGGTGGAGCGACTTCCTCCCATGGGCTGAATACTCCCAGAACTCCCTCACACACTCATCTACTGGACTCACTCCCTTCCAATGTGTGCTGGGCTACCAACCTCCTATGTTCCCTTGGTCGGGCGAACCCTCTATGGTGCCAGCGGTGGATGACTGGATCAGGTGGAGCGAGTGTGGGACAGTGCGCATGTCAGATTTCAGCGGGCTGTCCGGGCCCAACAGATCCAAGCTGATCGGAGGCGTACCCACCCCGACTATCAACCTGGCCAGAGAGTCTGGCTATCTACACGCGACCTCAAGTTGCGGCTACCCTGCAGGAAACTTAGCCCCAGGTATGTTGGTCCATTCAGAATTATTAGACAAATCAATCCTGTAACTTAACGACTGGAGCTACCTGCTAACTACCACATCTCTCCTTCCTTTCATGTGTCATTGTTGAAACCTGTCCACCCGACATCTGGCCCCGGAACCACGGATCCTGAGCTTCCTCCTTCATTGGAGATAGACGGATCACCTGCTTACATGATCAGAGAAATCATAGACTCGCGCCGTCAAGGGGGCCAGATGCAGTACCTGGTGGACTGGGAAGGTTATAGACCAGAGGAGAGATCTTGGGTAGCCGCCAAGGACATTCTGGACCCATCATTGATCCATGACTTCCACCAAGTGCACCCGAATCGTCCTGCACCACGACCAAGGGGATGACCCAGGAGAAGAACACCAGGAGTTGTTCGTGGGGGGGGGGGTTCTGTAACGAATGAGGCTGGTATCCCTTCAGCTGACCACCAGAGGGAGCCCTCTCGCAAATACTGACATTGTACCGTTTCTTCTAAGGTTACTTCCTGTTTGAACTATATAAATAGTCATGCTCTTCCATTGTGACTTTGCGAAGTATTGCCAGTTTCACTGCCTTACCAAGCGTTATTTTCATTGCCTGTTTATTTGCCTACTTGTTTTGACCATTGTGCCTGTTTCACTGGATTACCGTTATTGGATTACTGTTTTGCTCTGTTTGCCTGGTTGGACTGATTATCTGTGTAACAACTACTTTGCCTGCTTCAACGATTACGTCTCTGCCTAGTGTCTTGGAATTGTTTGCTGATTATAATAAACTTCTTACATATGGATTCTACCTTCGCCTCCATGTCGAGTCCCTTACAGCATTTATACCAAGTAGACTATATAGTTACCAAAATGGTTTCCAGTATCTAATGGAAGACAAAATCCAAAACAAATCTGTGATTGAGGGCTTTGCTTCAGAATCAAAGAAAATGCTTATATTCAAATAGAAAAGCCTATTTGTGCTCGTATTGAAAAACGATGCAGAGTAAAGGAGATCAAATTATTTTTAATATTTATTAATTGATAAAGTTTTTCATTGTAATGGACATGACAGGTCTTCCATTAGGCAACATTGGGCATCATTTTAAATAAAAAAGGAACTTACTATTAAGTTTTTGAATCACTTCTATCAAAATGTGTAGGCTATATTCCATAGCATACATACCATTATTGACCAAAAATGTAAATACTATTACCATATACTTTATTGCTTATCACCCACGCCATCACATGGTTATTTAACATTCTTTTTTTTTTTTCCAGGAAAAAATATTATTTTTATGATGGATACCATTACTGTGGTATAGAATTTTGGTCATATTGTCCACCCCTACCCATACACCTGGCACTGTTGCATCCTGTCTCACAGTCAGAACCTGTGACTTCTTGGGCTCATATAACACAATAAGATTATCCAAACCTTACTGCATTGTTTTGAATTCTTTAATTGAGAGAAATAAAAAGCATTAATGCAGAAGAACAGCAGCACAGCTAGAAGTGCCTTTACAAAACAAGAATCATGATAACAGGCATACCATAAATACCTTCATATTAAAGTCTGCACAAGAGCTGCTGTTGTAAAAAAAAAAATAAATAATAATAATAATAATTTTATGTAAATGTATTTAATGAAAACTATTTTTCCAAAAAGGCTATAAAAATGAATTTCAAAAGCATTCTTTAACACTTTTGTGTTATGTCAGACTGGCTCAGTGTTATTCATTAGAAATACAAATGTTATATTAACCTTGTAAACAATGGGTATTGCATTTATTCACTCAGGAGGTATGTGGCTGTGAGTTACAGGAGGACCAAAGATTGGAGAAATTGTGGTTTCTGCATCACAAAAAGATGGACACAGCTGCAGGGCTTTTGTTCAACTGGTAATCATAACAAGGCTTCATGGCAACAATCTTGTTTCTTTCTATTATATTTTATAGAGGAATTATCTCGTGTTTTTATGTACCTATTTATTTTAATCTGTCCAGATTGCTCTTGCCTTGACTACAGGTTTCAGACAACTGACACTACACCATGCAGTAGCAATGAGGAAAGGTAACCTCAAATAAAGTGCCAACTGAGATGTCCTGTTCTATTGTTTGTGTGTGTAACTAAAATGTGTAGTGAAAAAATGCTGGTACACTGCTAATGTTCCAGTTTAAGGACATTGTTTCAACCCAAACAGAAAAAAATGAACAATTTCATTTTGTTTGACCTGACAAAGACTAATTCATGGTCAAAACATTGTCTTTAAACTGAAAGGTTAGCAGTGTGCAAGCATTGTTCTCCCAATTTTCTATGGATATTATGTTGCAGATGTGCACCTGCATTTATTAGCTATGAGTTTCACATGTTGTATATGTGAATATAAATTCAATACCTCTTTAGCCACCAGACTTGCATGAGTAATTTTTATATTGACATGCTTTCTTAAAACTTTACTAAATTAAAATGCCTTGGTAAAACGCTGAATGAAAATGTACAAATTTAAAGGGATTTCATCATTTACTCACGTCCCAAGAAAGGAAATGTTAGGCAGTATGTATAGACACCCAAAAGCCTCAGTCCCCATTCACTTTCATTACATGGGAATAAAAAGCAATGTCAACATTTATGATTTGTGTTCTACAGGGGAAAAAATAGATCATATGAATTTGAAACAACATGAGGGTGAGCAAATTATGAAAATGTTCATTTTTGGGTGAACAATTATAAGTGCAGCCAAAAGAAGACAATGCTAATTATTTAGGTCAATGTTTCTTGCACTGTCATTTGAATACATGGAAATATTACTTATGATTGACCACATCAGAGAACAATAAAGGAGCATATTATACATTTTAAAATGTATCCTGTATTGGAGCTGGAACCACTGAGTTTGGGAGTAGGTGAGTCAGTGCTTTAAGTTGACGGGCAAAGCACGGGGAGAAATATGAAAAGATAGCAATGAGTTAATGATCATTTTCTGAATCTGAAATAGTATTTCATAGAATTCATATTTATTGCCTTATTGTATTTTTTTTTTTTTTTTTAAATATACATTTTCATATCGTGGAAACCAATTTTTTTACAAGAGCAGATCTTATACAAACCTTAATATAAAGGTATTTATGGTATGTCTGTTATCATGATTCTTGTTTTGTAATGGCACTTCTAGCTGTGCTGCTGTTCTATCAGAAAGACTCGGAACAGCATAGCATAAAGGGAATAACAATTTATTGATAAACATAAAATAATGAAGTAAAGTATCTTTGGCGTAAGCCCCTGTCTGATGGTCTGGGAAAATTTTGGTTAACCATCAAATCCTACCAGGGAATAAAAAAAGGTTAAATAACCATGTGATGGGGAGGGCGATATAAGCAATAAACTATATGGTAATAGTATTAACATTTTTGGTCAGTAATGATATGTATGATATATAACCTACATATTTTGAAGGAAGTGATTCAAAAACTTATGAAAAAATAATAAGTTCCTTTTTTTATTTAAAATGATGCCCAATGTAGCCTAATGGAAGACCTGTCATGTCAGTTACAATGAAAAACTTTATCAATAAATAAATATAAAAAAATAATATTTGATCTGCTTTATTTACTCTGCATCACTTTTCAATACAAGCACAAACAGGCTTTTACATTTGAATATAAACAATTGCTTTGATTCTGAAACAAACCCCTCAATCAAGAATTTGTTTTGGATTTTGTCTTCCATTAGATACTGGAAACCGTTTTGGTAACTCTAATAATAATTTTATTTATTTATCACACATTATTGCACATATACAGTGAAATTCTTTTTTTTTTTTTTTTTTTCACATATCCCAGCTAAGCTGGGGTCAGAGTGCAGGGTCAGCCATGATATGGTGCCCCTGGAGCAGATAGGGTCAAGGGCCTTGCTCAAGGGCCTAACAGTGGCATCTTGGCAATGCTGGGGCTTGAACCCCCAACCTTCTGATTAGTAACCCAGAGCCTTAACTGCTGAGCCACCACTGCCCTGTCTGTGCTTGTGAGAGAACAGTTGGTAGGAAAGCTTGAAGGTGTCAATGGTAATTAATTAACAGTAGCTGAGGCGCATGCTGTGTACACGCACGTCATTTACAGGGCTCTTATCCAATAACATGAGACCGCACCTTTTAATGCAAAAATAATACTCCTGCGTTTGACTTGTTTCAGAGTCAACCTGCATTCTGTTTGTTCATCTATCTCCATGTTTGTTTGTTTGTCTCTCTCACTATCAGTCTCAACTTCAGCCAAGTGGAGCATTGCATGCACAGATATTTGCATACCATGATATAGATAGGGTGACCATACGTCCTCTTTTTCCCGGACATGTCCTCTTTTTCGGACCTTAAAAAAGCATCCGGCCGGGATTTCTGAATTTGCAAAAATGTCTGGGATTTGGCTTTAGTTGCATTATGATGTGCATCTGGTCTAATACTTCATTGTGTGTGTGCATAGTTGCATTGCTTTAAGTCCCGCCTTCTTGCACACCAATTGGTCGATTGTTAGAGGCTTGCAGCAACTATTGGCCAAATTACTTCCTGTCAATCTCTCCGTAAACGCACAAAGTGCTGTTGTGTTCAGCATCAAACAGTTGCTTGACAGTAGCAGCAAATGACAGCTGAGTGGATACAATGCCCAAATGAAAGTGCAAATTTACAGAAGATTTGCTCAAAAATTCCCATGCTTACGTCCAGGTCGAGATCCGAGGGAAGCAGAAAGTATGACACATAAAGCTGGCACTTATGTGTCAGTTGCTAATAAAGGTGCAAGTGATTTAGAAGCACACATTAGCTCTGCAAAGCATAAAGGGTCAGCAAAAGGTGAAAGTTCATCAGGTAAATTAACGGACTACTTTTTGCAACCAGGTAAAATTGTATTCACATTGCTTCATTTTCCATGGCCATTCAAAATAATAGTAATAGTAAATGAAGGTACACTCATGGCATCAAATATTTTATTTTAGTACATTACAAATATTGGAAATTTTTATTTATTTATATATATTTATGTTATGCTATTAGAGTGTCTTTTTCACTATATTAAAGCTTGCATTCGTAGTAACACTGTTTTTAACCCTATTATTCCACCCCACCCCAAACAACAACCCCATCGTACTTTTTTTGAAGAGCCAAAAAAAGGTCACCCTAGATATAGACGCTAACATTTCTACCAATTGACACTTTATTCCATCGCCACGATACACAGCACCATTCCGTCCAGCCCTATTAGATACTAGTGCCCGACCGATTTATCGATATTAGCCTTTCACAGATATATTGTATCAGCGTATATGTTTACCGATATGCGCAGATGTGAAAAAATAATTTCAGAACATATAATGCAGAAAACAATACTTTAGAATTGGTGTCATAACGTAGTTTGTCCAGCAGAGTGCGCTCCGACTCCACTGTTTACAGAGCTGAGCTGACGGTGGTTCTGCAGACTGTGCGGAGTTAAGCGGTACAGAGTTAAGCAGTGTCTTCACAGTAAGTTGCTAACTAGTTTGTTTATTAACTTTCCAGTATGTATTTCACAATGACCCCATCATTTTCCCTTTTCAGTATAAATAATATAACATTAACCCTGTCCCTGACAACCATGTCACTCATGTTTATCACATCTGTTTGCTATGTTAGCCAGCTATAGTTTGTCAGAGCATCTTTTTGCAGCTCAGCAGACAATGGTGCGGTGGTGGATTGTGTCTGTTGAGTGTTGATTTCATGCTACGTTGTTACCTAGTTGGTGAGATGCAAAGCTGGAAAGTAAATAAAGGCCATCTTTTGCTCTCCGTGATAACGAGTTTAAAGCTAACTAGCTAACCATGTAGCTACTTTCATTGCTTGTCAGCTGAGTGGAAGCTAATGTGTAAACATGTATTCACCAAACTGTTTTGTTCAGGATTCGCAGTTTGGTACCCCCTTCAACCGAACAATTCCAGTCGTTGCATTTACAAACTATAATATTTAAAAGTCTGGGTTTCCACCATCGAAAGTTTCCCCTGAACTTGTATAGCAGAATACAGTGTAACACCACTGCCACTGTTTATCTCTTGACTCGGCAGGTGTAAATGCTTCTTGTTTTACAACCTCCCCCTAATTGACTGGCAGTATTAAAATAGTCAGCATTTGACTGATACTAAACAGTACTACTGATGTTTATTTAGCTATGTAACAGCTCACAAACAGAAGGGAAGGAGAACACAGGGAAGCAGGTTTTTCCAGGCTAAGGTAGGACTTTTAATCGGCCACTTCAATGCTTTACAACTTCACAAACTCGTCAGCTTCAAAGGCACATAGACTTAAATTCATTAGCTTCACAGGCACATAGTAACTTAAACACATCAGCTTCACAAACATAACAGATTAAACGTAGCAGCTTCAGGAGCACCATGGCCTCCCTTGTGCCAGACTCTCTCTCCCTCTCTGCTGGTGGTGTGGCTGCTTATATGCCGCTCTCCCCATGCTCATTGGAATCAGAGACAGGTGTTACACATAATCTAGCTCAGGTGCAAGCGCCATTACCACATTCTCTCTCTCCGGACGGACGCTTGACCACGCCCCTGCTGCCACATATCCCCACTGCCCGACTCAGGCCGGGGAGACATCCGGCCTGTCTACCACTACCCCCTCATTTCTGGAAAGGATGTCGGCGACAGCCATCTGTGCTCCCGGACTCTGGACCACCTTGAACTGAAATGGCTGAAGAGCCAGATACCAACAATTGATCCACGCGTTGGTGTCCTTCATGCGGTAGAGCCATTGGAGTGGAGAGTGATCCAAGCAGAGGGTGAAGGCCCACCCCAACAGGTAGTACCAGAGAGTGAGGACCGGCCACTTGATGGCGAGACACTCCTTCTCTACGGTGTTGTACTTACTCTCCCTCGGCGAGAGCTTGCGTCTAATGTACAGCACCGGGCGCTTCTCCCCCTCCACCACCTGTGAGAGTACGGCCCCCAGCCCTCTGTCTGAAGCGTCCATCTGCAAGACAAAGGGAGAGAGAAATCGGGTGAATGTAAAAGCGGCCCCCCGCAAAGTGCGGCTTCAACCTGCATGAACGCCTGTTGACACCGCTCCATCCACTGGACTGGGTCTGGAGCTCCCTTTTTAGTGAGATCAGTCAGCGGGCTGGTGACATCCGAATAATTAGGCACGAATCTCCTATAATAGCCAACCAGCCCCAGGAACTGTCTCACCCCCTTTTTGGTCTTGGGCCTCTGGCAGGTCGCAATTACCGCAGTCTTGTAAGTTTGGGGACACACCTGCCCGTGGCCCAAGTGGAACCTCAGATACCGTACCTCCACCCGCCCAATCGCGCACTTCTTGGGGTTTGCTGTGAGTCCCGCTCATCTCAGCGATCTCAGAACCGCCCTCAGATGCTGCATGTGCGGCTGCCAATCATTGCTGTAAATTATGATGTCATCTAAGTAGGCGTAAGCCGAATGCAGTCTGAGGATTCGGTCCATGAGAGGCTGAAACTTAGCCGGGGCTCCAAACAAACCAAATGGAAGCGTCACAAATTAGTGTAATCCAAATGGCGTGGAGAAGGCTGTTTTTTCATGGTAAACTGGTGTCAAGGGGATCTGCCAATAACCCTTTGTCAAATCCAGTGTCGAATAAAATCGAGCAGTGCCCAACCGATCGAGCAACTCATCAACGTGAGGCATTGGGTATACGTCAAATTTAGACACCGCGTTGACTTTTCTATAATCCACACAGAACCGTACAGACCTGTCGCTCTTAGGAACTAGAACAACTGGGCTGGGTCAATCGCTGTGGGAATCCTCTATTACCCCCATATCGAGCATTGCATCCAATTCTTCCCAGACAATTGTATTTTTGTGCTCGGGCAATCGGTAGCAACCTCTGCGAGTTGATACGGTGAGAGGTGGTCTCGGCAAGTGACCGGAGTGAAATAATTGTCTTTTGTATTCACCTCTGGCCCGAGTTCTGCCCTCTCCAGGACTACTGTAGCCAACGTCACAGGGACCACCTCCCTCCACAATTTCAGGAGGTTGAGGTGATATATTTGACGTGCGCCCCCTCTATCGGTTCGCTTTACCTCATAATCGAGATCCCCCACTCATCGTGTGACCTCAAAGGGTCCTTGCCACTTGGTGAGTAATTTGGAGCTTGATGTGGGAAGTAATACGAGTACCTTATCTCCCGGTGCAAATTCCCGCAGCCGAGTCCCCCTATCATACAGTCGGCGCTGTAGTTCTTGAGCTTGGAGCAAATTCTCCTGTGTTAGTTGCCACAAAGTGTGGAGTTTTGCTCTAAGATCAAGAATTTCACCCATACAGTAGCTTGAATGGGGAAAACCCAGTGGAGGCTTGCGGGACCTCTCATACTGCGAATAACAGGGGATCGAGCCATTTGTCCCAATTTCTAGCATCCTTGTGCACAAACTTACGAATCATGTTTTTAAGGCTTTTATTAAATCGCTCCACCAGGCCATCTGTTTGTGGATGGTAAACGCTGGTGTGGATTGATTTAATGCCCAATAATTCGTAAAGCTCACGTAGTGTCCGTGACATAAAAGTTGTGCCTTGATCGGTGAGGATTTCTTTCGGAATCCCCACCCGGGAGATTATTTTGAAGAGTGCCTCCGCAACACTGTGTGCTGAGATGTTGCGCAGAGGCACTGCTTCCGGATATCGCGTTGCATAGTCAACTAGGACCAATAAAAAGCAATGTCCATGTGCTGACCGCTCTAATGGCCCGACGAGGTCCATTCCAATTCTCTCGAAGAGGACCTCGATCAGCAAAAGAGGGCGCAATGGCATTTTTGGGGTGGCCGGTGGATTCACCAGCTGGCATTCGCGGCACGCCGCACGCCGCACACCACCTGCGGACATCGCCGCCAATGCCCAGCCAATAAAAAACGGGCTATTAGGCGGTTCAGTGTTTTTCTTTCCCCTAGATGACCCGCCATGGGATTATAATGAGCCGGAACACCATTTCCCGACGGCTCTGCGGTTTTAAGAGCTGGGTTGTATCTTCCTTTGTCTGAGCATCCTGTGTCACTCTATACAACTGCTCGTTTATAATTGCAAAATAAGGATATGAAAGGGCGACATTCGGCTGGAGTTGTTGACCATCGATCACTCTCACTTGGTCAAAGGCGTGCTTGAGGGTTTCGTCTTGCGACTGCTCCAAAGGGAAATCCCCTTCTGGAAATCCCCTGAGGATGGGAGGGGCTGCAGCCTCCACCCCCCACGTCATCCTGATGTGGAGCAGACGAAGACAGCCCTGGCTGCCTCCCCTGCCAGAGTATCTCATTGCTTTAGTGCAGGACCCATCCACGCAATTCCCTTTAATACATTTCTAAATTCAGGCCAATTAGTCCCCAAAATCAGCGGATGGGTGAGGCGGGAACTTACCGCAGCCTCCACTCTATGTTTTGTTCCCCGAAATTTAATCACAAGGGTTACCACAGGGTAGTTGTGAATATCCCCATGCACACACTTCACCCTCACCGTTTTAGCTGTGCCTAAAGCATCGTGTTGAACCAAGCATTGGTGGATAGTGGTTTGATTACAACCCGTTTCCACCAATGCTTGGTGAGTATCCCCCTTGACACTTACCGGTATCCGTTACGCTCCGGCCCGATTGGGGGCAGCCTGCGGAGTGTCGGGGATCCGGACCACCATTCCCAGCTCCATCACAGGGCATTGATCCTGGAAGTGTCCCGGATCCCCGCAACTCCAGCAGACCGGCCCAGGCGCCATGCCCGTACCTGCATCGGCGGACACTTCCACCTGAGGAGGAGACCGGTGGGGAACTGGCTTCAGTGGTGGGACTCCTCACGTCCGCGGGGCAGGAACAGGCTCTGGGGAGAGAGCAGAGTGAGAGAGAAGAGGGGAGGGGGAAGAGAACGGGGAAAACACAGGGGGAGGGGAGAGAGAGAGGGAGGGCTCTTCCGCCCTCTGGTACACCACCATATGGTTCCTTGTGGTAGCCAATGAACGAGCTGCTCCAATACCACCTGATCGATTATTCCCTCGACGTTGCGATCCTCTGCCAGCAGCCATCTCTGGCAGGCATCTCGGAGCCGTTGGGTGAAGCCAAAAGGGTGGCTGGTCGTCTCCAACTTCATTGACTGGAAGAGCTGGCAATGCTGCTCCGGACTGCAGCCAACCCGCTGCAGGATGGTCTTCTTCAGGTCCTCATAAGCCAGGAGGTTCGCCACTGGCAGTTGTTGTGCTGCGAGCTGGGCTTCCCCGGACAGCAACGAGAGGAGCCTGGCCGCCCACTGATCACACGGCCAGCTCCATATCTCAGCGGTCCACTTGAATAAGTGGCTTTTTTTTTTTTTTTTTTTTACCATTTTTGACAATGTTTTTTCAATGAGTGATACAAAAGCGGCCACGGCCAACACTGGCCCCCCTCTAGCTCTGCCCCTGCAAACTATATATTCTATACCCTAAACCTAACCAACACAGAAACCTTTTGGCATTTTTACATCTTCAAAAAAATATTGTTTAGTATGTTTTTAAAGCCGTTTGAATTACATGGAAACTAGGGGTGTCTTCATAAACCACATTTATAGCATAATACCCTCGGAATTACTAGTTTGTAACCTAAAAAAATGTCCACAAAAAACAACTCACAGACACACACACAAACCTCAGCAATAAGTGCGTTGTTGGGCACCATCATGGCTATGGGTCTGCAAAGGGCTTTCAGGTTGTCAGAGAGTTCAGTTCTGCCAGCGAAACCAGGGTTTATAGTGATAAAAGCAGCACACATCATCACCAGTTTTATCTCTGTTCCCTCAGACATGAACCGAGACCACTGCAGCAGACAAACACGAACACTTCATAATGCAGTAGCACATTATGCTTGTTTTGTGCTGGTTTGTGTGCTTACTGTATGTGATATGTTTGGGATGAAGCATGTCACAGTGAAGGACACTGCTGTCACTGCTTAAAGAAATATGTCAACTAACTACATTTTCACGTTTTAAAATACTTTGGAGTGAATTTTTTGTAAATATTGTGTTAAATACAATGTTTTTTTTTTTTTTTGTACATTTCATTTGCTATCGTGAATTTATATTATATATGTTCCCATTATGTCGACCATCAGTCACCCTGCTCTCTAGATATCGGGTCCATTGAAAATCAGTTGACCATTAAAGGATAAAATAGATAAAATGGGAAATTAAAATATGAAGCCGTGACTAATTTCTTTCATAATGACTTGTGTCATTATCAAAGACAGTGTACTGATCCACAGGATGTTATTCTCACATGACCTTATGTACTGAACTGCATCTATAACAAATCATGTGCCCACCTAACCTCTGGTGAGAGGAATGATCTACAAAAAGAGCAGGTGTGTGAATAATATCACAGCTGATGGTAAAATAATGTATGTGAGGGTTTGTTACAGCAAAAAATAAGATAAATACTGGACAGTGACTATGACTGTGGCTTAGAAATTTTTTAAGGCCTCGCTAGAATATTACACTTCTACATGACATATGATCCCCTCAGCAAGCACTAAACAATAGCCATAAATAAGCAAACAGCCTGCTGGGGACTGATGGTGTTTTCATGTACAGAGAACTGAGTTGGGGTTCTGCTGCCTCCTAGTGATGGACATGATAATTTCACTCTAAAATGACAGGAAAACGGGCATCTCCATGTGACGTTGGTTCTCTAACTCTGAGCAGTTAAAGAGCCAAACTAGATGGCCAGAGCTTTGGCAAGGTCTTTAGTGGTCTCAGTCTTGCCTGAAACAGCAGGACCTGCAGAAGCTCCTCCTCGATCCAGTTGCAGCGCCACCATCAGCAGGCCTGGTTCCAGATCAAAATCACTGAGGGTGCTTCTGAAAATAGTGGGGTGCTCTATATAAAGTGGAGATGTATCGTAATTAATTTTTTTTTAAATATATTAAATCATGTTTAAATGCTACTAAAACAACTTAAATAACAGTTTTTTAATGTACAAAACATGTATTGCTTCCTTTTTTTTCACATGATCTGTTGCTGAAAATGACAGCAAAATGCTGCGCGTGCAGATTAGGACATACTGATTTGCACAATCATACACATTTATAAGTTTTGATGCAGCAATTGTGTGTTCACAAATTGCAGGGATTTTTGTGTGTTTGATGGGATTCAAGGAAATCTGCTTGCCAATTTACAGTATTAGACTTACATATTCAATTGAGCAGAGGTGTGCAATTGTTTCGGTACAGGGGCCATCAGCTGTTAAGTAGAACATGAAAGAGAGAAGATAAAAATGTCTGCATAGTTGTATCTTTTAATCCCAGAAGTAGTAGTACACTCATGCACTCAATGAATGATGCATAATTTTCTGAAGTGTATTCTGAACCATTCTGCGATTGCTTGAAGTTTTGCTGCTACATTTCTATCACGTGTTAGTAAAACAGAATTAAGACTGAGTATAATTATTAATTGTTTATTTTTCCATACTTCAATGCAGTGGCAATTTAGTATTCAATTTAACACTCTACATCAGGAGTCTGGTTTAAAAGTAAAATAAAATATTCGGAAATTATAGATTCTAAAGGCTTATTTTAATGTTGGCCGCAAAGTGGACACATTTGTTTTATTCTCAGAACACTATCAACCCGTTTACACACTCATGGGTCATGATGTGGGTCTTGTCAATGTTTGGCATCTCATTCAGCACACAACTCAATAAAACATGCTGCATGACACTGATAAATGATTACTGCCAGAGTAACATTCGCATACAGTTGTGAGGGACTTCAGCATTTCACAAAGTACAAACATTTTCCTCTCTCACTTGGATTTGCTTGCGTGTCCCCTCCGCGTGCGAATGATGCAAAGATCTATTCGGATTTTACTAAAGTTCATCACTGAAAAGGTTTGCTCGCAGACTTGGCACTAAATAGCACATGCAGCATCACAAATGGACATGGAGTGACTGCATCACACTTTTCTTTGAGCATAATATTGCACTATTGAGCACTTTAAGGTTTTTTTCCGAAGAGGAGAGAGAGCGCACTCACATGCATGGTTGCCAGATTGCATAAATTAATTATGACATAAGGTGAAATATTTCCTATTTGTGCAAGTATAAATCTCTGATTGGAGAATTGCATCTATTATCTGGCAACCCTGAGCATATTAAAAGCTTATGGATGTGCAATAGGTCCCAAAGCCAGATAAATGAAAGATCTAATAAAAAACGTTCATGATAAATTGACCCACGGGCAGCAGTTTGCCCTGGTCTGCAATTGAGGATGGTCTAAGTTTCATTTGAGGGTGCTTAGCACCCCCGCAGGCAGAAGTAACACTGATCCTACACAAGAAAACAAAAAAAACTAACAAAACAAAAAAACAATTAATCACTAATTATAACCACAGACACTTAGCACAATCCTGCTCCTAATAACTCACACACACAGTACCACATTACATAGATCTAAACTGTCCATGCATAAAATTATACACCTGTTACATGCACTTCACTATGTCAAAATCTTTCATTTTATTTCACATGAGTGACATGTGAATTTTCTTATGAGGGAAATTACCCAATTTGATATTGGACTAAAGTTTTGAATCAGAAATTAAACAGGGCTCAGAGCAAAAATGTCACCAAAAGTGACAAAAATGCCCCAGAATTTGGGGGCAAAAATGCCACCATAGTGAATTCCTCTGTTGTTTAATCTGTTACCTACTGTATCATTTGAAATATTTAAAAATATTTTATTAGATCAAGTTATAGGTTTAATGCTTCGGCAGCAAAGACCTGAGTAGTGACCAGTCACATTACTGTACTGATTTTCTCAGGGTTGTTGAATGTGTAGCTTACATGAAGCAGTTTTAGACTGTATTATGAACTATACTACTATACTATTCTTTATACACTCACTAAGCACTTTATTAGGAACACCTGTACACCTACTTATTCATGTGATTATCTAATCTGCCAATCGTTTGGCAGCAGTATATAAAATCATGTAGATAGGGGTCAGGAGCTTCAGTTGATGTTCAAATCAACCATCAGAAAGGGGGAAAAAATGTGATTTCACTGATTTCACTTTCACATGATTGTTGGTGCCAGACGGGTTGGTTTGAGTATTTCTGTAACTGCTGATCTCCTGGGATTTTCACACACAACAGTCTCTAGAGTTTACTCAGAATGGTGCCAAAAACAAAAAACATTCAGTGAGTTGCAGTTCTGTGGACGGAAATGCCTTGTTGATGAGAGAGTTTAACAGGGAATGGGTAGACTGGTTCAAACTGACAAAGTCTACGGTAACTCAGATAATCGCTCTGTACAATTGAAGTGAGCAGAATAGCATTTCAGAATGCACAACACGTCGAACCTTGAGGCAAATGGGCTACAACCGCAGAAGACCACGTCGGGCACTTTATTAGGACCATAGTGTTCCTAATAAAGTGCTCACTGAGTATATATTATACTATATTTATACTACTGATATTCTTTATTCCCTAACCATAAACATAACCTTTAAACAAACCTTTCTGCTTTATTAGATTTTCATTAAGATATTATTTAATATGCTTACTAAGCCATTTTCCTCATGAGGACCATTGGCTGCTACCCACAATTTAGGCAAAACCTAACCCACAAGCACACACCTGTGAGGGATGCCCATCCACCACTCCACTCGTGGTTTGCTCTGGTAGTCAGCAATCGCAGCCTTACTAAGTCAGCTGAGAGGGGAGAACATGGCCTCCTCCACCTTCCTCAGCCAGTCCTCTACATTTCCACAAGCTTCAAAATCTTTTCCTTATGCCACCTACAGCATAAAACAAAATACACACATAGGTTAGAAACAATCCTCTGCCATTTCATAATTCATTACTATAATTATTTTCCGACACAGTGTAAAGTCTACGGTTGTGCACACCAGTGGTGGAAAGAGTACTGATTTTTTTTTTTTTTTTTTTTTTACTTAAGTAAAAGTACTGCTACTGAAGAAATAATTCACTTGAATAAAAGTAGAAGTACTAAGAAATATTATGACTCAAGAGTAAATAAGTAGCTTGCCAAAACTACTCAATTACGTTACAAGTTACTTTATGAAAATTATATTATATATATATATATATATATATATATATATATATATATATATATATATATATATATACGCTTCCATTTTTAGAACACAAAGACGTTTTTGTTCTTGAAAGAAACTTATGCTTCCTTTCACCAAGGATGCATTAAATTGATTAAAAATACTGTAAAAATCATTAATTGTTTTAAGTGATATTTATTGCATTTTTTCTTTACCCATGATGGCAAACATATACTGTGTCACCTATTCCTTACAAAAGCATTCTAAAGTGCTAATTTGGTACTCAAGAAAACATTCTTATTATTAGAACAATTGAAAATGGTTGCGCTACCATGCGGAAATCAGTGGGGTTTTTCTCCATTTGCTGAGGTATTGAGTTCTCACAAGTTGACACTTGCAAGTCAAATTTTGGTTTTAAAAATAGGCAAAAAGAAACACATTTCTCCTGTAATTTTATTTTCTCCTAAAGTCTATTGTTTTAGAGAGATGAAGGCTATTCCATGTGTTACTGTTTTGAAAAAAAGAATCCCTAACCAGGATAGAGAGGGAAGTGGACAGCCAGACATTTTTCATTTTTTATTGAATTTTACCTAGAGCTTTTAATTGTTATGGGGCCTCTAAGTTACAGATTAAAACTCTTTTTGACACTAGAAAATTTTGCAGATGAAATGCCCACATACAACTGACCAAGAATAATTCTATTTGTAAAACATATTCATAATCACATCTTTAAGTCCCAAGAGCCAGCATCACAAACTCTGTTGTCTTCCAAGATTCATCTATCTTTTAAGAGTATATGTATATATATATATATATATGAGAGAGAGAGAGAGAGAGAGAGAGAGAGAGAGAGATAAATGTAATGACATGTATAATGTTGTGACAAGAGAATTATAATTACAGGTGTCACCTTTCTCAGAATATTTTCCAGAGATGCTTCTCCTGCGACACCTGAGTTCCAGCCTCACCCACCTTTTCTTGCATGCTCTCGACATTATCTTTGAGGCAGGGCACCATGTTGTTTGGTGGCAGACCTTTCTCCAGCTGGCTGACATATTTGGCAAATTTGTTCACCTGCCTACTCAGTAATTCTGGGTCCAACTCATCAAACTAATTCTGCAACAGAGGCATAAATGACACTTTTCCATTAAGAGGACTACTTGGAATTTAGAAACATTTGTTATGCTTCTCACAGTGTCCACCAGGTAGCGCATGGAAGGTTGAAAAGATCAACTGAACCAGCAAGCAGTGGTAAGTACAGTCAGACTAACATTAACTTTATATTAGGAGGAGGAGGAGGAAGAGAGGTCCTGATGGCCCCAGCCTCTGTGGTCCCAGCTTTGGTGGTCCCATCTCTGAGTCCTCAGCCACCTTGACCCTGCCTAAGTCCCAAGCCGCCTTGACCCTGTCTGAATCCCCGGCTGCCTTGACCTTGCCTAAGTCCCAAGCCGCCTTGACCCTGTCTGAATCCCCGGCTGCCTTAACCCTGCCTGAGTCCCCTAGTGCCCTGTCCTCCGAATCCCTGGTGCCCTGACCTCGGAGTCCCATGGTGCCCTGACCTCAGAGTCCCCAAGTGCATTGACTTCACCCTTTGAGTCCCTAGCTGCCTTGACCTAACCCTCTGTGTCCTCTTATGGTTTGACCTCAGCCTCTGAGTCCCCTAGTACCCTGACCTCGTCTTCTTAGTCCCCAGCAGCTCCCATGGTAGTCCCGCCTGGCCTTGCTCCTCTGTCTATCCCGCCTGGCCTCACTCCCCTGTCTGTCACACCCATGGCTGGTCACACTCTGCCCTGGTTTCCTGTTACCCTGCCAAAGTCCCCTGTTTCCCCGTTAGCACCAGTTTGTCCTCATGATCCCGAGTGGTCTCCTGGCCATCTGCCAGCTCCCCAGTTGTCTCCTCCCCATCCGCCTGAAACTCTAGTGGTCTCCCTTTGCCTCATCGGGAAAGCCCTAGTCTCCCAGCCTCCCGTCAGATCCCTCACTGGTCCAATTATGGCTCCGCCCTGATCCCCTGTTCCACCGGCAGACCCTCCGTTGCCTCCAGCTGTGTTGCATCCATTGACTCCACCCTGGCATCCTGGTTCCCTCCGGCTCCACCCTGGTCTTCTGTTCACCCTCCAGCTCTACCTTGGTCTCCTGGTTGCCTGTCAGCTCTGTCTTGGCTTTCTGGTCACTAGCTGGCACCTCCTGATTCCCCATGGTCTCCACCCACTCATGACCCCTCGTTGTTTCTCACTCCTCCCTCTGCTCCCCTGAGGTATCCTGCGTCTTGCCTGTCGCTCTCTCTGAGTCCCATTGTTACAGCAAGTATAATAGTATATAAAGATTACATTTTCTGAGCACTATTCACTCTTTATTGTTGCTGAACAGGTATGTCTGATATGCTTAAAAGTGCCCCATTCATCCCAGGTTCATTATTCATATATGTGATGGGCTACAAGCTATTGTCATTCATTGTTGGATTCAGCAATTCATTTGGACTTTAATCATTGTGAAATATACGTGCATTTAAAAACAGTTAGACATAGATTTCAGAAACTTTGCTCTTGTCTCGCTTGCAAAAAACATTGATTCCTTATTTCTTAAACTGCATTGCAGCACAGAAATGCAAATCTACATAAAATAATAACAGTTTTCACTTGGTGTAGAGTCTGTACTTACATAATGTAACAGATGTTTTGCTGCTGCTGTCCTCTAATTGAATTCTTAACTTTTGTACAAATTACAATAATTTTTTGATCATTTACAACTGACTGTTGCGTGTGTGTACTGAACACCTTGCTGTTCTTATGAAGGTTCTGCCCAGTTCTTAGAAATCAAGGCTAATGCAAAGTAAATGCCTTAACTGCATTTAACATATTTAAATCATTTTATGAGCTCTAACGTGTTAACATTTCCTGCCCAATAATTTAAGTTCCCTGTCTGTCACTCACCGAATGCATGTGTGTGTGTATTCGTCCTCTCACCTTCGCTTACGCTGCTCAAATTTACGGTGCATATCAGCGGTCACCCTTGCACGGTCGAGTGTTGTGTTAAAAATAAGTGAATGTTAAAGCGATATTTGATCATTTCCTCACCCTCCTGCCATCCCAGATGTGTATGACTTTCTTCTGCAGAACATGAATGAAGATGTTTAGAAGAATATCTCAGCTCTGTTGTTCCATTCAATGCAAGTAAATGAGAAGCGGTGAGAAACAGATCAATAATTAAGTAATTTTATACTATAAATCTCCACTTTCACTTTCATAAGCGCTTTTCTCTCTTAAGAGATGTTTTTGGTGATTTACATAAGCATATCGCCCCCTACTGGGCAGGGAGGAGAATTTATAGTAAAAAAAAATTTTTTTAAATTGATCTGTTTCTCACCCACACCTATCATATCGCTTCTGAAGACATAGATTACACCACTGGAGTTGTATGGATTACTTTTATGCTGCATTTATGTGATTTTTGTACCTTCTGAGTTCTGATCACCATTCAAGTGCATTGAAAGGACCAACAGGGCTGAGATATTCTTCTAAAAAGCTTAATTTGTGTTCAGCAGAAGAAAGAAAATCATACACATCTGGTATGGAATAAGGGTGAGTAAATGATGAGAGAAATGTCATTTTTGGGTAAACTAAGTTTATTTGAAAGACTGTCTAGGCACATAATAACACTGTAGAACTGTAACTGTTTATATCTCTTTCAAAATGTACAGGCTCACTCTTTAAATGGTCAGTGCTTTGTATTTTAGATAATTAAAATAGCAACAGATCCAGTGAAACAATGAAGGTTGAGTGATTGTTTTTACATTTTACATGCCATTCAAAAACGTGCCATTTTACAACGTAAGAGTGAAATAAAAGACTAAAAATAACACATTTGTACTTTTGTAAATGTTCAGGACAAAGGCAAAATTGTTACTGTCTCTTTAAGAGGGTTTTATCGCATGATACAACAATGAAGGCACTCTGTGCAGTTTGTTTCGTTGAGTTTAATCTTTTAAGAGCTATAAAGTCTCATTATTTACATACCGTGTCATGCTGTTGCATCAGTATTCATTTACTTTAAGATGAAAGTTTGTCAATCAACATCGGACCTAACCGGCCCAATTTTTGACCGGTCCAGCGGGAATTCTCCCAATCTTCCCGACTGCCACTCTGGCCCTGTTTGAGACATAACAGACTCGACAAGATATCATGTATTTTGACATTATGTTGTATGTATTTGTCAGTTCAAACTCAAGGAGAAGCGAAAGCGATCTCTTTTCGGGGCGCATGCGTTGTCTGAGACGCGGCTGGGCTCAATGCGATAAAGTTAGTTTTATATTTAACATTCTTGACAATACCCATGAAACTCTCCGTGCCTATAACATTTTCAAGCCAAACCAACTTGGACATGCATGAATAGGTTTTCTTTGCCTAGCACAAAGATGAATTTAAAAAAAAAGATATATATATATATTTTTCATATTCATTTTATTAGCCCTATAAATCAATTAAACAATTTAACCATTTGATATTATGATATCATAAAAAATATAAAATTCTTAAAAAATATCCCTTTCATGACACAAGGCTCTGTTTGTGGAATTTATATTCTATATGTTTTCAAATAAATATAGTAGTGTAAATGTTTGTAATATTCTAATTCCATTAAACTCAATGGCCGTTTGACCAAGAGACATAAAACCAACTGTAAAACACTCAGAATCTTATTCTTCATATAGCACAAGACTTGTTTTTGGGAGTAAATTTTCAATACTTTTTACATAGATTCAATTATCCCTATACATCTATTAAACTCAATGACCGTTTGACCTAGAGACATAAAACCAACTGTAAAACACTTCGAATATTATTCTTCATATAGCACAAGACTTGTTTTGGGGAGTAAATGTTCAGTACTTGTACAATAAACTGTGTAAACATGCAATCACCCAAACGCAAGAAGAAGCGAAAGTGATCTCTCTTCGGGTCGCGTGCGTTGTCTGAGATGCGGCTCGGGTCTCTGTGTCACACAAAACAGCTCACGAGCACTGAAGTGAGTTGCTTTGCATATTGATGTGCTTGAATGGTGTAAAATCGCATAAATGTTCAAACTGGTGTAAGGGGCCACTCACTGGTCCAGTGGCGGAATCCTATGTCGTGGCTGAAGGTCTCCTGCGCATTCTGTCTTATCCTGCACAACATTAAATAATACTTTGATTATTTGATTTGAGTTCCATGTTTTATTAATTTTATCATTAATTCTTTTCTTTATTTCATCTGACTCCAATTATGAAAACACCTTGTTGATGTATCTATGCTCTGAATTTAAGTTTTGTATCTTATTATGTTTGGTAATTCTCTCTTCTAGACTGCATTTGTTATTTTAATGATATTTGGGTCCTGTGCCGGCCGGACACAGGTCCTTTAACTACAAAACTCATCAGTTTCAGATATTAGTAAGTTTTAGACTAAGTCCTTATAGGTTCTCGGCTTTATCCGTTTAGTCTTATTTGGCTAAGTTCATATAGATTCTCGACTCACTGTTTAGCCCCAGTCAATTAAGTTCTGTTTTACAGATTCTCTGTCCTACCCTTAGTATTCCCGTTTAATTCTACTTGGCTAAGTTCTATTATAGATTCTCGGTTTGCCGTTTAGTCTTTTACATACTTAACTAATGGGTTACTTCTGAAGTAGCTTAGTTAAGCTGATCATAGATTTGTAGTCAATAAGAAATATACTAGAAAACAGTCCTTCAGAATGAATCATAATAACAATTTATTTACCAGGTAAAAGTAATACATTCAAACAATCCAATTAAAATATTAAATCAAACTCAAAGCTATCAGTGAACCAAGCATAATAATATAATTAAACTTGCATTCCATTCAAACATTTACCAAACATAAGAAATTCAAATTGCAATTACCTGGTAGAGAAAAAAACTACACACAATGTTTACTGTGTGGATAATCTGGCTACAGAGACACTGAGCTCCTCTGCAATCCTTCCTTAAGTACCAAACCATTCTATTGTTATTTCAGATGTGTGTGTTTGATGTTATTTAGGATCTGGTTTTACAATTTAGGGGGTTGCGAGCAAGTTCTTTGAAGCTTGCATTTATGTTTACAAAGAATGCACCTAATCTGCATACAGCATCTGGTCTCTGTGAGAGATCTGGGAGGGGTCGTGCCCCTGATAGAATGCAGTATTTTACTAAGTTCTTAAATCTTACTTGTGATTTGACTTTCCTGAAAGGGAATGAGACCATTTTACCAGTTGCACTGAGACCTCTTGAATGATACCAAACATGTATGATCAGAAAACCTTTTACATTACAGAACAGGATAAGTCATAACTTAGTTTTTTGGTGTCCTTAAAGTGACCTGAGGTGAGAGAGAGAGAGCAGATGTGAGTGTGGTTTGCGTTTTATGGTCCCTAATCAGTGGGGTGCGTTGTCTCAGGTGGAGATGCTCCTCTGTGTGAGAGTTTTATGACGTTGGTTCTCTCAGAGTTCTTTGACTTTCCCGGAAGTGCAACACAGAGCAGCTGTTAGTAAAATTGCCCACAGGTGTAACTCCTTACCGCTCTCATCTCCCGGTCTCCATTCACAAATCAGCACTCCATGCCCCCACCTCCACACAGCCTATTCAATCAAACTGTAATTCCCATTAGTTAATAGATGGACACTCACACACACACACACACACACACACACACACACACACACACACACACATCCCAACATAGATCTCTTGCCCATACCACCAGCTTGTGTCTGTCTTTTTAAGAACTATTCATAAAATAATTTAGGGGGTCAGTACTGCTGCAGACTGGCGGAGACTAGAACAATCATTAATTTATAATTTATTTAACATTAAATGTACATGAAATCTTCAACTTAAGCCTCCATTTCAACTGCATACAGTGGATAAAAATAAAATATTACAACTCACCAATAACACAGTTGGGCAGATATTAGAACAATCATTAATTTAATAATTTATTTAACATTAAAAGTACATGAAATAGTCAACTTACACCTCCATGTCAACTACACACAATGAATAAAAATAAAACATTACATTTGTTGTGCGCTATGTTCAGGAGCGGGTTTGGTTAGAATCAGAATCAGCTTTATTGCCAAGTATGCTTACACATACAAGGAAACTGTCTTGGTGACAGGAGCTTCCAGTGTACAACAATACAAAAACAATACAAAAACAGCAGCGAGACATAGATAATAATAAAAAATAAAAAAATAAAAAAATAATTATACATATACGTACAGACACACACGTACATACATACACACATACACATGGGTAGTGCAAATCTAATACAATCTGTTATGTACAGTGCAAATACAAATCTGTTATATACAGTACACATTTTTTAAAAAAAGATTTTTTTTATTATTATAATTTTTCAGAGGAATGAAATGGCAGAAGAGGTTGGATGTGTTGGATAAACATAAAAAAAGACTAAACTGTGTATTGCACATAGTTATTGCTCAATGGGGTAATTTAACTGTTCATGAGATGGATAGCCTGAGGGAAAAAAACTGTTCCTGTGACTGATGGTTCTGGTGCTCAGAGCTCTGAAGTGTTGGCCAGAAGGCAACGGTTCAAAAAGGTAGTGGGCAGGGTAAGTGGGGTCCAGAGTGATTTTTCCAGCCTTTTTCCTCACTCTGGAAGTGTATAGTTCTTGAAGGGGGGCAGGGGGCAACCAACAATCCTCTCAGCAGTCCGAACTGTTCTTTGACTTTCCTGGAAGTGATGCAAACAATTTTGTGCCAGTCTTACACCAGCAAGCCTTAAAACACATACAATTGACAAACCTTCGTGAAGATGCAAGCGAAAGTTATTTTAATAGCAATAATTAATAATTATCAAAGATAATTATTAAAATTTATAGAACATTGATTAGAATCAATGTTAGCTTTTTAATCCTTTAAATCATCAAAGATAACCATCAATTATCAAAATCAATAGAATATTAATAAGGATTAATATCGCCGGGGCACCACCCTGGAATCAGGGACTAATAACCAGACAGTATAACAGTCTCAATATAGGATTGTTCTCTCAGGAGGCCGTTTCCTCGCTCTGTCGGTGGGCGGTATGGCTGCTGATTCTCGGGGGGCTGGTGGAGAAATCAGCGACGTCGACTCGGTTGAAGAGGGAAGAGAAATCTTCTTCACTTCTGCAGGCAAATGGATGAAAATGTGGATTGCTCAGCAGTCTCCTTCGGATCCTTTAGAGTGTTCGGTGGAACACAGAGTACAGACGCAATGTTGCTGGAAGCGATGCCCATAAGGATCTCAGAGGTATTTCTACTCCCGATGACATCATGGTTGAGGGGCGTTCTGTCGTGCGCCTCATCTAATAGGAGTTGAGAGTTCGATCCCTTGGAATTTCACAAATAGGTGTAAAGTGAGCAAGGCTTCATGGGATTTGTAGTCTGGTTTGGACTCCCTTTGTTTGATTTTGGTGCGTTTGTTATCGGTAAGGTTTATGACTGTGTGTATAGGCCTCAGTCAGGCTTTACGACTTTACAACTTTGTGTAGGCCTGCCTTTGTCTTATATCTGAATACATGAGGCCCAACACATTACAACTCACCAATAACATAGTTGGGTGGAGATTTTAACAATCATTAATTTAATAATTTATTCAACATTAAATGTACATGAAATCATCAACTTACGCCTCCATGTCAACTGCATATAATGAATAAAAATAAAATGTTATTACAACTCACCAATAACATTCAATCAATGGGAGCCCAATACAGTCCAAATGAGGAGGGATGGGGGACAGTGAGACGCAAAGCGTGTTGCTAATTCTAGTCTGTTCCGTAACTTTGTTTTAGTGGCTGTCATTGCAGAAAAACCCGCTTCGCAAAGGTATGAAGTTGGAAAAGGGAGTAAAATTTTAAGAGCCTTCGCAGCTATCTCTGGATATTCTGTCTTTGTTTTAATCCAGAAGCCCACCAGGGAGGATGTCTGAAACATACTTTTCAGACCACCATCATTTGCGATCTCAATGAGTTGACCCTCTTCCTGAACTGACATGGACAATTTGCGGGGCACGTTTGCAAACGGGTCACAGACCCATTCCTTTGCACTTCTTGGATTGCTTGCGTTTGGGAGGTAACGCTCAAATGCGGTGGACAGTGAAGCTATATGATCGCAGACCAGCTGGGAGAGAGAAGGCCCAGGTTCTTTATTTCCCAATTGTCCAGACAATGTTGGAAACATGTCAAATGTGCCCCTTGGTACTCACCGTCCCCACAGTTCCAACTCGGCTTTGAATGCAGACATTTTGTCTGCCAACGTAAAGACAGTTGTCATTCTCCCCTGAAGTGACAAATTGAGTTCATTCAGCAGGTTGAAGATGTCACACAGGTACGTGAGTTTACCTATCCATTCCTCGTCACTGAAGTGTGCTGCCAGTGGTGACCTTTTTCTGAAAGAAATCTCTGTATTGGCTCTCTTAACTTGTAAACTCTCACTAAGGATCTCCCCCTTGAAAGCCACCTTACTTCAGTGTGTAACAAAAGGAGTTTGTGTTCTGCTTCCATTTCTTCACAAAGCTGTTTGAAAAAGACAGGAGTTGAGGGTGTTTGCTTTGATGTGGTTGTTTATTTTAATAACGTCATTCAGCGGGAGTCACATGATGCCATGCGAGGATCAGACGTGTGAACGGCGAGCTCTGCGCACTTTGCTAGTTTTAACACTTTTAATGACATAAACTGGTGAGATTCGATACACTGTTCCATAACTGTTCTAGGAGGACAGTATGTCAAAGAATTTAAAATCTTCGTGCTCTGGAGACATTAAAAGACACTTACGTGCTCAAGCTGACGCTCCCGAGCAGACCGCGAGCCTGGGAATTGATTTAGTTGGAGAGGTGCGGGAAATGCAACGAGAGATGCTGAACATGTCGGCAAGGCTGATGAGGGTTGTTGCTGACTTGGAGGATCTTGCTGTGATACGTCGATCGATCACTGCCATGGAGGTGAATTTCACTGATGTGGTTACAAGGATTTTGAGAAACAGATAGATTACCTGAAGTCATCGGAGAGGGAATTATCTGCTAATCCGCTAGTGACCAAGGTGGATTTGGAGCGTGTCTGGGAGAAGTTGGAGAACATGGAGAACCATAGCCAGCGGAATAACGTCGAAATTGTCGGAATTCCTGATGGCGAATAGGCACATGATATGATGAAATTCCTGGATGGGCTCTTTCCGAATCTGCTCGACATAGCAGGCCATAAGCTGGAAATCGAGCAAGCTCACAGGGTTCCTGCTCAATGATCTGCAGAGGGAGACAGGCCCGATCAATTCTGACCAAATTTCTGAGATCATCAAATAAAGATCTGGTGTTACACGAAGCAAGTAAAGGAAGGCTTTCTTGGAAGAACCACAGCATTTTCTTGTTCCCAGACTTTGCAAATTCGACGAGAAACATGATCGATTCAAGGAATGCAAGAAACTTCTACATCAATGATAGGTCACTTTTGCACTGATATTCCTGGCCAAATTGAGCAGCACACCTTCAGGACAGTTTTTTAGATGAGTTTACACGCTCTTTGTACTTGTTCCGCCTGTTGGCTGGAGTTTGTTTTGTGGAGTATTTCTTGCAAAGTCATTGATTAAGTAATTTGCTTGCACTCATGTTGTAGTCGAGTGGACCGGCTCACTGAACATTCGCTTGATTGTTTGAGAAATCTGCGCGCCTCTTTTTTTCACCTTCAGGACAGTTTTATTGATGAATCTACAAGCTCTTTGTGAATGTACATGCTCTCCACCTATTGGCTGGAGTTTGTTTATAGATTATCTTTTGCTGTGTAATTCTGTCTCACAACATTTTTATAGAAACACTGGACTTGAGCAAGTTTTCGCAGGGGTTCTCGTAGGCGTACGTGGACTGTTTGAGTTTGGAGGGATGGACGCAAGTTGGTGCTTTCGTGCGCGGGGTTAATGCACACATTTGTCTTTTTTCTGTTTGTTTTGTTCCGGGGGATGTTCAGGTCTTGTGGGTTGCACTAATGTTGGAATGTGATCTTTATTATCGTGGTTTTGACACGCAATCTATTTTTTCTTATATGTCAAAATGTTAATATGAGTGGATCGTCTCTCTCCACGTGGAATGTGAATGGATTGGGGCACCCCATAAAAAGAAGGAAGTTTATTTCTCTTCTTAAGTGTAATAAATATGATATAGTGTTTCTTCAAGAAATGCACCTTTCTCTGCAGAAAGCTGAAAAATTTGGGAAGAAATGGGATGGACATGTTTTTTATAGTGCTGGCTTGAGTAAGAGCAGGGGAGTCATTACGCTGATAAGTAAACGTCTACAATTCAAATGTCTCAAACTGAGTAAAGATACATTAGGAAGAGTCATTATTGTTTTAGCTGACATTCAGGGACGAAGTCCTATTTTGGCAAATATTTATGCACCGAAGATTGATGATCAGGGCTTTTTTATGGATTTTGAAGGGATGTTGGAAGCCGCTGGCACCCCTCATGATATAATATTGGGAGGAGACTTTAATCTTTTGATTGTCCTTGATCATAGTGAAGCAAAAATGTGCAAGCACCCTAGAGCAAAATTGATGCTTCACAGGATGTGTAAAACTCTTGGTCTTATAGATATTTGGAGACTTTTGAACACATCTGGTAGGGACTATAATTTTTTTTAATCAGTCCATAAGATTTACTCTAGAATAGATTTATATATATATAAGTCCCTCATTTCATCTGTTGTTGATTGCTCAATTGGAAACATTTTAGTCTCAGATCACTCCCTGGTGTGTTTAGAGGTGTTGCCACATATGGAGAAAAATAAATCATATAGCTGGCACTTTAATGTATCCCTTTTGCAAAATCTTGAATTCCAACAAATGCTAAAGGCTGAAATCAATGTTTATATGGAGACCAACTAGTCCTCAGTATCCTCTGTAGGCATGGCTTGGGAGGCACTTAAGGTGGTTCTTAGGGGCTAGATCATACAGTATGCCTCATTCACCAAAAAATCCAAAGCACAAGAACTTGTGGAATTGGAAAGGAAGATTAAACATGCCAAATGTAGTCTAATGGCCTCAGGGAATTGACCCGATTGAAATACAGATATAATACTATTTTGTTGCGGAAGGTGGAGTTTTGGCTATTCATGGCAAGACAGTCATGGAAACATGAGGCTGGATAAAGGCTGGATAAATGGTTTTTGGGATCAGAGCGCGACTTACGGCCGCGCCCCGCCGCCTTTCTTCCAGGAAGTGCATGAGGGGTTAACGAAGTCGTGGAAGGCACCTTTTTCCTGCCCGTACACGCTTCGCGGGCTAGTCCATCCTAACTACCCTCAACTACGGTGCGGCTAAAGGAAACGTCAAGCTTCCCCAGGTAGAGCACGCCATAGTGGTGCATTTATGCCTGCAGGGTGCAGCCACCTGGAGGGGCCGACCAAGGCTCCCTTCCAAGGCCTGTAAGTTCTCTTCCTCATTGGTGATGAAGGCTTACGAGGCCGCGGGTCAGACTGCCTCTGCCCTGCACACCATGGCCATCCTGCAGGTCTACCAGGCCAAGGCGTTGAAAGATTTGCATGAGGGTAGAACCGACCCAGGGCTTATGCAGGAACTGCGTACTGCGACCAACCTCGCCCTACGGATGACGAAGGACGTGGCGCATGCCCTGGGCCGAACAATGTCCACTCTGGTGGTCCCAGAGTGGCACCTGTGGCTTCACCTTGCGGAGATGCTTGACGCCGAGAAGGTTTGCTTTCTCGATGCGCCCCAAAGGGGGCTTTTTGGTGGCACTGTCGAGGACTTCGCCCATCAGTTCTCGACTGTGAGGAAGCAGACCGATGCGATCAGACGCATCCTGCCACGGCGCGACTCGGCCGCCTTCAGGTCTCCGAAGTCCCGTGCCGCATCTGCTTCTCCTGCGATGCCGGCCCCGGCTCCAGCTCCCGCACCATTGGAGCCCGTACGCCGGCCTCTGAGAAGAAGATCCTCCCGTAGTAAGGCGGTTCCACCTGCCCGTCAGTCGGCCCCCAAGGACCCTGGACGGGCTTCGAGGCGGCCCTGACATGGACGACCCAGGGATGAGATGTCTGAATCTGACCGGTCTGGCCTAGGTGAACTTAACAGCCCCACCATTGCCCCTGGGCCAGTGCGTGGTGAGTATGAAATCGCCGGGTGCCCTCTGGGCCTCGGCACCCGTGTGGTCAATAAAAGAGCAGTTCCATCATTCCCTGGGTCAGTGCACTCGTGACGGCCAGGCCCTGGAAGTCTTTCCAGTCAACCAGTCAGATGCGAGTACCTTGCGTGCCATTATTTTCCGTCAAGAGACAGCCGGCCAACAGGTAAGTATGCTGGTCTCTGGGGCCGCTTAACTACCCCAGCCACCGGCCACTGTTGCAGGCTTGCGGAGCAGTACATCCCCCTGAGTCGTCTTTCCGATGGGGCGCCTGCTATGCCTTGCCACGAACCACCCTCCCCGGGTGCGGTAAATCCAGTAGTCCCCTTGGTGCCGCTGGTGCGGAGCCTGGAGGCCTGGTTAGTGCTCTCCAGCCCCTCGTGGTGGCTCATCAGGACGATTCGTCTCGGCTACACGATACAGTTCACCAGACGCCCGTCCAGATTCAGTGGCATCCTCTTCACTTTAGTGTGGGGCGAGAGTGCCTCCGTCCTCTGGGCAGAGGTGCCCACCCTTCTGGTGAAGGGAGCAACAGGACCCGTCCCCGTAGCCGAGCCCTTATTTTATCATGCCCAAGAGAGGGGGAGGGTCACGCCCAATTCTGGACCTGCGTGCCTTGAATGGAGGCCTTACACAGGCTTCTGTTCAGGATGTTAACGCAGAGGAGCATCACGACATCAGTACGACATCACAATTAGTTTGCGGCCATCTACCTGAAGGACACGTATTTTCATGTATTGATCCTTCCTTGACACAGACCCTTTCTTCGGTTTGCCTTCGAGGGACGAGCATACCAGTACAAGGTCCTCCCCTTCGGTCTGTCCCTGTCCCCTCACATCTTTTACCAAGGTTGCAGAGGCTGCCCTGGCCCCACTGAGGGAGAAGGGCATATCCATTCTCAATTATATCAATGACTGGCTAATCCTAGCTCACTCGTGAGATCTATTGTGTGCGTACGGGGACCTTGTGCTCAGCACCTTGACCAACTTGGGCTTCAGGTCAACTGGGGTAGAGCAAGCTCTCCCCTGTGCAGAGCATCTCTTTTCTCTGTATGGAGTTGGACTCTCTCACTCTCATGGCACGTCTTACGACCGAGCATGCCCAGTCAGTGCTGACCTGCCTGAAAAGCTTTGGGCAGAAGGTAGCGGCACCAGTGAACAATTTCAGAGGCTCCTGGGGCATATGACATCCTCGGCCGCAGTTCTCCCCTCGGGTTGATGCATATGAGACTGCTTCATCACTGGCTACAGACTCAAGTCCCGAGGCCCAGCGTGTGACTATCATGCCATGGTGCCATCAGACTTTCAGCCCTTGGTCGGACCTGGCATTTCTATGGGCGTGTGTTCCCTTAGAGCAGGTATCAAGGTGCGTCATTGTCATGATAGACACCTCGAACTCAGGCTGGGGTGCCGTGTGCAATGGGCTAGCAGTATTGGGGCTCTGGACAGGGCCCCGACTTCAATGGCACATCAACTGCTTAGAGTTTCTGGCGGTATTGCTGGCCCTGCAGAGGCTTCAGCCATTGATTCAGGGCAAGCATGTGTTGGTCCGGACCGACAACACAGTGACCGAGGTGTATATAAATTGCCAAGGCGGCGTACGCTTACGTCGCATGACGCAACTCGCCCGCCGCCGCCTCCTTTGGAGTCAGCAGACGTTGAAGTCTCTGTGAGCCACTCACCTTCTGGGCATCCTCAACCGTGCAGCGGACGCGCTCTCACAGCAGGTAACGCTCCGCGGGGAGTGGGGACTCCACCCCATGTAGTCCAGCTGATTTGGGAGAGATTCGGGGAGGCACAGGTAGACCTGTTTGCCCCCCTGAGAGTCCTCTCACTGCCCCTTTTGGTACTCCCTGCCTGAGGCTCCCCTCGGCATGGATGCCTTGGTGCACAGCTGGCCTCGAGGGTTACGCAAGTATGCGTTTCCTCCAGTGAGCCTCATTGCACAGACCTTGTGCAAAGTCAGGGAGGAGGGGCAGCAAGTCCTGTTCATTGCGCCGTACTGGCCCAACCGGACTTGGTTCTCAGATCTGATTCTCCTGGCAGTAGCACCTCCCTGGCACATTCCCCTGAAGCAGGACCTTCTCACTCAGGGGCAGGGCATGCTCCAGCACCCATGGCCAGACCTCTGGAACCTCTAAGTCTGGCTCCTGGATGGGTTGCGGAAGTCCTAACGGATCTAAATACGTAAATATGATCACTCAGACCAGAGCCCACTCTACGAGGTGGCTATATACCTTGAAGTGGAGTCTCTTTGCAAACTGGTGTTCTTCCCGTGGGGAAGACCCACTGAGCTGCGCGGTCGGGTCTGTGCTGCCTTTCCTACAGGAAGGGCTGGAGAGACGGCTGTCTCCCTCTACCCTCTTCCCCTTTTTCAAGGTGATAATGTGCGTTATTTTGTCCACAACAGTTCCCCGTAACTGGTGAACCCTGGACGCCTCTTTAAGTCTTAAGCACTGTTCGGTGGCAAACTCAGCGGAGGAGTGATGCCACCAGGCCCAGTACTCATGGTATGCCCCTTTTCAGGTGAGCCCGTGTACTCGGGCTCAGTGCCCCATATGTGGCGATTCCACTCCTGGTAATCCACTGTTCAGGTTCCACTCAGGTGAACCCTGTGTTTCCCCTCATCAGAGCTTCGCTCTGCTTCGTCCACTGTTGCTGTGTACCCTCTCCGTAGATAGGGTCCTCCCGGTGGTATCATTCCATATGTGAACTTCTCCGTAAGTCCATATGAGGTATTCTCCACATGTTAACCTCCCTCTGGTAGGATGTGGTCTCTGTAGTGCCCTCACTCCTGGAGAAGGTGCTCGGCAGGAAATTGCTTAACAGCAAATATCAGGAAAGGCCACCGCCTGTAGCCTCCTTGGGTAAGTGCCTCCTCCCCCCTTAACGGGACTAGGGAGACACCTTACCTAAACTTGCTGGAAGGTCACAACGTGGTCGAGCGCTCGCTGAGAGGCACGCAGCAGCTTGCCCGTGTCCACTCTTCCGTACCTTGTGACACGGTTCAGCGCCTGCGGCATTTCTTATAGGGAACCCCTAGTGTCACTACATCAACACAACGTCGAGTGAGTGACAGACAGGGAACGTGTGTAATCTCTGTTCCCTGATGGAGGGAACGAGACGTTGTGTCCCTCCTGCCACGGCACTGAACCGGCCGCTGACATTGCTGGGACTCTCTATCGGCTCCTCAGCATAAATCTGAATGAGTGGTGCATGCCATCTCCTTTTATACCCATATATCCAGGGCGGAGAGTGGAATGCAAATTCCACTCGCCAATTCTCATTGGCCTTTTCTATTTTAGGCAAACGTGATTGGGGCTCTCAAGATTGAACCCCTAGTGTCACTACATCGACACAATGTCTCATTCTCTCCATCAGGGAACAGAGGTTACACTAGTAACCTAGACGTTCACAAAACTGTCATGCTGCAGTTAAAATAAGGTTTGCTTGAGCATTAAGTGTCGTTTCAAGATTTGGCTTTCGTGCATGGACGTGTTTTTAAAATGTCGATTGGTATTATTAGTTAGCTGCGACATAATGTATGATGCCCAAATGCATAGGGTGTCTTATTCATTGTGAAACTGTTTTCTTAATGGCATGAATCACACTCAAGGCCTAGACTTAAAATGCATGGCCTGCCACTAATTTCAACATACATTTCTGTTGACTGTAGACCAGTAAAAAGTCAGAATATTGTTTATTTCCACATCATTGAACAGAAGCCTCTTTTTTATAATGTCTATTAAAAAATATACTCAACTGGCACAATAATGTCTTAAATGATCTTGATTTAGGGGATTTTCTCAGCACATAATGTCATTAATTCATTTAAAATTGCAAATTATTTACAACACCTGTCATTTTAGTTCTGTATTAGGGATAAAAATGTAAACACAAAAATTAGTTGACACTTCATTAAAACATAAAACAGTCATTGTAACTGAATAATTCAAAATAATTACAAAAACACCCATAATACCATTACCTTGATAAAATCTCAAAAAATTATGGGCTGCTTAAAGTACACTGGCTCTATGTTTATGCTGAAATATTTATCTGTTGGGAAAAAGAAACTGATCAGGATTACTCAGCCTCTTATGTTTACTGTAGCAATATAGAGACAGACTGGAGGCAACATAAGAATAAATAGATATTTTTGATAGCTTTAGCTGAGAAGTTGGACCAGAAATCTAGACTTTATGTAGAGATAAATGGAGATTAACACTGTAAGAAAAGACCTGAGGGGCAGGTGCTCACTGACTATCTTCGAAATCATGGTATTGAAGTAAGTTTTATCCTCGTTGTTGATGAGACGATCGTGGGAAAACACGCTGACACTCGTGACAAAGCAAATGTAAGATCTGAGTGTGATCTCTCACTGCAGTCGGTTCACCTCTGCAGCATACCTGCACAGACACACACACATGCACTAGCATAAAGACAGATCCTCTGCCTTCATTTTATACCCAGAATGACTGCTGGTAAAGAATGTTATATAAAATCACAGAAATAAACATTTAAACATGTCTATAGATCAATGAAGAGTAAAAGATAACTTGTCTGTGAATAAAAACAGAAATAAAAACATAATCAGATTAGGGTATTGTTGTTCAGTGTTAGTTTACACTGATAGTAATCCTATAGAGGCACAGTCTAAAATTCAGCCCATGTAAGAGTCTTATTTTACATTACTCTTATTTTGAGCACATTCAAGTGATAATTTCACAACTGAGCTGGCTGTCTGATAAAGGTAATTAATTATACTGGTTAAGACTTTATTCCACAAAAGAAGATAACATGCTCTATACAGTGTACATCTATTTAAAATATTCTTGTGCAAGTTATTCAACTACAACATTCTTCTCTTCACCTTCTCTTCTGGAAATGCTAAAGAGGCTTGCTCTTACCATTTATTCCAATGCATTTAGCTAATTCTGCACATAAAATAATTATCATTGATGTCCTCCCCATTATGGTAAAGTGTGCACACAATAAGCCTTGAGCATATCGTAAAACTTACTGACAGACTTAGCGAGCTTTCACCCATTTGGATATTGATTTATTATTTTTCTTTTAAAGTCTGAAATGTCTCCTCAATGCAAATGCTTAATGTTAAGCTCAATCAACAGAATTTGTTGCATAATGTTGACAACCACAAAACTTTTTTTTTTTTTTACTCATCCCTCCTTTTCTTTAAAAAAAGCACAAATCTAAGTTCCAGTGAGGTACTTACAATGGAAGTGAACGGAGGCCAATCCGTAAATGTTAAAATACTCACTATTTCAGAAGTATAGCCACAAGATGTACAACCCCAATTCCGAAAAATGTGGGACAGTATGGAAAATGCTAATAAAAACAAAAAGGAGTGATTTGTAAATTATATTCACCCTTTGCTATTCTGAAAACTCCATAACTAAACATTATATGATGTTTTACCATATGAATTTCATTGTTTTTTTATGTACAATAATTTTCAATCAGATGATTGCAGCACACTCCAAAAAAGTTGGGACAGTTGAGTGTTTACCACTGTGAAACATCACCATTTCTTCTAATAACACTTATTAAGCATTTGGCACTGAAGACACAAGTTTGTTAAGTACAAAAAGTGGATTTTTCCCCAATTCATCCATTATGTCCTGCTAAAAATGCTGTGACGTCCCAGGAAAAGACGTGCTGGATGGCAGTATATGCTGCTCCAAAATTTTTACATATCTGTCTACATAAATGGTGCCCTCACAGATGTGCGACTTACCCATGCCCAGGGTTGGGGAGTAACAAAATACAAGTAATGGGAATATGTATTTATAATACAAAATATAAGTAACTGTATTCCACTACAGTTACAGTTTAAATCATTGGTATTTAGAATATAGTTACATTCAAAAAGTATTTTGATTACTGAAGAGATTACTTTGCATTTTAATGTCATTTGTTTCATTTAATATTTAGTCCTTTCAGATGGAAAAATGTATACATATAAATGATGCGAATCAAAGTGCATTTGAACAGCAGTGAAACACTTTCTTATGAAGTGTTACATTAATACGAGCAGACAGAGAAGTAAGTTTGAAGTAAGTTTGGAGCAGAAGAAATAGAAATAAACCTTGTGTAAATTGTCAGCTTTACGCTAAGCTAAAATGCTATTTCTAGCCATTTTACATGCACGTTACCAGGCACGATCATATTTTTTTTATCAAGAAAATTCACGTTGGATCATAATTTCTTTTTTTCTAGTATGACCTTTGATATTAGGGCAAAAATCGTATTCTTGATAACAATTTTTGTATTGTTTTCCTGTAAAAATATCTAAAAATCCTTAAAACATGATCAATTTGATTCATCTTGTTTTAGAAACAACACTGCATAAAATATTCATGTTCTTCAGAGAATGTATTTTTAACATGTGTATTTTGTCTTACTGTACTGGCAGAGTTTTTATAGTCAAAACTAGTGAAAAAATCTACCAGTGCTGAAGAAGTAATCCAAAGTATTTAGAATACGTTACTGACCTTGAGTAATCTAACAAAATACTTTACAAATTACATTTTACAGCATGTATTCTGTAATCTGTAGTGGAATATATTTCAAAAGTAACACTCCCAACCCTGCCCATGCCATGGGCACTGACCCACCCCTGGCCCATACAGACACTGGCTTTTGGACCTGATACTGATAACAGCTTGGATGGTCCTTTTCCTCTTTGGCCCGGAAAACACAACGGCTGTGTTTTTCAAAAACGATTTGAAATGTGGACTCATCGGACCAAAAAACATGGTTCCACTGTTCTACTTTCCATCTAAGATGAGACAGAGCCCAGAGAAGTCAGCAGCGCTTCTGGACAGTGTTGATTTAGCTTCTGCTTTGCATAGTAAAGTCTTAACTTGCATCTGTGGATGAAGCAGTGAATGGTGTTGACTAACAAAGGTTTACTAAAGTAATCCCAAGCCTATGTTCATGATATATAATACAGATGAATGATGTTTTTTAAGAAAGTGATGTCTGAGGGATCAGAGATCACACATATTCGTAGAGGTTTTTGTCTTGCCCTTTATGCACCGAGATTTTACCAGATTCCTTGAATCTTTTAACTATATTGTGTACTGTAGAGGGTGAAATGCCCAAAATCCTTCCAATTTGTCTTTGGGGAACATTGTTTTCAAAATGATGGATTATTTGTTGAAGCATCTGTTGGCAAACTGACAAGTCTCAAATGATCCTTGCTCCTGAAGGACTAGGCTGTTTTTGGAGGCTCCTTATATACTATGACATGATTGCCTCACCTGTTTAACATCTGTTTCACACTGGCTTGCTATTTTAACTTGTCAAATTGTTATTAGTCTTAAATTGCCCCTGTCTCAACTTTTTTAGTGTGTGTTGCAATCATCTGATTTTAAATTACTGTACATAAAAAAAAAAAAAACAATAAAATCATATTGTGTAGTTTTTTTTTTTTCTTCTTCTTCTTCTTCCATTAAGAGTAAATATAATTTACAAATCACTACTTTTTGTTTTTACTAGCATTTTTCATACTCTCCCAACTTTTTTGGAATTGGGGTTGTAAACAATATGTGTGTTAATATGATTTTAGTATGAAAAATCGCTGACTAACCTTTTCTGTGAAGTTATAGCCAATTTTACAACTTTGTTGCCATGACGATGTAATGTCAGTAAACTCTAAAACGACTATAAAATAAATATAAGCTTCAGATTTTTGCCTTTAAACCCTCCAAAAACTGGCCCCATTCACTTCTATTGTAAGTGCCTCACTGTAACCTCGATTTTTGCTTATAAAAAAAACAAAAAACAAAAAGGACAGGAGGGTCTAAATTATTATTGTGGTAAAAAGCATTATGCCACAAATGCTGTAAGTTGAGCTTAACTTGTATTGAAAAAATTCCTTTAAGTGTTTTTTGCTGTTTACATGCCTGCTACAAGATCTGTGCTAGATATCTGTGAAAAAATCAGATATTGTTGACAGGGTAAATGCGGCCTAAGTCACTATAGAATTGTCCTTGGTCAATGAATGCCTATGTACCAGAGTGCATTGCAGATTGTCAGTGCAACTTTTGGTAGCACTGAAAGCGTGTCAATTTAAAAAATCCTTGCGTTTCTTCCTCTACATCCTTGTTGAAATCAATGGATATTGTTCTCTGAGAAAATGTAAATGGTGCATAGCCACTTTTACGTGATACTTTTGTATGTTTTGAGTACAGTATATTAATAATAAATATTAGCAAATTCTTTACAAATTTCTTTATATTTATAATGTATGTAGGTGTGTGTAAATCTTAACCTGCACACATTTAGAGAGGTCCCTAAGGTTGAAAACATAGTGGGATTTGGCTGGTGTAGGCAGCAGGTCTACACTCATATGATGGTAGATCTTAGCAGCAGCATCCACAATGCTGTCTGCTGCCTGCTTTACTGCTGTGGAAAATTCACTGAGGAAACCACCCAAAATTGCCTACAAGTGTACACATACGCACACAGGACAGACGTTAGTGTGCACAGCAAGTATATAGTTTAACATAATGAAAGATCTAAGTGTAAAGTTTAAACAGCTACATAGAATGTGTGTTTGCCACCATGGACATCTACAGCATTGGTCAGTTTCAGCTTGAAAGCTGTTGCTTTTGAACCACGGACATCTCCTGTTCTTGTGCTGTCAGTTCAGAAATTTAGACATCTTCTTTCAGGCTGTCCATTCAGAATCATGGATAGCTCCAACTTGGATGGGGTTACTGTTTACAAACAAACGCACCGCTCCACTACTTCCTTGTTCTTTTGGCAGCCCAGAAAAGGGCTGCATTCAATGGGCGCTTTGCACAAATTAAGCTGAAAATGCCCCCAAAATATTATGTGTGGGGTTGAAACACCCCATTTCCAATAGATTATTGGAGATTTGGGCTTTTTAAAATATCTATTGGACCCAATTGACCCGCTGCTGCTGTTGGTGGATTTAAAATTTTGAGGCCAAATATGATTTGATCGATGATCTTTTATGAACAAAACCTATGGAATGTCTAACAGGAAGAACGGGACTCCGTCTCCACTATCACAGCACATAGCCTCCTGTTTGTGAAAGGATATGTGAATAAAAATAATGTCATACTGCTAAAATTATGTCTTTGCATTTATTTTGAATGCAGTAAGTAATAATTGTTAAATAGAAAACAGCTGTTGTAAAGTTTGAACATGGAATATGATAATATTGATGTCAAATATTTTTATTACTGTATGTGGGTTAATAATTTAAGCAGTAAAGATGCAACTGTATGTCTGATGGTAGTTTTCATGTTCATATGCCACATTTCCCAGGCTTTAGAAGTGTGTTAAGCACATGAGGATGTGTATTCATCAACCTTTTACATCTCCGACATAATCATAATACAGGCCTATTGAACTTGTTTTTCCGATAATTCAGATAACCTACATAATTTCTTCACTGTTAACCATAGATATCCCAT
Organism: Myxocyprinus asiaticus; assembly: GCF_019703515.2. Classification (NCBI taxonomy): domain Eukaryota; kingdom Metazoa; phylum Chordata; class Actinopteri; order Cypriniformes; family Catostomidae; genus Myxocyprinus; species Myxocyprinus asiaticus. The sequence goes on from NC_059350.1 coordinate 33,977,644, forward strand.
TGTAATAACTTACATCAACAAACATTATAACATTATATAATGCTTAAAAGGTTATTAAAACTGCAGCGCTGCCCATATTCACCATTGAAATCTGCTGCTCGAAAGAACCTGGTAGAGTGGCTGCTTACAGTGTGACATCAGAGTTATTTCATCTATAGCTCCATTTCAAAACTGCCTTTCTTTCAACAGCTTCCACAGGCAGAGCCCATCAAAGGCAGCATCCAGTAATCATCATGGAACCTCTCAAGAAGATTTTAAATGCTTAACATTGGTAGCAACTCCACACGTCTAACAAAAATAGAGCTTCTCAACTCAGTCTTGATTCCAATAGTGTTTGTCATTAGCATGCTTCTTAGCTAACAATGCAATACTCTAAATACCATAAAACTATAGCATAAATATTGGCCTGCACAGTCCACTTCAATTAGAATTATTTTTATTTATACTGTACTTTTCCGCATTTAATTAAATATATTTTATAAACAATATTTCTCCTGACTTGTCCACCACCTTGGATGACTTTTGCATTTTGTTGCAATGCATTCTGGGATTAACTTCTCTGAGAAGAATCCTTGCAAAACTGTTGCAGATTTTGGCCAAAACAAGGTATTTTAGAATAGTAGTTATGCTGCCTACCTTTTTGGAACAACCTTCATGTTGGCAGCACAACTTCAGTATAGCCACTTTTCCACCATTAGGCCAAACGCTTCTGAGCATGGTGAGTTATGGTACCATTAAGATTTCCATTAAAACAGGGGTTGTTTAGGTACAGTATTGTTAAAAATCGTTACCTTCTCAGATTCTTAGCGTGGTTGGCTAACCAGACCAGAGGGTGTTGGGAGGCACAGCATGCTGAAGTGGTGGATGAAACGAGGGGTCACAGGGTTACAACCTCCACCAGGTGGCGCACAGGCCGCAGCTACGGTCATATGCTTCAGGGCTGAGACAGATAAGTGGAATAGGTGCACACATATATATATATATATAAATCCACTGGCAATTTAACTTTTATGACATGTAATTCTCAAACATATACTAGAAAAAAAATGCATTATTGATTAAAACCCAAATAAAATAAGAGCAGTATGACAGCTGGAAAACTTCATTACCAATCAGTTTTCAATTAACGGAAAAATCATTCAGGACAAATTGCTGTGTCAAAATCAAAGTTGTCATATTCAGCCACTACACTACACAAACCCAGATCAGTTTCTCCAGGGGCTAACTTCAGTACCTCATCCTTTCAATCCTCAGCGGATTCTTCCTCGTCATATTTCTTTCTCACATTTCATTTTAACTCATATTTGAGGTTGATGAGTATCGAGTCTGACTATGCTCAGATCATCATTTTTCTGCATAACCTTGCCTAATCGCATAATTGTCCTTGTTGATATTATGTACTCTGATCTTGGTCTGTGTGTTTTTATGGGTGTACAGTATGAAGCATAAATGAGTACACCCCCTCTGAAAATAAAGATATATTTCTATTTCTAAATGATTACTATTACAATTCATGTGAAGATGACAAAATAGAAATGCATTAAACATATACTTAATAACAAAATCGAAAGGTATGTTATCAATATCTGTAAAATAATTAAATTAGGCAGCTTTGCTTAAGTAAAGGGTTGCAAAAATGAGTGCACCCTTGATAGTGTGCAATATGTTAGTACTTAGAAAGTCCTCCATATCTTTTAAATACTGCTCTGATCCTTTTTGATATCAAGTGTACAAGTTCATGATATACTGTCAATCCTGTTCCACTCCCGGAGAATGACCTCCTGAGTACTCTGATGTTTAATGGGGAGTGATGCTCGACTTGCACCCCACAGGTGCTCAAATAGGGTTGAGGGTGGGTGACATACTATCTTGTTTATCCATAGTAATGCAGCAGTGGCTTTGGAATAATGTTTAGGGTCATTGTCATGGTAAAAAAAGTTCCCAACATCCCAGGTTAGGGAGAGAGGGTGGCATTTTCCCTTTTAAGATTTTCCAGAACAACATGACGCCATTGATGAAGTGTAATTCCCCTACTCCTTGTGACACCATGCATTTTGGATTCCATCAGATACAACAACAACAAAAATGACTTTGGGTTCATGAGACCAGCATATAGATTCCCAAAGGTCTGCTGCTTTATCAGTTATAACACCAAATATGTCTTTTTTGTAAAGAGAAAGAGCTGAATTTGTTAGGTTTCAGAGGGGGTGTACTCATTTATGCTGCATACTGTATGTGTTTGTGTGTTTTCACAAACAAACATGGGGTTTACTTGATGCTGGTGAGTGAAAAATACATAATCATGCATTCCTGAGGTGAGGCAACATTAAAATGAGAGCAGTGACTTCGAACATCAATTAATACTCCTCATGATAAGATAAACACTACAACATACATCGCTTTTCATGCTTATAGAGAGAGATGTGAGGCAGAGTAAGGACTCCAACCAATTCAGTGAGTTGGGTGAGGAGTAAAACTGATGGACATTACGAGGACATTTTTTTAGGTTACAAACTGGTAATTACAAGGGAATTATGCTATAAATGTGGTTTATGAGGACATTTCTAGTGTCCCCATAATTCAAATCATTTAAAAAAAAAAAAAAGTTTTTTTTTGAAAATTTAAAATTTCAGAAAGTTTTTTGTGAGGGTTAGGTTTAGGGGATAGAATCTATAGTTCGTACAGCATAAAAATCATTATGTCTATGGAGAGTCCTCATAAGGATAGCCACACCAACGTGTGTGTGTGTGTGTGTGTGTGTGTGTGTGTGTGTGTGTGTGTGTGTGTGTGACACTTACATTATTGAACAGTGTGTAAGAAAGGGCAGGCTATGTCCCTGTCTACATCAACTTCTCAGCCCAAACTTCATCAGCCAGAACCCAGGAAATCATTGAGTCAAAACTAGAGAAGAAAAGGAAGGAATAATCTTCTCCCATGACTCCAAACATTTAATGTCAAAGTTCATATACACACTCCACAAATCAACTCCACTGGGCAACTGTTACATAGAGATAGAGAGAAAGAGAGAGATTAATATCCAAGTCTCCTTAAGTCATACAATACACACAAAGCTATTACATTTGTGTAAGATTTAGAATGTAGCACACAAGTTATAGGAGTACTTTTATGGTGCTTTTTGTCATTTTTGGAGATTGACAGCCCCTATCCCCATTCACTTTCACTGTACTATGGATAGGAGCTGCTATGACATTCTGATAAACATTGAAAGGACATGAGGGTGAGTAAATGACAGAATTTTCATTTTGGGGTGTACTAATCTTTTAAAAACATAAACTGTCCAATGCTGAGAACTGATTTTAAGGTTTTAATTTCATATCAATTAATGTGCTTCACAGTAAACATGCCAATACTTTACTGCAAACGGTCATCCCATAATCTTCAGCAAGCAACATGATGACTGTAATGCAAAGTGAAGAGCTACAACAAAATAGCTACAATGTCATAAGAGTGTAATTGTGTTTTTGCATTGCTGTTTCCACTATAATGTGTGAAAGTTTAATGTTTAGTGTCTGAGTTTAACATAAAACTCTTGAGTTTTGACATATCTGATCTAAATGTATTCTTGTGAGCATGAGAGCTTGTGTGTATGGAAGCGTTCCATGCCTTCCCTTTATCCTTACACAAATGTCTGGAATATTTAGTTTTCCTTACCGCTCTCTCATGAAGAAACTTCTGGACACGTTAATGAACGAGAGACACAGGAGACAGATTTGATAGAGATAATGAGAAGACACAGCTGTCTTTAAAAAAAAAAAAAGTGATGCTTTTCATCCAGCCAGGGCACTTGACTTTAAGGGTCCAAGCCCAGAGGGGGTTTGCAGTGTCTTCAATGTTACATTTGAGCATGAGTCGGTCATTTGACAGGAATAGCTATGGCCATTGAGAAAAAATTAATACCTTTCTGATTATGTTGTAAGATATAACAAGAAGGTTGTACACATTAACATTAGTTAGTGCATTAGGTCTCATGAAATAGCAATGAACAATAACTTTTCACAGCATTAATCTTGGTAAATGTAAATGTATAAATATACTAGTGTGTATTGTTTTGTTTTTTACACATCTTTATTGTAAGTTTTGTCCATCTTAAAGATGCATCAAAATATCATGGCATTAATATAGGATATAACTTCCCTTCCCCCCCTTCCACCCATCCCACAGCATCCCATATTACAGTCAAACAGGCAAAAGACTTATAGAGTGGTGGCCAAAAATATTGGCACCCTTGGTAAATATGAGCAAAGGCAGTGAAAAAATAAAAATCTGCATTGTTTATCTTTTTGATCTTTCATTAAAAAAAAAAAAATCACAAACAACTAACCTTTAATTTAAGTAAAACAATTGAAAGAGGGGAAATTTTATAATATATTATTAAATAAATATTTTTCTCCAAAACACATTGGCCACAATTATTGGCACCCCTAGAAATTCTTATGAGTAAAATATATCTGAAGAATATTCCCACTCATATTTTACATTTTTTAGTGCACCTGGGTGACTAGGAACATGAAATTGTTCAGCCATGACTTCCTGTTACACAGGGGTATAAATATGAGGTAACACACAGTCCAAATTCCCTTAATCATACATCACAGTGGGTTAGACTAAAGAATATAGTTCTGATGTGCAGCAAAAGGTTGTTGAGCTTCACAAAATGGGAAATGGCTACAAGAAAATAGCCAAAGCATTGAAAATGCCCAAAATGATCCAAAACAATCATCAAAATAAAAACAAAAATGGTTCACTGACCACAAAATCAAGGTTCTGCCATGGCCATCCCAGTCCCCTGACCTGAACCCATAGAAAATATGTGGGGTGAACTGAAGAGGGGAGTCCACCAACATAGACCTCTGAATTTGAAGGATCTGTAGAGATTCTGTTTGGAGGAATGGTCTCAGATCCATTGCCAGGTGTTCTCCAGCCTCATTAAGCATTATAAGAATAGACTTATAATGCTGTTATCTTAGCAAAGGGAGGTTGCAAAAAGTATTGAATAAAAGGGTGCCAATAATTATGGCCAATGCGTTTGAGAAAAAATCTTTATTTAATAAATGAAATATTTCACCTGTTTTAATTGTTTTACATATATTAAAGGCTAGATTTTTGTAATTCTTTTGAATGAAATTTCAAAAGGATAAACAATGCAGATTTTTTTTCCACAGCCTTCTTTGCTCATATTTACCAAGGGTGCCAATACTTTTGGCCACCACTGTACATAAGTTTGGAGACCTATATATATTTACAACATCTCAGGAGTATAATGATCTGCACTAATCAGTGTGAGAAGAAAAATCCTTAAGATTGGCCTTTATTCTGTATGGTAATTTTTCCAATGCAAGACAGTGAGTTAAGTATTTCAACCAATGCTTAGAGGAGTGTGCTATATATATATATATTTATATATATAGTTTTTTTTTTTTTTTTTTTTTTTTCAGTATACCGATACTAATCACCTTGCAAGAACTAAACATATATTAATCTTGTTAGTTTAGTAGCTTGCCAAAGATAGACATTTAGGGAATAAGCCCAATACACACATTTCAGGAGATAATGGAATGGGTTTGGAAATTATATCAGTGATCAATTCTAAAACTTCCTTCATAAATGCCTTTGTCACCATTCTGAACAAACACTAGAGACTGTTGTTTGTGAAAATTCCAGGAGATCAGCAGTTACAGAAATACTCAAACCAGTCTGTCTGGCACCAAAAATCATGCCACGGTTGAAATCACTGAGCTCACTTTTTTTCCCCATTCTGATGGTTAATGTGAACATTAACTGAAGGTCCTGACCTGCATCTGAATGATTTTATGCACTGCGCCAAACGAATGGCTGATTAGATAATCACTTATTCATGCGATTATCTAATCAGCCATTCGTTTGGCGCAGTGCATAAAATCATACGTGTATAGGTGTACCTAATAAAGTGGTCGGTGAGTGTACTGTATATACAAGTCCAACCCAAAACATTTGCAGCTAGGGATTCTGTTTCAACCCATAACAATTAAAGATGTGAGGAGAACCAATAGGTGGCATCTGCTAACTGGGCTGACCAATAGTACCACAGTAAATTGGGTAAATGTAGCCCACCTCCATCATATGGGAGGTATGGCAAAGTTAAACGAAGTCCTGCACGTCTATTCTTCCAAATAAACGTGGTAAAAAATTTCTTAATTTTACTTGAAAAAACAGTTGGAGGGGTAAGTGGAATAGAGGAAACAAATATAAGAATTAAGGAAGTATATTCATCTTAATAATGATTATTCGACCAATTAATGAGACCGGTAGAGAAGACCATATATCCAAAGACTCTATAACCTTTTCTATAACTGGGTTGTAGTTGGCTAGTATTAGTCCATCCTATTTTGGTGTAATCTCTATTCCCATTTATTTGAACCTGTTGATTGCGTTAATAAAAGGGTGCCTGATCTTAGAGAGGAGTCCTTCCAATTCAGGAATAGTATCGATGATTTTGAATTATTACTCTTGTATCCTGAAAACTTTCTTAAACTGTTGATTAATGCAATTAGCGCTGGAATAGACCTCCTGAGTTCAGAAAAAAAAAAAAAATAGTATCACCTTCTATAGAGCTATCCTCTTTAATTTGGATGCCCTTCTTAACAGGTTTGCCTCTGACTGGAATTGGCTAAGGGTTCCAATCCCAGAATAATTAGCATTGGTGTTAAGGCATAAGTTTTGATATTGTATTGTTAGTGCTGAATTCCGCAATTGGATTTTTATTTAAAATTTGAGACTGGAGCATTGAAATTAGCTTCCAAAGCCAAACTGAGCCAGAATTTCAAACATATAAGGCCATTCTACCCAATCCAAAGCTTTTTCAGCATCAATATATATGCACCTTGGGCTTAATTTTTTTTTCTTGCATAATTTTTAAAACCCGACTGATGTTGTGGAAAACCTGACCACCCTTAATAAACCATTCTGATCTGTACTTATCAACTTTGGGAGGCATTTTTCTAGTCTTGAAGCTACACTTTTTGCTATAATCTTTGCATCAGTGTTAAGTAAAGAAATTGGCCTAAATGACCCACATTCAAAAGGGGATTTGTGAGGCTTCAATATTAGCATAATTAAATCACATCTTAGCGTGGGTTGTAAAAAGCCATTTTGGAAAGCCATTTACTTTAGAGGACCTACCAGTTTGACTTTTAACAGCTTATATACTGTATGTCGGCTGGCAACCAATCTGGTCCTGCTGACTTGACATTTCAGATTCATTATAGCCTCTAAAATTTCACTTCTTCAAGAGTATAATCTAAAGAGGATTAGTCTTCTTCTAAGTGAGGAATCTGAAGTTCATTTAAAAAAGTGATTGGTCGCCAATAGAATCAGAAGATTCTGACTCATCTAAAGATTTATCAAATCGGTCAAAAGTAATATTTATCTCTTAAGAGTCAACCATTATGTCTCCGTTTGGAGTCAGAATGCTGTTAATAGTGTTTCCCTGCTTTTTTACCATGTTCATAGTTTTTTGGTTTTAGTTTTATTAAGCCATATTCAGCTTTAACCATGGACAAAGCATTGTATTGAGCTCTGAGCCTTAACTCTTGATGAACAGCACACATTTATCTGAATAGGCCTCCTCTCTGCACATTTAATTTCTTGTTCCGAGGATTGTAATTCCAATGAGTTTTTTTTTTTTCAATTAATATTTTTATTGATTCATAAATATATAATAAAAAATAAAAAAACATATACACTGAATCAACATTTAACATTTAACCCCCCGTAATAGCCCTCCCCAATCACCAAACCCACCCTAACCCCCAACGAACACCCCTGTGGTCACAAATAGATACACACACAAAAAACAAAACTTTAAAAAATCATATGTAATTCAAACAAAATATCTCACTCCCCAGCCCCTCCCCGAGTGTCCCCCAAAAACACCAAGTAATTACTCCACTTCCTGTTGAACAAATTCTGAACCCCCAGCCTTCTGCTTGACATTCCTTCATAAGCAGCCACTCTCCCCATCTCTATACACCACTCTGGAAATGAGGGTGCCCTATCTGACTTCCATCCCCTTAAATTAATTTGCCTGCCCACCATAATGCTGGTCAGAACCCAGTTTTTTTATGTGTTTATCCACAAAATGTATGTCTGCCCCATCGCCCAAAATACAAAGTCTGGGGCAGAGTGAAATTCGAGTGCTCCTGAATCTTAACACACCCCCAATAAGCATGGGTTGTGTCTCTATCTTCTGACTGGCATCACCAGCAGGTGAGTGTGTCTTTAAGACCAAGCCTATACAACCTAGAGGGGGTCCAATATAATCTATATAAAATCTTAAATTGCATAAGGATTGCATCTCTAGATGCAGACTTGACATTTTTTTATAATCCTAGCTCACACTCCCTCCTCCAATACCAAATTTAAATCTTTCTCCCATAATCTCTTGAGAGAAGTTGAAGCTCCGTCCCCCAGACTCTGAATTAGCAGTGAGTAATACACTGATGCCTCGTTACCTTTTCCGAAAGCCGTAATCACCTCTCCCAGAGTATCTGCCGCTTTAGGGGGTTGTGTGCCACTCCCCAAAACAATACAGACCAGGTGGCGCAGCTGTAAATACCTATAGAACTGAGATCTGGGAATCCCAAAATGCTGAACCAAATTTTCAAAAGATCTCAGCACTCCAGTCTCATATAGGTCACCGAGTGTATTAACCCCCTTCCCAATCCAATCTGACCAGCAGAAAGGGGACTTATTAATACATAATTTAGGGTTCAGCCATATGCTTGAGGCAACATTTAATAAATGTCCGAATTAAACACACTGGACACTTTTGTCCATACCGAGTGCAAATGCGAGATAATGGGGTGTAATTTAACTTTTCCAAATAGTTTGATATACAGGCAAAATAGGGGCAAAAACTTCCTGTTCAATACAAAACCAGGGAGGGGCTCTCTCAGGTGGAAGTGACCAGTGAGCCAAATGTCTGAGACGTTAGGTGCCTAGCCCATCTTTGTCAATCGGTCTATGTGACTTATTAAAATGTAATCTAGGACGCTTACCATTCCAAATGAAGGACTTCGCTATGCTTTCAAATTGCTTGAAGAGAGGGGGACATCTATAGGGAGAGATTGTAACAGGTAGTTACATTTTGGAATAAATTCATTTTAATAACATTAACCTTCCCAATCATAGATAAATGTAATGAAGCCCACCTGCCCACATCGCTTGAAAACCTTTTTATTAAGGGGTCAAAATTAACTAATTAAATCAGATAAATTTGCTGGGAATAAAATGCCCATATACTTAATGCCCTGTTATGTCTAGCTGGATAGGGCAATCGGACGGTAACTCTTACACTCGTTTGGATCTTTGTCCTTTTTAAGAATCAGACTGATCCGGGCTTGTGTCATGGTTGGCGGAAGCTTTCCATTCTTTAATGATTCCGTATAAACTTCTAACAAAAGTGGAGCCTGTTCTGTAGCATAAGATCAAAAAAATTCAGCGGCAAAACCATCTGGCCCTGTCAGTTTAGGGAGTTCTAATGGTTCCACAAAATTTCTAATATCTTCATCGGTAGATGAAGAAGTGGAACTGTAAAGATCAAGATAGAATTCTTTAAAAGCATTATTAATATCAATGGCCGAGGTAAAAATTTCACCACCAGCAGATTTCACTGAGGGAATGGTAGAAAAAAAAACTCTCTCTGCTTTATATATCTAGCCAAAAGCTTCCCTGCTTTGTCCCCTGACTCAAAGTATGCCTGTCTTGCCCTGAATAGCCATAACTCCACCTTCCGCGACAAAATAGTATTATATCTGTATTTCAATCGGGTCGATTCTCTGAGACCATCAGACGACATTCGGTGCTTCAGCTCTGCCTCGGCACTTTTAATATTCCCTTCCAACTCCACGAGTTCTCGTGCTTTGGATTTGTTGATGAATAAGGCATACTGTATGATCCGACCCCTAAGAACCGCCTTAAAAGGAATAGTTCACCCAAAAATGAAAATTTGCTGATAATTTACTCAACCTTAGGCCATCCAAGATGTATCTGAGTTTCTTTCTTCATCAAAACAGAATTTAAGATTTTTAGGATTTCATTTCAGGCCTCCTCCTCTAAACAATGCAAGTGAATATACTCTGAAAATATATATTTTTGATGGTCTAAAATGCATATTTAGGGTGCATCAAAATAATCCACATGACTCGAGTTGACAAATAAAGTTTTTCTGAACCCAAACAATAGATTATTTTTAGAAACAAAACAATACTTCTATACTTTTATCTACAAATGTTCGCTTCCGTACATCTCTGTGACGCGCGCTCATGAGAGGGATGACGTAAGCTCATTGGTAAGGTCACGCGTCACGTGGAGGAGGAGGCAGGAAGCACGTCATTGTTTACAAGAGGAGCGCTCTACAAAATTTAATCGTCTTTGCTGTAAATTTGTATTTGTATAAGTGTATTGTTCAAAATGGTCATTTGGTTTGTGTATCCTGGATGCTTCAACCTTCAGAAACCCCAATGAAATTGCACGCCAGGAAAAATATTAACTTTTCATCGATTGCATATACATGATATTGAGCGACTGAAGCTCTGGCTTATCGTGCTGAACCTGGATATCTGTGCACCCCTACATTCTCTCAAATACTGGAGGGTGTGCAGTGAACATTTTACCCCTGAGGATTTCAGACCATCAAAAGAAACAAAGGGTCGATTTCTGAATTCATCGTCTGTGCCCGTGCTGTTTTCCCAGCGAACTCAGATATGTGTGAAAACTTTGTCATTGTCACGCTTCACTCGAGCTCTGCACCTCCCTCAGCGCTCCACTCATCACCCAATTTCTAATTCACCGCACCTGCACTCAATTCACTCGCTCATCACTGCCTGCATAAATAACTTTGTGAAGCTTCTCTTCTGTGTGATATCACCTGTACCATTGATCTCACTGTGTAAACCCTGTAAATCCTGTGAATCTCAGTTAACGCTCTCACACTTGGTTTCACTAACTACAACTTGTGTGGCTTGAATTCCTGACAGTCATATTGCCTATATATTTCTGCTAAAGAAAAAGCACAAGTAGATAACACAATGGCATTGCTCCAAAATAAAGAATGGTTATTTACTGCAGTAATGTTTTTTTTTAAATTATTATTATTATTATTTGGAAATTACTTTTTTATTTTATATTGTTTTGAAATTGTTTTGGACTGTTTTGATTTGTGAATGGCGCTTGGTCTGTGCAAGTTTCTCTTGTAAACAATGACGCGCTTCCTGCCTCCTCCTCCAGATGCGTGACCTTATCAACAAGCTTACGTCATCCCTCTCATGAGCACATGTCACAGAGATGTATGGAAGCGAATTTGTAGTTAAAAAGTATATAAGTATTGTTTTGTTTCTAAAAATAATCAATCGTTTGGGTTCAGAAGAATTTTATTTGTCTACTGAAGTCATGTGGATTATTTTGATTATTTTGTCAGACCTCGAACTTCCCCCAGAACCAAACTAACAGAAAAAAGAAAAACGTGCACATTAACCCCGTGCCTGTCAGCGCCAACCGGCGTCCATCCCTCTAAATTCAAAGTCCATGTACGTCTACGAGAACCCCCGAGACAACTTTGCCGTCGGATTGCTCAAGTCCGGTGTTCCTGTACAAATTTTGTGAGACAGAATTAAATAACAGAAAATAATCTATAAAACAAACTCAAACAACACAAAGAATGTGTTGATTCATTCCCAAAATTGTCTCGAAGGTGTGTTCTTCCACATAACAAATTCCAGCCACTAGTGGAACCAGCATACACAAAAAATAAAAAAATAAAAGTCGTTCAGTTTCTTCGGACACTCAAACTAATGTTCAGTGAGCCGGCTGTTCATGAGTTCAGGAGATGACCTAATCATTCCAATGCCCTGCAAAAAATACTCCAAGAAACAAACTTCATCCAATAGGAGGCATAAGCACAAAGAACGAGCAGATTCATCCACAACTGTCTCGAAGGAGTGTTATTCCACAAAAAACAAACTCCAGCCACTAGGCGGAACCAACACAAAAAGATAAAAAAAGGCACCCAGCTTCCTCAGACAGTCAAGTGTACATTTAGCGAGTTGAGCTCTCTTGGGGGTCGCATGAAAATCACCAACTGGTTTACTCACCCCATTGTCTCTATGAAAGACAATGCTTGCTGTGGGCATGTAAATATTTTGTGGCCATCCTTAGTATCTATTCTCAGTTTGGCCGGGAATATCAGTGCAAAAGTGATCCTCCATTTATGTAAGAGAGTTTCTTGCATTCCTTGAATCGATCACATATCTCTCATCGAATTCTGGGAACAAGAAAATGCTGTGATCCTTCCAAGAAAGCTTTCCTTTGCTCCACACCTCGCGCAACACAAGATCTTTATCAGATGATCTCAGAAATTTTGCCAGAATTGATCGGGGCCTGTCTCCCTCAGCCAATCTCCAAGCCGTGACTCTGTGAGCTCGCTCGATTTCCAGCTTATGGCCTGTTATGTCGAGCAAACTCGGGAAGAGCTCGTCTAGGAATTTCACCATCTCTCTGCCTTCTTCATGCTCAGGAATTCCAACAATTCAGATGTTGTTTCGCCGATTATGATTCCAAATCCTCCAGTTTTTCCCAAACGTGTTCCAAATCTGCTTTGGTCGCTAGCGGATTAGCAGCTAATTCCCTCTCCGATGACTTCAGATAATCGATCCGTATCTCGACATCCCCAATTCTTGTAACCAACTCAGAGAATTTCGTTTCCATCGCAGTAATTGATCGATGTATTACAGCAAGATCCTCTAAGTCAGCAACAACTTTCGTCAGCATCACAGACATACTCGCCAGTAGGCATTGGATTTCTCTTGCCGTACCTTCCAAACTGAGCCCCTGGTCTGTGGGCCTATCTGAGGTATCAGCTTGAGCATATAACTGTCTTTTAATATCTCCAGAACCCGAGGATTCTGAAATTTTTGCCATGTTGACTTCAAAGAACAGTTATGTAGCAGGGTGTATCGAATCTCACCGGTTTATGACATAAAAATTATTAAAAAGTAGCAAAGTGCGCAGAGCTCACCATTTACATGTCCACTCCTTGCATGGTATAAGGCTGGCACCAGGATGTCTACACTCAAAAGGCGCCATTTCCGGTAAAAGTCAAAGAACTCTGTGAGAATCAACGTCATAGAACTCTCTCACAAAAGCTGAAATCTACACCTGAATATCACCACGTGTGATAAATTGCAAATCGCCTTTGCATTGTTTTACAAAGCTGAAATCCTCACCTGAATATCACCACAGTGTGATAAATTGCAAATCACCTTGCTGCCCCCTCTTCTCTCTCCATCTTCTCCCCTTCAACAGCTCTGGACCAACACAAAGATACAAGATTTATATATAAAATATAACAAATACCATGAAAACAAAGAATGCAACTGTATGTGTTTGATATCATTTAAAAGGTCTCTGTGCGACTGGTATAGTGTTCTCTTTCCCATGTTGATAAAACTAATGGTAACAAAGTTATAAGGTCTTTGCCAAATACTGCATAATTCTGGAGGTCTATCCTCCTCCTTGACCTACAATTGAAATGATCTCCTGTATGTTAACAAGGTTAAACCCCAGGAAGTCAAGAACCCATTCACCCCCAAATTCTCATTGTTCAAAGGATAATTCCATCCTTTCCATCTGCCCATTACTCTGTGGATGGAGGCTGATGGTCACACCCATGATAAAGAAGGCTTTCCAGACTCGCGAAATGAACTGGGGACCTCTGTTGGCGACTATGTTTTTGGGGATCCCATAATTAAGGAATATGTGGTTAAATAGGGTTTCGGCCGTTCCTAAGGTGGTAGGAAGACCCTTGAGGGGAACCAGCTTACAGGCTTTGGAGAATCGGTCTACTATCACTAAAATGCAGGTGAATCCTTCAGAGGATGGTAAATCAGTGATAAAGTCCACTCCCAGGTGTGACCAAGGTCGATGTGGTACGGGCAGCGGAAGGAGTTTGCCAGCTGGTAGTTATCGAGGGGTTCTTGATGTGGCGCAATCCGGACATCCCTGGACAAACCTCCTGACATCTCTGTCCATACATGGCCACCAGAACTGGTCAATGGAGTCAATGTGTGGCAGACTTTGGAAAGTGGGTACATAAGTCCTGTTGGCGGGGCAGCCCGGTGGAGCAGGTTCAGTGGCGGCGGCTTCTGTGATGCTATCATCCAGGGACCACTGGATGGGGCTTACTATGACATGTGGAGGAAGTATGGTGTCAGGTTCCTCAGTGTTTTCCTCCGGAGAGAAGAGATGGGAAAGAGCATCTGCTTTGAGGTTCTTGACTCCTGGAAGATAGGAGATGGTGAAGTTCAAGCGTGTAAAAAGAGGGCCCATTGTGCCTGGTGAGGATTGAGTCGATGAGCTTCCCAAAGATACTCCAGGTTTCTGTGGTCCATTAGCACCAGGAAAGGATGTTGGGCTCCAGCCAATGCCGCCACTCTTCTAGGGCTAGTTTGATAGCCAAAAGCTCCTGGTTTCCAATGTCATAATTTCCCTGCTGCTGAGACAGGACGGCTCCTATGCCACTAGTGGAGGTATCTACCACCACCAAAAAAGGTTTAATGGGGTCCGGATGGGTGAGGAGTGGAGCTGTGGTGAAGGCTTTCTTGAGGTGTTGAAAGGTGTAGGAGGCCTCGGGGGTCCAGGATAGAGACTTTGGCTTGGATTTGAGGAGGGAAGTTAATGGAGCAGCGATGGAGCTGTAATTCTTAATGAACTGACGGTAGAAGTTAGTGAATCCTAAAAAGCACTGGAGTTCTTTGATGGTGGAAGAAGTGGGCCAGGATCGCACAGCCTCTACCTTCCCCTCGTCCATCTGAATGCCTTCAGGGCTGATGTTGTAGCCAAGGAACTGGAGGGATGTCTGATGGAACAAACATTTTTCAGCCTTGAGGTATAGGTGGTATTCCCTCAGCCTTTCCAGCACAAGCGCGACATGTTGACGGTGGTCAGTCTCATTACGGGAGTACACCAGAATGTTATCTATGAAGACGAGGATGAATCAATGGAGGTACTCTCGGAACACCTCATTCATGAACCCCTGGAACACAGAAGGGGCATTGACCAGGACATACAGCATCACCCGGTACTCATAGTGGCCTGTAGGAGTCACAAAGGCGGTCTTCCATTCATCTCCCTTCCGGATCCGAATGAGGTTGTACGTGCTGCGAAGGTCCAACTTTGTGAAAATTGTAGCTCCACTCAACAGTTCCAAGGCAGCCGGGATGAGGGGAAGCGGATAACAGAACTTGACTTTTATTCTGTTGAGGGAGCGGTAATCTATGCAGGGCCGCAGGCCTCCATCCTTCTTTGCCACAAAGAAAATGCTCGAAGCAGCAGGGGATGTGGATGGCCGGATGTAGCCCTGGTTAAGGCCTCCTCAATATTCTCCTCCATGGCCTTTTGCTCTGGGATGGAGAGTGGGTATATCTTACCACGGGGCACTGGGTCTATTGCAAAGTCCCATGGTCGATGAGGAGGTAGTTGTGAGGTGCGTAGGGGCAGAAGACATCCTGAAAGTGGGAGTAGCAGGATGGGATCTTCACCGAGGTTAAACTTGTTGGGTTCTCGATGGAGGTGGTGTTGAGACGGAGAGGAGGAGATTTCTTGATAGAAGCCGAATGTCTTGGAGTGGGACGATTGGGGAAGCAGGAAGGAAAACACTGGTGTCCCAACCTCAGGATGTTTCCGGTGGACCAGGAGATGACGGGAGAATGTTGAATGAGCCAAGGACGTCCTAATACGATGTCGGCTGTGGAGCTCTCCAGAACCAGTAGGATGAACTCCTCATAGTGCAAACATCCAATTTGAAGCTTAACAGGGCCCACATAGTGATGAATAACTCCTTTGCCCAGAGGTTAGTCGATTATGGAGTGTATCTTGAAGTTGGGATCACAGGGTCGCAGAGCGCGTTGGGGATGAAGTTGCCGGCTGACCCAGAGTCAAGGAGAGCGGATACTGAGAGTGACAGACCAGAAGCAGTAAGCATCACACTGGTTAACAGTGGTGAATAACTGACATTAGGAGTGTTAACGTGACTCACCAGTGGGCATGGAGGACAAATGGGACACACCAAGATGACATGTCCCTTACCACCACAGTACAAGCAAAGATGCTGGGTCAGCCGTCGTTGGCGCTCTGCCGAGGACATCCGAAAAGCATCCATTTGCATAGGTTCGCCGTCTGGTTCTGGAGAGTGGACAGAAGGTTGTTGGTGAGGAACGGGCGGAGACTGCCAAGCGGGTAACTCGTCTAGGCAGGCTTTCATTTGGTTGGCAACGCGGATGGAGAGTTTAATCAAGCGCTCTAGCCCCATGGTGTCATCGTAGGAGGAGAGATGCAGCCACAGCCTCGGTTCGAGCCCCAGAGAGTAGCTGGTGAGGAAAGCGGGCTCATTCCATCCACTGGAGGCTGCTAGAGTGCGAAACTTGAGAGCATAATCGTTAATGGAACTTTTACCTTGGCGAAGTTTATAGAATTGCTTACTAGCGGATGAATCTCCCGCTGGGCATCTGAAAACTTCCTTGAAGTGTTGGATGAAGTTCTCAAGTGACTGAGTAACTGGGCTGTTTTGTTCCCAGAGTGATTGAGCCCACTGCAATGCTCTTCCTGCAAGCAGAGAGATTATGAAGGAAATTTTCGCCCGCTCGGTGGGAAATCGATGCAGCTGCATCTCCAGGGCGAGCGAACATTGGAGTAGGAAGCCGCTGCAGTTCTCCGCCAATCCAGAGTATGGTGCTGGATTGACCATGGGACTGGCAGAATAGACCAGTGAAGAAGAAGAGGTGGAGGAAGTGCTGGTCGGGATCGGAGGTGCAGAGGGGTTAAACAGTGGAGTAAGTGCATGGCGGAGAGCATCAACCAGCTCCTGGAATGGGTCCAGACATGCTGGGTTCATGCTTTTGGGTGGTCTGGTCTTCTGTTACAGAAACCCAGACTCGATGATGGTGTTTGAACCCGAAGGCAGGTATTTCTTGAACAAACACAAACAGGGAAACAGGTGAGTAACAAACATGCAGAATTGAGCTGGTGTGATGAACAGAAACCTGATGATAGTTCATGTTGATGTTGGGAGTGATTATCCTAGAGGTGACACACACACAATTTGAAGTAGACGTTGGGGAGGAAACTTGGAGAGATTGCTAGAATGACGTTGGAGAGGATCCATTGAGAATTTCGGGAAAACAGAAAAGTCACATGTAAGTGAGTCTGTATTCCATGGGAGACCAGACATCGAGTGAGGAGTGAGTGTAGCTTATGTAGTGGAGCTGATTGACGTGGTGATGGAAGGCAGGTGCAGGTGATTAGTATTCAGGAGAGAGGGAAGGTTGTGTGTGTGTGGCGGGAGAGTCAGGTGAATCTGTGACAGTATTTGAGGAGAACTTTATAAATAAGTGCATTTCATTTTATTTTATCATTTTCTTTGATTTTCTTTTGTATTAATAAATTGATAACGTGTTGATCACTGAAGATATTGTTCAGATCATCATCAAAAGCTCCTAGGTATCCTGTCATAAATTGTGAGTACTAAAAAGCTACCTTGTTACTAGATGGTTACATTCCAATTTACTGCCAAATACTTTCACCTGTTGCTGAAGAGTAACCACAGTATTCTGCAACACTGAGACCTGATCCTCTGTACCGCTGATCCATTGTTTCCGCAACTGACATCCTGTTGGCAAACTCATTGATATATTTTTTTAACCTCCTGTATGGCTTGGTATCCCCATGAATTTTGATGATACATCTTCCATCATAGTCGCAATGCTGTTCATAATGTAACAGTCCTGATTTTTGTTCTCGTTAGTGTTAGCTACTTTGTCTTCGCTTAACGTGCTAGCAGAGTGGATACCAGGCCCCAAGTTGGAATCATCCTGATTTTCCAGTTTTTGCACACAATGTCATTGTGTTCCAGAGATTTTGGAGACACCTTAGGCATAGAGCTGTTCGATATTAAACACAGTGAGGCTGTTATTGGTTTAAAATTTGTCGAGTAGTGTGGGAGCCAAAAAGAATATGTGCATTAAGCTTGCCGCCATGTTGAATTCCACCAGTGTTCATTGTTAGTTCATGTTAGTTCAGCGAATGGAACATCCATAAAAATATCTACTTTGTGTTCCGCAAAAGAAAGTCATAGGGTTTTGGAACAACATGAGATTAAGTAAATGACAGAATTTTCATTTTTGCATGAACTACACCTTTAACTAACTAAAAAAAATTTTTTTAAACTATTGCTCATTGTTAGTTCATGATAATTATTGCATTAATTAATGTTAACTAATGACAACAGTCACAGATCTGTAAAGAATAAAAAAAAAGTTCCTCCAAATCCAAATAAGATTTCACAGTATATAGTGCTGTCTTTACCTGTATCTACTGTACAAGATGCTATTAGAAAGCTTATGTGATTGTCATAAATTATGCCAACAAAAACAACTAAGAGGTTGTCTGTGTTTATCTATAAATGTATCCATAAATTTAAGCAAATATGTCAGTGTTTAGTGAAAGCGTATGAGTTAAGAAGGCATGCTGCGTGAATGTACTTTTGGCATCACTGTTGTCATCAAACTGCTGCCTGACAAAGGTATCGAATGAGTTGCAGTAACTGTCAATCAAATTTTCCCCTACTGCCCACAGGTTGCAGAACAAAAATGACTGAAACAATACACTGTTCAACTTACTGGACTCCTACAAACACAAAAACAAATTAATTGAAAGCAGACAAAGCAAACAGCTGGACACCATCATACTAAAGCAATAAGCCACAATACAATATTACAGTGTTTTTAAACTCGCTTAACTTACTGTAATGCCTTGAGTATCTTTATAAAACTGTGGTAACAGATGTTATATAAGACAACATGTACTATAAAAAGTTAGATTTATTAATATAAAAATTAATGATGTGATTCTTCTGTTAAAGGTGCAGAAAGCGATTTTAGCCATTCTAGAATTTCCGCAAACTGAGCTGTTGGATTAGCCATGCCCCCTCTTAAAAAAAAAAACTGCACTCCAAAGATACCAAATTAACTTTGAGACTGACAGAGCAGAAACGGTTGTCAAAAGCAAAAGCAGCAAAATAGCAGACAGATAATTGACAGGCGGAAAGCGTCAGAGAACGCGGCCCGCAGACACATTTTTGTTTGCTGTTTACAGAGTCTAGTGCTGTCACAGAGACATTATTTAATTAATATCTTTCAGGGAATAGAAAATTTGTTGCATACCTTTCCATGAAAAAAAAAAAAATAGCTTACAGCACCATTATGTAATACTGTTCATAAGCCTATCGGTAGGCTGTTCACGGGTGCCAAGCCTTATGGCAATTTGGTGGATTAAAATAGAGTGTGTGGTCACAGTTGTGTGTTTACCTGCATTTTACAGTGGGTTTGAATGCAGGTCATCCAATCCAAATTCTTAATTGGAACTATTGGTTTTATAATGCAATTATAAAATATACACATTTTCCAGATGTTAATAGTTCTACAGGTCTAAACGCTGAACTGAAAAGCATTATAATGCCAACCACACAATGTATTTATTGTCCCCCTCTTTAATGTTTGCCTATAAAACTCTTAATTAAGACTCTTTCTAATGCTTCAAGGGCAGTGAAGCAGTGTGAATACTCTGCTTAAGCGTCCTGATGGGTGGATTCACTAAACAGTTGCACCACTTTTGTACATGACATTTCACGCAAAAACCTGTATCTTATTTACAAACCACCCACTGGTATAGCACAGCGGCATTCTTATTGAAATCATGGTCATTCTTTTTTCCGCAAACACGCCTCCTTTCTATATAAATTGGGCTTATTGTAGATAGCATCTTATTCACAAAAATTGCATGGTGCAATTAACATTATGCTATTACTTCCAGTGGAAAGCAGAATTTGCTTAAAAGAGACATTCATTTAAATACGGAATCGTCCCGTATTTAAGGGAACAAAATTGCATTCCGTATGAAATCCATATGAGACGGTGTGTGTCCGTATTTTAGCATCTCACACCCAAACTGCTAAGAATGTTTCATAAACCTAGAGAAATGGAGCTGAAACACACACCTTTCACATGAGTTGTGTGAGATATCGCTGTTAACATTACACGGATGCCACACGTGACAGAAAAGGCTGGGGGAAAGATCAGTGACAATCAGCGCACGCTTTCTGTTGTGTTCTGTCAGAAGCAGGAGAGAGTGCATGATAGTTGTTTTACACCATTGTGATTCCAAAACACCAGTAAACGCACTTATTCATGACATGACATTACATTGTATTGCATATGTCAGTATATGTCAGTTCTGGAAGAGAGACAGCTAAAAGGTGGGAAACATCTGGAGCACTTTAAGTACAAAAGTACAATACAGTACAGGTTAAGTTAAAATGCTTAGAGATTTTTGTACATTTCCCTTAATAAACACTATTTACTGAAAAAATAAAATCAACGCTGTATTCCAAGGATAAATACACTCTTTCATGTTAAGTATTTTCTCTCCCATAAAACATTCATTATAATGCATGGTTGCTTAAAATAGCACTTGGACTAAGACGTGAACTGCGACAGTGGCCCTGGAAGGCCAAATTATTATTTTTTTCAGTGATATATAGGTCTGCTATTTTTAACACATTAGTCATATACTGTCTTCAAAATGATGACCCCAATTTTAAATGGAAAGCAGGTTCATTGACATTTAAAAACAAAAAGGCTTAAGCTTAATTATGGGAAAGAAAGCACTTGACAGAAAAGTACTGTCTTACTCCATTGATTGCAGCTTTGTTCTTCTGGCAAAAAGTGGTGTTTATTAAAAGTGAAAATTGATAGAATCTTTCTGGCCATTGTATTAAAGTGGTTTTCATTTTATGCATATTAGGAGCCATTCACACAAATGCCTTTTCGCATCCGTCCATGCTGTTTTTCAATAGTTCTTATGTAAGCAAGCTCAAGGTGAACCTCTTTAACCGTTGCACAGAGTCTCAAGCAGGAGTCCCACTGAAAAAGTCCCATATTTAGAGCTGGAATGTCTTGTATTTGGCTGGTAGAAAGTTGCAAACCCTAGTTCCAACATAGTATGCCTGATTCTGGTAGTCTGCTGCATCCTTTACAACCTAACACTAAGAAACAGCCTTTAAACTGTGCTTTAAAATTGCATTCAGCACAGTGCATGGAAATAAACAACACTATCAGTGGGCACAATTTGTTCTTAATGAATTCCTTCACCTTTTCAGTGAGACCCGTGAGCCATGTCTGAACGTATGGCATCCATTTTAGTTCCTCTGAATGTACACCATTCCATGGCTTAACTCCATGGCAGACCAGCATGGTCTCGTAAAGCTGGTTGACCTTGCTGATGATGCTTGGGAGGGGCTGGAGAGAGCACTTACACAGGGACGGGTGAATGGTAGACTGCAGGATGCTGTAGTCATGCTCTGGGATGGTGACGTGAGGAAAAGAGGTCTGACAGTATGCCACTATGGGAAAAAATGGGAGTTAGAGATGCACAAGCCATCAAACACACACATTTGTTTGCCTCTGTGCACAAACTTAAGCCTTTAAGGACTTTTGGTCAGCAGAATATGTAATTTAAAGGCAATGCGTGTACATTTTTCTACATTAAAAACCTGAAATCTCTGACATTGTGGAGGACCAGCCTCAAAAAGTTATCAAAGCAAACTGTCATGCTGAGGGAAAACTGCATGGTTAGTGTGCGTGATATTGTAAACACAATGAGTGGTCACCTGAAAAGCACTGCATCATCTTTGAGGAACTTTGGCAGGTTTGAGTCTTGCAGAGCTCTGATCAGCACAACATCCTCACTTAGATGGGGGTTTTCCCTTGTAATGAACTGAATATCAGAAACACACACAATACATTAAAGGAGTATTCAATACAAGTTAAATTTAATTGACAGCATTTGTGGTATAATGTTGATTACCACAAAAAATATATTCGAGTTGTCCCTACTTTAAAAAGTAAACAGAGGTTACAGTGAGGCACTTTCAATGGAAGTGAATGAGGCCAATTTATGGAGGGTTTAAAGGCAGAAAGGTGAAGCTTATAATTTTATAAGAGCACTTAGATTAATTATTCTGTTAAAACTCATTATTTGAACTGTTCATTTTTAGTCATTTTAGGGGTTTACAGCATTACTTCGACATGGCAACCAAGTTGTAAACTGGGAATAACTTTACACAGAACGTTAGTATGCGATTTTATCACACTAAAAGTCATGTTAACATGTATATTCTTTGTCTTGTGGCTATACTTTTGAAACAGGGAGTATGATTTTGCTTTTTTTTTTTTTTTTTTTTTTTTAAGAGGGGTGAAATACAATTTTGAAATTAGGTCAATACATTTTAGTAATCAACATTATGCCACTGTCACACAGGCAAGCAAGAGACCCAAGTGCAGAGGAACAGTTCACAGAAGTTATTAATAACAGGAACTCAAAAGCACAGCAGGGCTGGCAAACAGTAAGGGACCCGGCACTGACTGCAGCGGGAAGGCGACGAGTGTGTTTGTAGGCATGTGCGTCGTGGCAGTGTGAAAGCAGATCTGTGAGGAATCCTTCAGTGAGGAGCGTATGGGCCAAACGCAAGTGCAGCAGTAGGCTGGAAGGTAACCGCACTCCAGACACATAAGCAAAGACTGGCAACCAACACAGAAACACGAGGCAGGACCAGCTGAGGCAGAGAGAGTGAGGTGAGTTACTAGAACACACAACAACAATCTAGCAAAAAAACATGAAACAACAAAGGGTTTAAGTCGGCAGACAATCAACAGAGAACAGGTGTTGTTAACACGTAAATTAGTGGCATGATCAGGGTTCCCATGGGAACAATCAGTGTTCCCATGGAAACGCCAATCACGCATGCCGGCAGCACCTGACACACGAGGGAGAGACAACCAAAACAAACAGAACAAACCGGCGAACTCACCAGCACCGTGACAGCCACAAATGCTGTTATTTGAGCTTAATTTGTATTGAACACCGAATATTCCTTTAACACAAACATTTATATCCAAACGTTGACTCTCAATATCTTTAAACTGCATACACACAGGTGTGTGTGTTCTGAGTGTTTTTAGGTGTTGCTTACTGGCCCTAGGGTAGTAAGTCAAAAGGGCCCACCACCAAGTGTATGATAGTCTGGTCCCTAGATATGCCTTGGGTCCCTCCTTCAATGTAAGTCTATGGGATGTTTTTGTCTGTTTATTGTAATTGTCCACCAGGCAAATAACAAAACTTTAAACAATCTATAAAAGTAATAGCAAACCTCTCCTCAACAAGCAACATGTTTTGAGATATCAATTTTGCCTTAATTAGCACTGTGCAAATCATTAAGACATCTGAACTGTTTATATTAACTTCATATCTGTAAGCGACACAGAATATGACTTCTCCACCCACTCAGATGCTCACATTCACTTTCTCATCCCGTCTCTCTTTTAAAGAAACACAAACACACACCAAACACATCTACAGAAATTAATATTTTACTTAAATACAGATAGTTGCCTAAGTTACAGAAGAAAAAGACAATCAGAGTGTGACATTTTTTTTTTCCAAGACCGCAGGAGTGAGACTGTTGCCTATCTATCAACATAAAGTCTGTTGCACATTGTAGCTTTTTCTGCCCAAAAACCATCCACTTAGACAGACTGGAACTGTTGGATCCCTATCTGTCACTCACTCGACGTTGTGTCGATGTAGTGACACTAGGGGTCACTCTTGATCTTAGCTCACTCTTGAGAGTTGCTATGCGCACACAGGGACCTCGTGCTCTGGCACCTCAGCCGACTGGGGCTTCGGGTCAACTGGGAAAAGAGCAAGCTCTCCCCGGTTCAGAGCTCAGTCTCGATAACAGCGCGCCTCACAAACGAGCGCGCACAGTTGGTGCTGAACTGTCTGAAGGCGTACAGACAGAGAACAGCGGTTCCACTGAAACACTTTCAGAGGCTCCTGGGGCATATGGCATCCTCAGCGGCGGCCACACCGCTCGGGTTGATGCATGTGAGACCGCTTCAGCACTGGCTTCGGACTCAAGTCCCAAGATGGGCATGGCACCACGGGACACATCGCGTGACCATCACACCGGTCCGTCGCCGCCTCTTCAGCCCTTGGACTGACCTGGCATTTCTACAGGCAGGTGTTCCCCTAGAGCAGGTCTCCAGGCACGTCGTGGTTACAACAGACGCCTCCAAGACGGGCTGGGGCGTCACATGCAACGGGCACACAGCCGCTGGCTCTTGGACTGGCCCGCGGCTGCATTGGCACATCAACTGCCTAGAGTTGTTGGCAGTACTGCTCGCCTTGCGGAGGTTTCGGCCGTTGATCCAGGGAAAGCACGTGTTGATCCAGACGGACAACACAGCAACGGTAGCTTACATCAACCACCAAGGCAGTCTACGCTCCCATTGCATGTCACAACTCATCCGCCATCTCTTCCTCTGGAGTCAGCAGCGCCTCAAGTCGCTACGAGCCACTCACATCCTGGGTGACCTCAACACCGCAGCAGACACACTGTCACATCAGATTACCCTCAGGGTAGAGTGGAGACTCCACCCTCAGGTGGTCCAGCTTGTTTGGAGTCGATTCGGTCGAGCACAGGTAAACCTGTTTGCTTCCCGGGAATCATCCCACTGCCCACTTTGGTACGCCCTGACCGAGGCACCTCTTGGTATAGACGCATTGGCACACAGCTGGCCCCCTGGACTACGCAAGTATGCATTTCCCCCAGTGAGCCTACTTGCACAGACCCTGTGCAAGGTCAGGGAGAATGGGGAGCAAGTCATCCTAGTAGCACCCTACTGGCCCACCTAGACATGGTTCTCGGATCTCACGCTCCTCGCAACAGCTCCCCCCTGGCGAATTCCCCTGAGGAAGGACCTTCTTTCTCAGGGATGGGGCACCATCTGTCACCCATGACCAGACCTCTAGAATCTCCACGTCTGGCCTTTGGACGGGATGCGGAGGACTTAAGTGGCCTACCGCCCGCGGTGGTAGACACGATCACTCAGGCTAGGGCTCCCTCTACGAGGCGCCTGTATGCCTTGAAGTGGCATCTGTTCGCTAAGTGGTGTTCTTCCTGACGCGAAGACACCCAGAGATGCGCAGTCAGATCAGTGCTTTCCTTCCTGCAGGAGAGGCTAGAGGGGCGGCTGTCCCCCTCCACCTTGAAGGTGTATGTAGCCGCTATTTCAGCTCATCACGATGCGGTAGATGGTAAGTACTTAGGAAGCAAAACTTGATCATCAGGTTCCTCTAGAACCCCTCTAGACTGCGCCTCATTCCCCCGTGGGACCTCTCTGTAGTCCTTCAGGGTCTATGGAGAGCTCCCTTTGAGCCCTTGGAGTCAGCTGAGCTTAAGGCACTCTCTTTGAAGACTGCCCTCCTGACTGCGCTCACTTCCATCAAGAGGGTAAGGGACCTGCAAGCATTCTCTGTCAGCGAATCATGCCTGGAGTTCGGTCCGGGTTACTCTCACGTGATCCTGAGACCCCGACGGGCTACGTGCCCAAGGTTACCAAGACCCATTTTAGGGATCAGGCAGTGAACCTGCAAGCGCTGCCCCAGGATGAAGCAGACCCAGACTTCTCATTGCTCTGTTCGGTGCGAGCTTTACGCATCTATTTGGATCACACGCAGAGCTTTAGAAGCTCTGAGCAGCTCTTTGTCTGCTTTGGGGGACAGCAGAAAGGAAGTGCTGTTTCCAAACAGAGGATCGCCCACTGGGTCATTGACACCATCGCTATGGCATGTCAAGCTCAGGACGTGCCACCCCCTGCGGGGTTACGAGACCACTCTACCAGGAGTGTGGCAGCCTCCTAGGCCCTGGCCAGTGGCGCCTCTTTAGCAGACATCTGCAGAGCAGCGGGCTGGGCAACACCCAACACCTTTGTGAGGTTCTACAATCTCCGGGTTGAGCCGGTCTCGTCCCGAGTAGTGGCAGGCACGAGTAGGTAAGTTCCAGGACAACTGGCCGGGTGTTCACAGACTGTGATCCCTGGATGACTTTCCTCCTTAGCCCTGTGGCAGTTGAGTTTGCAGAGAAACTCGCTGTCGGCTAAGTAAGCGTGCTAATGAGGCCCTGTACTGAGGTAGGTGCTCCGCATGTGTTGGTTCCCCCAAAGGCAACCCCATGTGATATTTTCCGCAAAATCATTTCTCTGTCGGTAAACTGTGTCTTCCTTGGGCAGGGGCCCCTCTGCCCCCGGTCACCATGCTTTGTAGAAACTCCTCCCCCTTTGGGTAGGACATACCATGGGACCTCTCCACATGACATACTTCCGACAAGGCTCGGTAAAGACCATGTGACATATTTCCACTCAAAATACCCCCCCCTTTCTGTGGGCGGGGTGTGGTCTCTGCGGTGTCTTCCCCTTGGGAGTGACACCCCCCGACGTGGACACACTTACAGATCCCAGTCCTTCAACAAAATTCCACTCTTTTTGGGGAGAAAAAAGAGGGAAAAGAGGCCTCAGCTGGGCTAGCCTGTCCCTATTTGTTGGGTAGTCATCTTGTTCCTGAAGGACCATTCAATGCTCATAGCAGCATTGGGGGAGGTTATGTGACAGCCTGATGCACTGGCTATGAGGCACACAAAGGTCTGCCCATCTCGCACCACTAGTCCACGTAACACAGTTCAGCTAGTTGTGGCATTTTGTATAGGGACCCCTAGTGTCACTACATCGACACAACGTCGAGTGAGTGACAGATAGGGAACATCATGGTTACTTTCGTAACCGCCGTTCCCTGATGGAGGGAATGAGATGTTGTGTCCCTCTTGTCACAATGCTGAACTACCCGCTGAAATGGCCAGGACCTTGTCATTCAGCACAAAACCTGAATGAGTGGTTGCATACCAGCTCCTTTTATACCCATGTCCGGGGGAGTGGGATGCAAATTCCACTCGCCAATTCTCATTGCCCTTTTTTCAAAAGATCAGAGGTGTTTCGGGCTCCCAAGAGTGACACCTAGTGTCACTACATCGACACAACGTCTCATTCCCTCCATCAGGGAACGGAGGTTATGAAAGTAACCATGATGTTTTCACCAGCTTTTGGAATTTTACTGGTTTATTTGCTTTGGTGCTCGGAGAATGGTCTGTGGGTGTGCCATCTGAGGCTGAGACTAACAAGAATGTAAGAGCAGTTTGTGTTGCAGACACAGAGCAGTCAAGTTTGTCTCTAGTCTCCAATGTTACTTTCGTCAAAAATAGCAGATACCAAATAGTTTTACACCATTGTCATCCATTCTTCTTGTTCACAACCTTGAGATATCTAAGCATTGCTATGGTTATCATTATGTCAATCATCACAATTTCAGGAGTGATTCCTATACTCCATATACATTTTTTTTTTCACTCAAGCATTTGTAAATGTAGTTGTCACTCAAAAAACTCTGCCTTTGAACAGTACATGGCTGTCACCAATTTTATCTCTCTCCCCTCAAACATGAACCGAGAAAACTGCAGCACAAAAACACAATACAGACGTTCATAATGCAGTTGCACATTATGCTTGTTGTTTGTTTGTGTGTGTGTGTGCATTACCTTGGCTGCCTTGGCATTTTTGAAAGTGATGAGTTGTTGTGCGATGACAGACAGCACCTCTATGTTGATGCAACTGAACTCATCAAAGCAGCACCAGTCACATGACTGAGAGAAACCGCTGAAGAACATCCCCATCATCTGAACACACACACACTCACACCAATGAACACTGTAGTTGGGTTGAATGAAACTATAGTAGTCTACAAAGCATACCATAGGACACAGCTACTGTACAGTAGTTAATAAAAATGTTTTGTAATTCATATTTGTACCATACAATGGCATTTTAATGTCATGTTGAAATAACACATAATCTAAGATTTCAAGAATTAAGTCGTAACGTTTTGAGAATAATCCCATAATAGGCCTTTTACGAGAATAAAGCCTATTATAAAGAAAAAGCAATAGCTTTATGAGATTAAATTTGTAGCATTATGAGATTAAAGTCATAGTATATAAAAATAAAGTAGTAAGGAAAGTAACATCAAATTGATGTGGTGGAGAACAGCAGAATCGAGCAGATGTACAGTAGATGCAGATGAAACCATCAATACCCAGATAGAGTCTATCACTGGTTGCCATTTCAAATTGCACAAAGAGGCAAATTCCTGAATGTCTGTCTGGTTCTTCTTCCTGAATAAATAAAATTTCCTACATAACCGCTCCAGCATCCGTATAGTAATGACTAACTTTTGTGGTAAAAAAAAAGAAGAAAAAAAAAGCAGGATATATTTGTTGGTTCTTTTCTTTGTCCTATACTTTAGTATGATTTAACTAAATCCTCAACATCCATTCTTTCATTGATGAAGCTGCTGCCTCGATTGCCTATTCCTATTGTGATAATCATGCCTTTCCTTTCTTTCTCTCAAAATATATTACAACTTTAATCTCATAATGCTATGACTTTATTCTCATTATTTTGACTTTCAAAAATATCATACATATCAACATGCCTGTTTTGCCAATAAAAAGAAATAGTCAGCCATGTCAATTGGTAATGCACATGGGTAGTTGACAACTAACATGGAAATTGTTTTCTTTACATCAGTGAGCGCGTTTACATGCATGTTCTCACACCGATTATGCTTAATAAGCCGGCAACGCATGCGGTCATGTAAACGCAATAAACCGCATTCTTTTATCAGCATAAAGACCATAAACGGCTTATGAATAACCCGATAGACACGGGTAGATTTTTGCCCATTACGCAGATTTCTCATGCCATGTAAACACCTTACCAGGTGTTTTTACTGGCTCGTCCAATGTGTGCACATGTTGAATGCATGCCTCTTCATGGTTTGACGTCAAAAGTAGAGAATAATGCATTATTTCAAATGTCATGTAAACGCAGATTTCTTGCCTTCTCATATTTTTTAAATAAGCTGATTTTAGAGAGTAATCAGCGTATTGGTGTCCATGTAAACTCACTCAATGTTTCAAGTTAATGTGTATACATACATTTTTAATTTTCCAATACTTTTGGGTGGATTTTGAGTAGATACTGTGTAAAATGTATTTATGTACATTTTCCAGTTTTGTGCACATCTCATTTGCTGTCATGAAACTGTATTATACAGGTAAGATAATGTATGCATTCTGCAAGTGAACCTAACTGACCTACATTACAGTGGAGAGTATGATGTACTGTGAATTGAGATTGCAGAACTACTTGCATGTATTTTTCTGACTGTAACTTTGAAACTTTTTTATTTATTTATTTTGAGATTTTTTTGTTATTTTAGAATGATTGTGCCAAATGCACACATATGTGAAAATACAGTAAAGTACACTGAAGAAAATTTCAGCATTTGAGGTTCATTCCATACTGTTAATGTAGAATGGATTACATTCTACACAGTGAAGTGCCTTTCTTGCTTTGTAACAGAATATTGCTTTACATATGTAAAAAATCAAGCATACCTTAAGCCAAAATTCTTGTAATGATTCCTGTTGTTTGTGTTTATTAGGTCATGTGTTTTTGAGTGACAGAGTATTTCTGTTGGGATAAACAGTTTGCCAGTGTTTCTGTGAAATTAATTAATTTTGAGAGATGTATGAAGTGCTGTGATGGTTGTAGGGCATTTTGGATTAAAGATTTTTTTTTGCTAGTATAAATATCGGTCATGTCTGTGTGAAGAGTTTTGAAAATGCCTTCTCAGAATGTGTACAAATTATTGTAAAAAAAAAAAAACAAAACTGTAAAACACATATAAGATTTGTTCATTTGTTCCTAACTACTGGCATAAAGGTGTATCTTTTAGAATCAAACTAATCAGTGAACAGATCTGAATGAATCTTTCTGGTGAACAAATTCAGAAGACTTGAGTCACTGGGATGAATCAAAGTCCCGACCACTAGTACAGAATACAGAAGCTGAGTATCAGTTTGATCGGGAGTGACTACCTGAATCCTTCAGGAATAAATTTGATCATAGAATGTGGTTGTCCCTCCTCTGGTTGTCCATTATCTCCAACAGTTCATCATTAGTCAGGAAGTAGAACCTGAGCCACCCAAAGAACAAGAGGGAGTCAAGGCCTGACACAGTTTAAAGAGAAATCAGAATTCTGATGGAAAAATCGTGTGTGTAGGCACCTTGCAAAGATAACTCGCTTGGACTCAAGGTAAACCTTGAAGCATTTCTGAACCCACTCCAGTAGTGCGTTATTATTCTGGAATAATTCCAGTAGCCCTGAGGAGACAGATCAGAGGGAAACACTGGTGAAAGTTTTCTATAATTTATGTCATTTTCCATTGTTGCATTTTACCAGCAATTTTATATTTTTTGGGGCACCATTTTGCAGATGAAAACTCTTTTTGAGACTGGACAAGAATCATTCTCTTTTTAGGACTTGTAAATATTTTATTCTGATGCCTGAGTTTAGATTGTACACAACAAATTAACATCTTATGGAGTTTTGTGTTCCTTGCCACAGTCGCCTCTGGCTTGCTCAATAGGGGCCTAAAGACAAATAATTTTCTAAGGCACAATCTATAATCACATTATTCATTTAAACTGCAAAATAATAACTTTAAAACATTATGGCTTAATTTTCTGTTACAGCATGATTTTCTGTAAAACTTCTTTAAAGTCAAACAAAGGAAAAAAAATCACGCACACTACCTTTTTGTAAAATATTTTATTACAATGTTTTAGTCACACGACTTTCCTTAGGCATTTACAATACACAGAGTGCAATGACACCAAATTTAAAATACATCTTAACCAATCAACACATCTGATGACCGTGACATATAACCGATAACAATCAATTAAACAGAGGAAACAACAGACTCCTACTGGTGAATTAGAGAATAGCAGAGTATTCCGGTCAGTGTCTTTTGTAAATAAAGTGGTCATGAGGCTACCTTCATTTTTCTGAACCCACATATCAAGAAAATGAACTCATTCCGAACAAACTTCCAAATTAAATTCCAAATTTTCCACGAATCCATTTAGAAGTTTTACAAAATTATGAACTTTGTTAAGATCACCAACAAAAATAAAAAATGCATCATCAATGTAACTATACTATTTCAAGATGTTTGGAAGGAAAGGATTAACATCACTATTAAACACATTATAATGCTCATAAAACCCCACAAATAAATTAGCATAATTAGGAGCAAAGATCGATCCCATTGCCATCCCACTCAATTGTAAATAAAAGTCATCATCAAAACTAAAACAGTAATATTTAAAAACATGTGAAGCGATATCTATTAGAAATTCTGAAGGGGGAAATCACATCTCCACAAAAAACTGCTTTGAAACTGTGCTTTGTGAAAAGCGCTATACAAATAAAAATGACTTGAAGAAATTGTCTCCATGTGTAGATCTGAAGGCTAAAAATGAGCCCAATGAGGTTATGTGTGGTTCCTGAGCTATTCTATTCAGACCTGTTTGTGTGGCAATACGCAGGGCATTGGGCAGGCAGGACTTGAAGGAACATCTTAGACTCTGCAGGCAACTGCCTCTGGATGTCAGGAGCATTAAAAATACTCCAGATAAAGCCAGTTTCTCTGACAGGTCAACCACTCATCCTTGAAACAGAGTACAAGAGAGTGGGAGAGAGGATATGCATAATGTAAAAAAGCAATATTTTGTATACATTATGAAGAACATAAATAAAAATGTATCAACATTCATTTGTTCCTGAGGATGTTCTTGATGTTCTACCTTATCAACTTCAGGCTGAACAAGGAGAGCTGTCTCTGCCACTTGTCTACTCTTGCCATGATGGGACCTGCATAATGCAATGATGATGTAACTGTGACCATACTTATTATACTGTCATCGAGAAGCACCTACAAAAATCACATTCACACAATAAGTAAATAATTAAAGTGCTAAACGTTTAAGCCGGTGTGTAATTTTTTTGATGTTAAATTACTTTCCTAACCCATCTTAATGTGCAGAGACCATTATGGGCCATTAATAGGTTAACTCCCCAGAAGTGTAAACAACCTGGAACTATCAAAACATTGCTCTGTTTGTTTGAGCATACCGACAAGCCTGACATCTCTATACATACAGTAAATCTAGTTTCACATTTAGAAAACAAATATAAATACAGTGAATAACTGTTCCCAAACTCTCACTTGAATATCGTCAGTGCCCCTAAGGATAAACACATCTTTTGAGTACCGATGAGACAGCGCCACAAATTCTGTGGCCTTCCAGGATTTCTTAATCTATCAAGAGTATGTACAGGACACATAAAGATAAATATACCAACGTGTATAAACATTGTGAAAAGAAAATTATAAACAAAAGTGTCACCTTGCTCATAATGTTCTCCAGAGATGCTTCTCCTGAGGCTTGTCCTAACACCTGAGCATTTGAGAGGATTCATACATTGGAACATTTAAAACATGCCTATGATGCCTAAAAATGCTACCTAAATAGGCAGCTTACTAGGTTTAGAAATACAGCCTCAGTGTTTCTCTCACCTCCTGTAATTGAGGGCCAAAGTGGAAGATGTTGAGTTTTTGTAGGGAAGCAAGAGTCAGTACTTTGCAGTAATTTGGCCTCCACAATGGCCTCCAGCATCTCCCAGTGATGAGCTTTCAGACATGGGTTACGCAGGTCTGTGATCACTGGTAACTATGTGTAAATGTTCAAGAATGGGGGGGAAAGGAGGACACAGGAAACTTGGGCTTCAACTCAAATGTATAACTTTTAATACACAAACTCATAGGGGATTTTCAGCACAGTCTCTTTCAGACGGGTAGCTCTTACCCCCTCGTCTCTGTCGTGGTCCCTTTTTATTGCTCTCCCCAGAGCTTACTGAAATCAAAAACAGGTGTTAGACATTATAGCGCTCAGGTGTGTGCACTCTTACAACTTTCTTTCTCTCCGGACGAACGCTCGACCACGCGCCCGCCGCCAGACTATGCAACATAGAGAAATCAAACACATAGTCGCATACATACTTTTAGTGGGTCAACTATACTTTCTTACACCATGTCTGCACTGCACATGTGCACCATTGCTTTTACTTGACATTGTCAATATTCAGTAAACATGGACCAATCAGCTTTGAGCTAGATGCTAGACTTCAAAAAGGGTAAAAAGTGAGCCTGTGTAGCTCAGCGAGTAAAGACGCTGACTACCACCCCTGGAGTCGCAAGTTTGAATCCAGGGCATGCTGACTCTAGCCAGGTCCCCTAAGCAACCAAATTGGCCCAGTTGCTAGGGAGGGTAGAGTCACATGGGGTAACTTCTCGGTGGGGTGCGTGGTGAGTTGTGCATGGATGCGCTATGCCTCCGCAGTAACGCGCTCAACAAGCCACGTGATAAGATGCACGGATTGACGTCTCAGACACAGAGGCAGCTGAGATTCGTCCTCTGCCACCCGGATTGAGGCGAGTCACTACAACACCACAAGGACTTAGAGCACATTGGGAATTGGGCATTCCAAATTTGGGAGAAAAAAAAAAAGGGTAAAATGAGTGGAACTTATTACATAATTATCATTACATTGATACTATTGCTGGTCAAAATGGTCAAAAGTTATTTAAACATAATGACTAAAATTAATAGCAATCTATTACAAATATGATATTGGTGTATAAAGTTTTTTTTTTTTTCTTCAGACAAATGGGTGAAAGTACAGGTACTTATGCAGCCTGTCAAAAATTAACAAAGAAATGGCGAGTTCACTTTGCTAATTACAATGGTAGCAATTTCATTTTAAACACTGCTTATGTCCGGTGTACATACGGTGTTACAGAGTTAAGACAGTTCTCCACAGATCAACGGCAACACAGTAGACAACTTCTTACTTAACATATACTTAAAACAAAAAAGGAGTTGAAGATTATTGGAATGCTGGCATCAATGCCAACCTCACCCACCTTTTCTCACATGCTCTCGACATTGTCTTTGAGGTAGGGCACCATATTGTTTGGTGGCAGTCCTTTCTCCAGCTGACTGACATATTTGGCAAACTTGTTCACCTGCCTAATCAGCAATTCTAGGTCCAACTCATCAAAATTATTCTGCAACAGATACATAACTGACAATTTGGCATTTAGAGGACACTTTAAATCGAAATGACTTCCAGTAGTACACCATTTGCAAGGACGCTTCCTCTGAAGCTAAAAGTAAACTGCCTAGTTTAAGGCCACAATTATTAGGAACATGGGTGTGATCTTAGTAACTCTTCAGTTCAGTGATGTGCACAGACCTTAGCATGGACAGGGGCAGAGGGATAAAAAAGGGCACTGATTTATATTTATTATTATTATTATTATTATTATTATTATTATTATTTTATTTTATTTTTTTGAATGAGTAGTAATTATAAATACTTAACTAATTTCTTTGCTTTTTCAGTATTTAACCATTTTCTTGTATATACTGTACATAATTTTTTTCCATTTTTCCTTTATCACAAATAATAGCCTATTCTATTATATTTCTCACAAAAAGCACCATGGTAATACACTTGTTCATTTATTTATTTTCAGATATGGTCTGTGAAAACCCCATGTTTATGACATGTGTCATAGTAAAACCATGGTATTTTTTAAAGTACCTTAGAGTACCATGACAGTATCATGAAATATGAACATGATCAATCATCCAGTACCATGGCATTACCCTGGTAAAGTGGTGCACGGTGCGAAGGCGTGATGAGAAAGTGCGAGCGTGAGGCGATCGGCTGTGTTCCGTGAATGCTACAGGGTCCTTGAATAACGTATAACATGCGAGTATGGGCATTAAAATGAATTAAACGAATTTAAAATATATCACTGAAAGCGACACAACCGCTCCCATTATAATTAATAAATCTGTCTACACTAGTGGTACGTGATGTCGGAAATGCGGTAGCAAACGAGTATTATTCTTTTGATTAACCTAAAACACAATATATGGAGTGGACTTTTTATCTGACCTGTTACTCATCTGAGGTAATGGCACTTCGATGTTCCAGGGCGCATGCAAAACTGAATTTTTTGCTTCTTTGAAGGGCACTCCTGCGGGAGGGGATGCCACTAGAAAGCTCGTTCAAAACGAAAGTGAGAAAATTAATCTTTTCTTGAAGGGCCCTTCCACAAGACTGTTAGCGAAGGGTACATTCATACAGTAATGCCATGTTTCCTTCAGAGTACCCATTTTAAGGGCTCTACACTTCGGAGTGAGTATAGGGCATAGGGAGGATCACTTGTGATTGGAATCCACCCCCTGATCTGCTGTAGTGTGCTTTTAAAGGCACCTCCACTTAATTTTCTTTAATACAAAGAAATCTCATAATAACACATTATTACTGTTATTGTGAGATTATGATGAGATCAAAATTTTGTTTTATTTAACTATTTTTATTTAATTATTACAATTTCTCACCTTTTTCTAGATGACCAAAAGGGCACCTTTAGATCTGTGAATGAAAAGGGCAGGGGATTGGCCCCTACTGCCCCCATTCTGTGCATGTGAGTGCTTCAGTTATTAACACTGCGAGAGTAGTTTCTCAGCCCTGTTGATAGCCCTATAGCCTTTATAAGAATAATTCCCAGTACAGTGAAAAGCACTGCACATAATTGTAGGTACGGCGTTCGGGTAAGTACCTGCCCACTTATGGCACTTTTCCACTGCACGTTACGGTTCGACTCGACTCTGCTCGCTTCACTTTTCTGAGCTTGCTTTTCCACTGCAGTTTAGTGCTGCCTCAACGTGGCTGGGATTATTGGCTGATCGTCATAGTTGCGCCGCCTCTACTGACGTGACATCATATTAAACGCGACACAAACATTACTGACCATAAACACATAAACACATAACCGCTAGCTGTTAGCTACTGCCTCATTGTGCTGCATAAAGCAGTTGTTGCATGGTGATTTTACACAAGCGTAACAGTTAAATTGGCCTGGTTGTTTTAGAAGCAAGCTTTCCAGTAGCTGGTCAACTAAATAAAGTGAAGCTTTCAAGCAGAATATAGAGTTAACATAACAAAACGTACCATCCTCCATCGTGGACTCCAACAACGCCGAGTCCAGGGCACTCTTCCCTACCATTGCTCACTGGTCTATTGCCATAGATAGCGTCCATTTGGTCGAACCACTTCCACTTTCTTCTGTTTGAACCACTCTGGCTGTTGTGGTCCTCGATGGTTCTGTAGTCACTTAAGTATTTTTTTTACTTTTCCCGACACTGTTGGTAGGTCCGGTGGTAGCAGTGTGTGGCCAAAAGCTGAGACACTTCCTGAAAGACCTTTTCGTTTCGTGTCGTTTTGTTCGTTGCTAAGGAGAGGAATGTCTGCACCTCGTTTTTTGACCACGGCGTGATTTTGCACACAGCCATTTCTTTTTACAATTCGAAAGTCGCGTGAACAAATTATATTGCTGTCGCTGTTGCTAACTTTAAAACTAGTGGGTTGATGTCCCATGTCGCAAATCCAGTGACGCTAGTAGTGACGATTCTCTCTGACCAATCAGTGATCTGCAGGGTTTTGACGTCACATTTAGTATCGGCTCGGCTTGCTTGGAACCTCGACCAAGGTGGTACTAAAAAAAGTATCAGGTACTATCCACAGTGGAAAACCCCCAAAAAGCGAGCAGAGTTGAGTCGAGCTGTACCGTGCAGTGGAAAAGCCCCATTAGAGAAATATTTACCACTGTAAAAATGTGATAAATGTTAGTGAGGGTGATGATGTGTGGTTTGAAAAGCCTTGTGTTTTATGTTGATGCACAGTACAGTGTTGTCTTCTCTTTTCTTCACAAGTGCTGCTTAGAATGTCGAGGTTGTCTAACCGTTGCAGATGTTTGACTTCCTCCATAGCGCTTTTGCAGTGAAGACAGGAGGATTCAAGCAAGAGATTTGCGCTATTCTATATCAGGAGCATGCTCCTGTGCCCTGCGGGCTTTCATCGTGCCGGCCAGAAGCGTATTTCAGGAAGGATATTTAGCACTTATAACTTCCTGAACATTCAGGGATGTTTAGTCTTTTTTTTTTTTTTTACTTTGTTATTGAGGTGAAAAATAAATGTAGCAAAGTTGAATACTTCATTTTTAATCAACTCAAGTAAAAGTATTATGATTTATTTATACTCATGAAAGTAAAAAATGTGAAAAATTTACTTAAGAACTGTAATGAGAGTAGTTGTAATTCATTACTTTCCACCTTTGTTCATTATCTAAAACTCTCCGCAGTCCACCCATTAATTGAAACTAAGCTGCAAAAATAGATTGTGATATCACAACCATGAGTACATAGAAATAGTTTGCCTAAAAAGAAAAATTCTGTCATCATTTAAGCCAAGCGCACACTTAACGACTCATAGTCTTGTCTTCTTTTGTTTTGGTGCATGACAGTACATGACACTACATGACTGGTCGCAGACTGGGTGTATCAACTACACGACTATTCATGTTTGAATGAAGCTATTATCCCGAAATACATTCTCTCTATATATTTCATTGGCTGTTGCTCATTGCTGGTCTCTCGCTCGTCGGGACAGTGTGCACACCTGTCGACTTGTTGGCCAGATTTTAAACAGGTCTGAAATTCATCGTAGCATCTGCGACACAATTTACTTCCATATTTTTCCATACAATTAAAGTGAATTGTGGCTGAGGCTGTCGATCTCTTAACCTTTGTGTTCCATGGAAGAAAGAAAGTCATATGGGGTTGGAACAATATAAGGGAGTGTAAAGGATGACAGAATTTTCATTTTTGGGGTTAACTATCCCTTTAACATATTAGTGACCACGTTTAGACAACAGTGCCTATTTAGTATTTAGCTATTTGACGTGCCCTATGGCCTGTTGCATGAAGCTAGCTGAACAAACTCAGAGTTTCAGAGAAAGTTTCAGGTTGAGAAAACCAGATAGAGCCAAACCGGTTTAGATCAGGTTCAGCGATCTCAAGAAGCTCGGTACAAACTTTCTCTGTCAGCTCAGTGTTTGATCCCAAGTTCATGGATAACCCTTTCTTTCTTTTTTTTTTTTTTTTTAATTGCCACATTATAATCAATAAACAAGACAATAATCACTTACATATCAAAATATGTTATAACAATTTGTTGAACAAATATATAACAAATAGGAAAAAGAAAAACGAATAGTAAAGAACAACAACATCAAAAAAGTAAATAAAAAATTAAAACTGGTATGAGATCATCATACAAATAACTTCACATAGATATCTAGTGCGTTTTGCTTTGCTATTTTTTTAAACCAAGAAGTAACTCAATATGTTTCATTTCTACCTTAAATAACAAAAAGTTGGGTTTTCCTTTAGCCCATTTTTGTTTATGCATATGGTATTTCCCCATAATCAGACAAAGATTGACAATAAAGGCCACATTTGGTAGTAATCTTTGTCTATCAAAATAAAAAAAAATACATCTTTTTCAGAAAGATGAACTTTCATACCTAAAGATTTACAGAGAAGGCCTTCCAAGTCAACCCAAAATGTTCTGCTATAATTGCAGATAAAAAAACAAGTGGACAATATTCTCTTTCTCCAACCCACAAAAATCACATTTGGTATCTATATCAGTACAAAATCTTAGGAAAAGTGCTTTAACAGGATACACCAGATGAAGTATTTTAAAATGTACTTCTCTCACCTTATTAGTTATACAATATTTTTTAGGCAATAACCATGCATATTTCCACTCAAATCTCGATTGCCAAAATGTTTTTAGAAGATATTGGGCTATATTCTGTTAGTAAATTCCTAATAAAGTAATTATTCCATCTCCTATCTGTAATATTAACTCTATTAATTGCAACATCAGGTCTAAGACTCCCCACAGTCTCCTTATTCACATCACCTTTAAACAGGCATTTTAAACCGGAAGGTATAGCATCAAACACTATACAGTATTCTTTAGGAATTATTGGAATATTATACCTATGAAGAAATTCTGTGTATGTATACAGGTGTTCATTTTCATTAAATAACTGTTTAACAAATATAATACCATTATCAATCCATTTCTGAAAAAACAAAGTTTTGTGTTTAAATGTTATATGCCTGTTATTCCAAATGATACATTTATGTGTTGAAAAATTATGCTTATAGATAAGCACCCGGGAGAGTACCACCTGCCTGTGAAAATTACTTAATCTAACAGGAATCTTTCTAATCTCAAAGTTACATTGCAACAGAAAAGCAATGCCACCCATTTTTTCAAAGATTAGATTAGGGATTAAATACCAAATGTTATCTTTGTATTGAAAGTAATTCTTGATCCATCTATTCTTCAAAATAGTATTTGAAGTGCTCAAGTCGAGCACATTTAAACATCCATTACCAACCGAATTAGTTAAGGTACTTTTTTTATGTAATGAGACCTATTTCCCTAAATAAAATTGAAAAGATTTGTATCTACTTGTTTAATAATGTTATTAGGGACCTCTAGGGAAATAGCAGGATAGAGCAGGCGAGATAAACATTCAGTTTTTGATAAGAGAATTCTACCTTTGACAAATCTCTCATTAACCATAAATTAAATCTATATTTAACTTTTTGAACTACAGGTTGAAAATTTAGCTGACCCCTTTCCTTTTCATCTTTGCATATTTTGATTCCTAAGTATGTAACTATATTCTTTACAGGGATGCCTTTCACAATTTTTCAGAGGGAACAACTCACATTTGTTCAAATTTAATGTTAACCCTGAAACCAAAGAAAATTTATTCAAACAATCAATCACACTTTTAATTTCTAATGAATCTCTAACAAATATTGTTATATCATCTGCTAATTGACAGCATTTTATTTCTTTTTCTTAAATCCTAATTGCTAGAAAATTATATTTGTTAATGTAAAGAGTCATTGTCTGAGTTACAAGTAAAAACAAAAATGGAGATATTGGGCATCCCTGCCTTATGCCTCTTTCTAAAAGAAATCTGGGGGTAGTGCCATTTGTAAGCTTTACTGAGCTATTACACCCATTATATAGAGTACAAATGGCCCTTTTAAAGAAATTACAAAAAAACCCCAAAAAAATCCAAAGTCTCAAACATAAATTTGTGGTTAACTGTTTATAAAAATCTACAAAAAATCTACAACTTTCACTATCAATATACTCATTATAATCAATTAAATCTAGTACCAAGCGAATATTATTACTTATATGTCTGCCTTTCATGAATCCTGATTGGCAATCATCAATTATTTGTTCTAAGCATTTTTGTGATCTTTCTGCAAAAATAATGGCAAACACTTTAACATCATTTTTAAGCAATGTAATAGGTCTCCAATTATCAGTTAAAGTAGTATCCTTGTTAGCTTTTGGTATCAAACTGATCAATCCCTTACATAATGATGGAGGTAACTCACTGAGTTCTATAGCTTCATTAAACACACACAGCGAAAACTCAGATAATTGAGATAATCTTGACTTTATTCACATATGTGCCCTTGTGGTAATCCAAAAGTAATTACATGTAATCTGATTACATTACTTTCATATTGCTGTAATTGGATCACGTTACTGATCACATTTATTGTTAAGTAATCAGTAATCTGTAACGTATTACATAAAAAGTAACCCTCCCAACCCTGTATATAAATATAAATTAATATAATATATGTATTTCTCTGTGAAGCACGCTTTAATTTGTAGCGAGAGATACAGGGGGAGTTACTTTATTGTGTCAGAGATGTCACTACTCACAGCTGATTGGTTCAGCTTTAGACTGCGTTCTGTAATCCAAATAAAATCTGCTACAGAGCAGTGCCATGTATCACAAAAAAAGTTGAACAAATTCTGGATTCCAGGATTGGTTTTAGTTTGATAAAACTCACCAAATCCAGTCAGGCTTCATTAGGGTTAAGTGGTATCAAGATGCTCGTTACCAACTTTCTCTATCAATTTAGAGTCTGATCCTGAGGTTATGATTAGTTCATGTGCGTTCACACGAATGAAGCGGACACCAATTGCGTGCGATGCAGCGCGTCACATCTCGTGAGAGAATCAGTGAGATTTACTTCGCTGAAGATGTTTATGAAAATGATGATAAATTATAAGAATTTAAACACAGTTATAACACAGCACAAGAGGAAGTTAAAAATATGATCAATCAAAACACATTTACACAAAACGAATAATCACTATGAAATCATTCATATTTATCTGAACAGAGAAGCTGCACAATCTAGTTGACAGAGAGACAAGCTGACCTTAAATACCTTTGGGTAAATTTTAAATTGAAAGGCTTGAGCCTGCATCTCATCGATCGAGATCTGAATTTCTCCCAGCAGCATGCGTATGA
The DNA here is from genome assembly GCF_019703515.2 of Myxocyprinus asiaticus. NCBI lineage: Eukaryota > Metazoa > Chordata > Actinopteri > Cypriniformes > Catostomidae > Myxocyprinus > Myxocyprinus asiaticus. The sequence goes on from NC_059350.1 coordinate 34,018,964, forward strand.
TAGAGCGATCTGCATCTGTGTCTGATGGTTCTGGAGAGACAAAATCAATAAATAACAATTTTATCAGTCTTAATCTGGTTGTAAATTATTTTGTAGGGTTTCATATTTCTAGTTCAGTACCACCTGTTAAAGTTCAGGATACATTTAAGCAATATCCCACAAGCAAGAGTGCTAACTGCTAACTGACTAACTGCTGGCTGTATAATTTAAATATGTGTTTATCATAACTACAAAGACACAAGTGTCACACTATAATGACAATATATAATGTGTATGTAGGCCTATATATATATATATATATATATATATATATATATATATATATATATATATATATATATATATATATATAGTACAATTGAAGTCAGAAGTTTACACACACTTAAGCTGAAGTCATTAAAACTCATTTTTCAACCACTCCACAGATTTCATATTAGCAAACTATAGTTTTGGCAAGTCATTTAGGACATCTACTTTGTAGATGACACGAGTAATTTTTCCAGCAATTGTTTACAGACAGATTGCTTCACTTTTAATTGACTATATCACAATTCCAATGGTTCAGAAGTTTACATACACTAAGTAAACTGTGCCTTTAAGCAGCTTGGAAAATTCCAGAAAATTATGTCAAGCCTTTAGGCAATTAGTCAATTAGCTTCTGACTGGCTAATTGGAGTCAATTGGAGGTGTACCTGTGGATATATTTTAATGCCTACCTTCAAACTAATTGCCTCTTTGCTTGACATCATGGGAAAATCAAAAGAAATCAGCCAAGACCTCAAGTCCTCAAGAATTCTGGACCTCCACAAGTCTGGTTCATCCTTGGGAAATGCCTGAAGGTACCACGTTCATGCAAGTATAAACACCATGGGACCACGCAGCCATCATACCACTCAGGGAGGAGACGCATTCTGTCTCCTAGAGATGAACATAGATTGGTGCGAAAAATGCAAATTCAATCCTAGAACAACATCAAAGGACCTTGTGAAGATGCTGGAGGAAACAAGTAGACAAGTATCTATATCCACAGTAAAACGAGTCCTATTGACATAACCTGAAAGGCTACTCAGCAAGGAAGAAGCCACAGCTCCAAAACTGCCATAAAAAAGCCAGACTATAGTTTGCAAGTGCACATGGGGACAAAGATCTAACTTTTTGGGAACTGTCCTCCGGTCTGATGAAACAAAAATGGAACTGTTTGGCCATAATGACCATTGTTATGTTTGGAGGAAAAAGGGTGAGGCTTGCAAGCCAAAGAACACCATCCCAACCGTGAAGCATTGAGGTGGCAGCATCATGTTGTGGGGGTGCTTTGCTGCAGGAGGGATTGGTGTACTTCACAAAATAGATGGCATCATGAGGAAGGAAAGTTATGTGGATATATTAAAGAAACATCTCAAGACATCAGCCAGGAAGTTAAAGCTCAGTCACTAATGGGTCTTTCAAATGGACAATGACCACAAACAAACATACCTCCAAAGTTGTGGCAAAATGGCTTAAGGACAACAAAGTCAAGATATTGGAGTGGCCATCACAAAGCCCTGACCTCAATCCAATAAAAACTTTGTGGGCAGAACTGAAAAAGCATGTGTGAGCAAAGTGGCCTACAAACCTGACTCAGTTACACCAGTTCTGTCTGGAGGAATGGGCCAAAATTCCAACAAATTTTGGAAGGCTAGCCAAAAGTTTGACCCAAGTTAAACAATTTAAATGCAATGCCACCAAATACTAACAAAGTGTATGTAAACTTCTGACCCACTGGGAATGTGATGAAAGAAATAAAAGCTTAAATAAATCATTCTCTCTACTATTATTCTGACATTTCACATTCTTAAAATAAAGTAGTGTTCCTAACTGACCTAAGACAGGGAATGTTTTCTAAGATTAAATGTCAGACATTGTGAAAAACTGAGTTTAAATGTATTTGGCTAAGGTGCATGTAAACCTCTGACTTCAACTATATATATACACTGTATGTATATTCTGATATGACACTCTTTTATTTCTCTCTCCTCTCTTTCACCTCTACTTGTTCTTTCAATTCCTGCACTTTGTTGTTTATTTGGTTGATGTCTTGCTGGAGATTTTGACAAAATTTGTCCACATTAGAGTCCCGCTCTCCCAACGCTTTGTTGATGGTATTCCTTATGGCAATTACACATGGCAGCAATGTGACGTACACTGCAAAATCATCAGGAGGGGTGGGGACTGAGTAACACTCAATCAACTTGTACATCTGACAGACAGTCTCAGACTCCTCTTGCAGCACCTCAATCTGACAGAGACACAGTGAAAGAGAAACATAATACATATGAACAGATAGCCATCCAACATGATACCAATATTCAGTAGATTGGAAGAATGATTCTTGAAAAGTATTCAGTTCAAATGGCTTTTAGTCCATGTCTATTAGCTTTAGGTCACCTATATGTGAGTGTACACCTAGAAGTTGACAAAAAAATTGTACCAGATATATGCATATAAAATGCAAGTCTTTCTCTTTCGGAAAAACGGACCAAAAATATTGATGACTCATAATTTGTGCACTACGTAGATTTTTGTCCAATAAAATGCTGTAGAATTAGAACATCCATATCCCCAATACCACTACCCACATACTAGCAAATAGCAAATCATGGTTCATGGCTGCGTGGTTACTAACTGTTATTTCAAATCAAGGGGACGAGCCCTTCAATAGGTAATATATCAACATGGGAAACAAAACTGAGCTTGTCAAATTATTTCATGGGGTCTTCAACACAAAACTTGTTGAAGGGTCATGGTTCTCTTTCATATTCTTACCCTCTTCTGAATCTCTTCCAGGAAGTTAAGGGAGTTGACACATTTGTTGGTTACCGTGGGAACAAATTCCAGTTTGAACTGGGCATCCTGAGCTTCTGCAATGATGTCATCCATCTTTCTCTTTGCAATCTTAGGTAGGATGACATTAATGGCCTGGAGGATGGGTTTAAAATTATTAGGGTTATGTGTCTGTGCATTCGTCTAGTGTAAATTGCTATGAAATCTGTGCTTGTGTTTGTGCCTTAAATTATGGCTTCTAGGGTGTCTACCCCTAGTGACTCTCCTACTGAAAAGATCAGCTTAGGTCCAGGCAGGCTTATGCTGGTTTGTTGCTGGTCTAGCAGCTGGAACAATATGCTGGTCAACCAGCTTCACCAGAGAGATCATGCAGGTTAACCAGCATGTTTTGCTGGTGAGTACCAAGTCTTGCTGGTTAAACTTGGTGGGGATACCAGCACACCAGTATTTCATGCTGGGAACTGCAGCATCCAAAAGTTATGCAGCAATACTAGTCTTTTTAACAGGGACAGTAGGGATGCAAATATAACAGGAATAATGAATTGTATTTGTGTTTTTCTGTCAGTGTGTAACCTCTAGGCAATGCAGTGGGTATGGTATAAGTTTGTGCTTCAGTTGTGTTGTGTCCACCAGCAGAATTCACAGAGGTCTAATGTTAAGTTAAAGATTATAATGATGATAACATACCATGGTCCAGCACTTTAAGTGACTCCAGGTCCAGATCTTCATTTTCTTTTTAAAACAGTCTGGATGGCTCAAATGTATGAGCATACACATTATCAGCACCAAACGCAATCTTGATAGATTGCTGAAAGAGGGAAAAAACATTCCCACACTTTACCACCAGCTGTGGAAAACCATATTATCTGAACTTATGTTAAAGGTGCACTCAGTTTTTTCTTTATTAAAAAAGTGTTACTCCTAAAATAATTAATTGTTATTTTGAAACATGTATAAAACCATGAGCACTCACATTAGATGAAGATTCCAGTCATATCAGTAACCTTATAAAAGCTGTTATTCTGCATGGAGAGGATTCCCTCATGGTGGCTGCCATGTAACCGTAACCAGTAACTGCTCTTTTATTAAATAGTGAATAGTGTTTCTACAATGGCATCAGTAACTGAAAACTATTGCATTTGAATGATGCTGCAAGTCCAAGACTACATAAACAAAAATTACTGCAAGCACTTGCCCATTTAACTGAACACATGGCCCTATTTCTTGAACACAGCAATGATGACAAAGAGGGGGACTTTTGACATTTAATTAGCTCTTGGGCTAACTTTTTGTTGCATATTGTCAACATAAAATAATAGAAGAGATCTGATTTAACAAACAAAGAGCAGTTTGAAATATGTGCATATGCATTTTAATGCTGTTCTAGATGATTTACCAAAAAAAGGCCCACTTTACGGTAGCTGACATTACCCTATTCAAATAAAGATCCTTCGGTGTAGTGGGCCAGTGCTTTACACACTATGCCACTCAGTTGACATGACTGAAGGATGTTTCCTGATTGATTTGATTGGTCTGAGTTTGTAAGGTAGGCAGGGCAAATAATTTTATAGAGGCTGGATGGGAAAAATATAAGATTAGTGCCTTTAAATGGCACCTTTAAACATAATTAAACTGGTATTATTGAAATCGTCATGACCTAAGGAATCCAAAAACACCTTATTTTAGGACAAACTGTCCAAAAGTTACAGGCAAAAACAGCAATGTTTAGATATTTTTTATTTAAAATTTTTTTACCCATGTGTGGTGCTGTCACCAAACTTTGCATGTACACTCAGATCATGGTCCTAATGAAGTATATTAAGTTACACTTTAATAGGACCTAGCATTGCCAAGATACAGCCCCACTTCCTGTTTTTCGCCAACCTCATTAATTTTGTTATGTGTAATTCGGTAACGGTTGCGTAAATCAAAAAGCTTTTGTTAACTTTTGTGCAGTTCAGTCTGAAGATCATCTGATAAAAAATGTGTGACAACTGGACTAAATATGTAAGAGAAGCCAAAAAAAAAAAAAAAAAAAAAAAAAGATTTACATCATAATCCAAGATGGCAGCGTTGTACCTTCAGGCGGTAATGGGTTTTAATGTAAGGGGTCCATTACAATCTCCATGATTTCAGTGTGGCAAATTTCATAACTTTCCTCCAAACCGTTCATGGGGCAGCAATAGACTATGCACTGTATGTGACTGTAATTATATGAATAATACTGAAGGTCTGGAACCCAATTAACTAACATAGACTGGGTCTCTGGTTTCCCACTAACATTGCAACTTAAGCTTTTGCAATCATCTTTACTAATGTTGCTCGTTATTTTAGGATGGGTTAAAGCCCGTATCCCGAACCAGCACGTAGATCGCTGTCTGATCTAAAGGTGTTGAAACTTTGGTCAGTATGTCCAGGAGTATGTCTGGTTAACATATATAAATGTGGAAATACTGACAAGTTATGGAAATTGTATGTAACCTTGTGGAGGTGCCGAAAGTTAGGCTAAAAGATGAAGCCTAAAGTTTTGTTTCTTTGAACTAAACAGCCCACAGAATGAGATTAAAATGACAGATAATCAGTTTTGAACAAATATTAATAGATCATCTGGTTACTGTTCTAGGCACTTTGCACTTGTAGCCTACTGCCATTATGCCACGTGCAATTTGTGACAGCCAAAGATGGCCAATAAAACGTTATGTGCTATAATGTATCATGGAAATTTAGACCTAATTTTTAGATCTTTTAGACCTAATTTAGACCTATCGCGTCGCATGATTGCAGACTGCGGAGTCTGCCTATTGATTTCAAAGTGATTTTTCCAACTCTTTTTTTATCCTCTGAAACAGTGTACAATGGCTTTCCATTGATCAATATATATTAATATATTTTATGAAATGTCCCTTTGTCTCTGATAAACTGTGAAAGAGGCTAGAAAGATATGTTTAAGTTGCACTTAATGGAGTTAAGAGCGGTTCCAAGCTCTTGTTAATTTACAAAAAAAAATCCGTACTACTCTTATAATAATGCTTTTAGGAAATATGCCGCAGAGATTAAGTACTACTTAAGTGCTACAAACGTTCTACTCGACCCGAATAAAGTTAAACAGTACTATGAAATAAACAGCGAAATCGTACATAAACTAAAATACCGCAAAACCATTACATTAGCATGTCATAAGATCGGCAGATTATTTATTGATACGTTTTTGAGGCATTGATATATTAACATTGGCTGACATTTAAATCTGAAGCCTCATTTGTGGAGAAGGATATAGTTGCAGGCAGAGCTCCAAAAAGGGGCGGGAGCTCCAAACCGCCAGCAAAGATATAGGGAGTCCCTAACCTAAACATTTCCCTACCTTTAACCATGTGTGGAAGTGGTGCCCTCTTTTGGAGCTGGTGCAACCCCCTTTTGGAGTAACCCCACCCCCTTCTGTGGTAACTCTGCCCTCTTTGGAGATTCTGCCCAAATTTGGAGGTCTCCGGCCTGCAGCTATACATACTTGAAGTTGTGTGCCTTCCAAGTCGCTGTCACTTGGTGTAATAGCTTTTTGAGGCCACAAGAGGGTGATATAACATTTACTAAAGCTGGTCGCAGATAAGACTGGGGAGATATCACACACGTTGATCTGGCAGGTGGCAGTTGTAAATCTAGACACCACTATACACACAAAAGTTATAAAGTAGGGCTGGACGATAGGATGATGTAGGAAATTAGCGACTTTGTGGCAGGGTATACAACTGCCAGCATTCATCACCAATAGTATGTAGGATTTTATATGTAAATAATTAGTTTAAGAGTCTTGGCCATGTTTGGCCACCATTATATGTAGGATAAATGACAAATGATCAGATTAGAAATCTGAATAACAATTCTCCACCATTAAATATGTAATACAACAGACTCATTGTATCTGATCACAATTTATATGTAATGAATTTTAGGGAATTATGATTAATTTGGGGAATATTGAAAGAATTAAGGTGTACGTCTGATCACTCAGATTGATATTATGCATCTGTTAAATCTTTAGAGTGATACTATTCTCGTGGCCATTGAAAATAATATCACAAATATGTTGAAATATTGTTTGAGCACAGAGCGTAGATCTTAAGAATCAAGTGACGAGATTATTTACTCAAAATGTACCACAGTCAAATTGTCTTTGAATACAAACAAGACTTTATTGCTAACCTACAGCATAAAAACTAAACTAACACACATAGATGAACAAAAAAACAGAGTGAGCTGTAACAGAAGGTGAATGGAAATGACCTATAACGGAGAGAATTTAACTTTATGGAGTCTATAGGCTAAGCCCTGAGAACCATTAATACTTCATTTAGTATACCTTGATTTGTAATCGGGTTACCCAAAGTATTTAAATAAAACACCAGCACTTCCTAGCAAAAGTCTGAAGGTGTACTTGGTCCTTTGGCTGGGTCCGTAGAAAGTTCTGGTTGTGCTCCGTCGATGTTTTGAACCTCTGTTTAAGATCGTGGAAGGTCTTTCTCTGTTGCGTGATGGAATGACCAGGCAGAGCTCCGGAGGTGAGGACTCACGCAAGGGAGAACTCGGTACTTCCCGGGACAGAGCTCAGAGTGTGCAAAGGCTGTAGAGCAAAGAAGAGAGAGTGAAGAAGAGTTGTACAGGCTGTTCTTTTAACCATTTCTGTTTGGTCACACCCCGAAGAGGCTCCAAGCCAGTCAGAGGTGGCTTTTCAGAGGGCCTGTGATCAAAGTGCCCTCACCTCAAGATAATTAATTTATGACTCTTTATTCTAAGTTTCCACATTTTTCCCACTCAGAAAAAGAGCATACTTTTATCCTGACTTTTATATAATGAAATCGGTGCAAGAGACACGACATTTGTGAACATCAACTTTCTCTACGTAAACAGACAAGCATTTACATATGAAACATGACATACTTTCTCTTTGTGGTTACTTCACTACACATTACAATTTGAATATACATTATTATACATTGTATAAGTGTGCATCATGTATGCACAAGGTCAGAATAGTGCATGTGAATAATGATTCTAACCACAGTTGTGCAGCATGAGATGCATGTTAGCACATAAAACTTGGTTATGTGCGTTGTGAAGTGTAAAGTCAGATTTGAGTGAATCCAGCAATTGTGTCAAAGTTCATAGATCCTTTTTAGCTGCTGTTTGCAGATTAATGATCAGAAAGGATGTCTTATGATTCCTCTTAGTTTAATTTTACGCATAGAAATTGGTTATGAAACAGAACAAAGAAACCTGTGTTGTCCATTGCAATCATGAGGGTTTCTTGGGAGAGTCCGCTTTAACTTTATGTCTTCTACTGACTGTCACCTCTGCCCTTTAGGGGTGAGAGGTCTCCTTACTGAGATGGCCGTATCAGTCATGTGACGACCATTAACATGAGGTTTTTCTGGTTTACCACCTTTACCACAGGAACTAGAAGGGGGTGTAATAGAAGGTTTTGTGCTATCCTGGACAAGCTCCCTTTGTTCTCAAGACGGTTAAAGTTAGGCAGATGTGCATTTCATCTAATTTCCAAAGGGTTGATTCAAACTTTAGGGCACCGTCTTTAAATGTATTGCCCTGTGGATTTCTTCAAAAATAGTGCCATAGTTAGTTTTCATTTTTTAATTAACATCATCTAAAGTCTAGTAAACATAAAAAAAGCTAAATCAGTATTTGGTGTGACCAACTTTGCATTCAATACAGCATCAATTCTCCTAGGGACACTTGGACAGAGTTTTTCTTGGTTGTTGGCAGATAGGATGCTCCAAGCTTCTTGGAGAATTCGTCACAGTTCTCAATTGCTCTCAATTGCTTCTGTCTTTTCATTTAATCCCAGACTGACTCGATGTTCAGTGGGGGTCTCTGTGGGACCATGCCATCTGTTGCAGGGCTACATGTTCTTCTATTCTATTCTATTTGCAGAAGGAAGGTTTGGGAGTCTAAAATGTATATTACCTATTAACACACTACAGCTAAAGATATAAATAACCATCTTAAGACAAATGTTTTTGTTAAACATCTTATGTGCCTAAGACTTTTGCACAGTACTGTATCTTAAAGACAAAAGTGATTAAATAATAAAATAATACAAGACCACGTTCACCTTGAACCTAAAATTGATTTCTATTTTATTTTCTTTAGGCAGCATTAACTGTATTAACAAAACGTAATACAAACACAAATTCGATAAGAGCATATTTGGCAGCATTATTTTGGGAACACAAGGGAATTTATTAGGCTTACACCTAATATGAAACTGTAATATGTTGAACTTTCTGTAGGTAATGGTTTATTTATTTATTTTAAATATTATTATTATAATAATTTTTATCTTTAAATGTATAATTGATCTGAAAAGTGCAATCTGAATTTCTAAATATCTTTTAATTTTTTCATGTTTCAATAAATAAATGTAATACATTTTTTTAAAGCAAAATCAATAAAGCAAAAATATTCAGCGATCCTTGGCTGGGGAGTTGATGATATAATCAGATATTGTGTTGTTTTTTATGCCAATTATTGATAAAATATTTTTTACGAAGCCCTATTACGAAAGTTTTAGTTCTTCTTCAAGAATGAACAAAGTCACATTGATGAGTTTGGAGGTTAGTGTTTGAAACTGATGTAACTGCAAACTGAATGATTAAAAATGATTATGCAATTTCTCTGTGTGAAGCCATAAAGAGGTTTCATTCAAGCTGTCAAACCACAAAAAGACATATTTGTAACTGAAAATACATTAGGTGTGTCCCAATGAGTGCATACTGCATAGTATATTTTATAAGTGCATAGTGTATAGTGTGTCGTTTGGGACACAGCTATTGTGTAAGATATATGAAAGTTACATACTGTATACACATATACCTTCATAGAAAATAATTGTTTCGAATTTTATAACGCGTCATGTTGTCCACCAGACGCATCCAGTGTGTGACCCCCTTTAAAGGTGCTGTAAGCGATTTTTTTAATGGAAAATTATGCAAAAAATGTTCCTGTTCCCTTAAAGATATTAATGAAATAAGTGTCCTGAGATACACTATATTGCCAAAAGTATTCGCTCACCCATCCAAATAATTGAATTCAGGTGTTCCAATCACTTCCACGGCCACAGGTGTATAAAATGAAGCACCTAGGCATGCAGACTGCTTCTACAAACATTTGTGAAAGAATGGGCCGCTCTCAGGAGCTCAGTGAATTCCAGCGTGGTACTGTGACAGGATGCCACCTGTGCAACAAGTCCAGTCGTGAAATTTCCTCCCTACTAAATATTCCACAGTCAACTGTCAATGGTATTATAACAAAGTGGAAGCGATTGGGAATGACAGCAACTCAGCCACGAAGTGGTAGGCCACGTAAAATGACAGAGCGGGGTCAGCGGATGCTGAGGCGCATAGTGCACAGAGGTCGCCAACTTTCTGCAGAGTCAATCGCTACAGACCTCCAAAGTTCATGTGGCCTTCAGATTAGCTCAAGAACAGTGTGTAGAGAGCTTCATGGAATGGGTTTCCATGGCCGAGCAGCTGCATCCAAGCCATACATCACCAAGTGCAATGCAAAGCGTTGGATGCAGTGGTGTAAAGCACGCCGCCACTGGACTCTAGAGCAGTGGAGATGCGTTCTCTGGAGTGACGAATCACGCTTCTCCATCTGGCAATCTGATGGACGAGTCTGGGTATGGCGGTTGCCAGGAGAACGGTACTTGTCTGACTGCATTGTGCCAACTGTGAAGTTTGGTGGAGGGGGGATTATGGTGTGGGTTTTTTTTTCAGGAGCTGGGCTTGGCCCCTTAGTTCCAGTGAAAGGAACTCTGAATGCTTCAGCATACCAAGAGATTTTGGACAATTCCATGCTCCCAACTTTGTGGTAACAGTTTGGGGATGGCCCCTTCCTGTTCCAACATGACTGCGCACCAGTGCACAAAGCAAGGTCCATAAAGACATGGATGAGCGAGTTTGGTGTGGAAGAACTTGACTGGCCTGCACAGAGTCCTGACCTCAACCCGATAGAGCACCTTTGGGATGAATTAGAGTGAAGACTGCGAGCCAGGCCTTCTCGTCCAACATCAGTGTCTGACCTCACAAATGCGCTTCTGGAAGAATGGTCAAAAATTCCCATAAACACACTCCTAAACCTTGTGGAAAGCCTTCCCAGAAGAGTTGAAGCTGTTATAGCTGCAAAGGGTGGGCCGACGTCATATTAAACCCTATGGATTAAGAATGGGATGTCACTTAAGTTCATATGCGTCTAAAGGCAGATGAGCGAATACTTTTAGCAATATAGTGTATCTCACCAGTATCTGTGACACTTTGTAAACAGCAAACAATAATGTGTCCATGGACCGTGGACATTGATGCTTTTCGTCTGTCAGTCTTTTTGCTCATTCTCATAGTGACTATGTTTACATGGACACCAGAAAGCGGGTTATTGCGATAAAGCAGGTTATTGTGAGAAACCAGCGTTCCGATTTACATGCACTGTATAAGCATCGTACTCGTTACTCCCATATACATGCAGTTCGGTCAAAACACAGCTTTCTCCAAAGCAACATAATTTCCCTGTGACGCTTGTGTAAATAACAAACATGGTATCCGAGAAAGACTTCACTATTTTATTCTCTGTTGCTTGCTTTATTTCCAGATATTCCAGAGTTGTTGGTGTGTTTGTTTCCTTTCCTTTCTATCGCGGTCTGCAGTGGAATTGCGCTTCAATAGGTCCTTTCCCACTGGCAGTCCGTTTTAGGTACTTTCCCCCGGGACTAGTACTTTTGTTGCTTTCATACCTAAGGAACTATAGATCCTCGGAGCCGTTTTTGGTGGATTTTTAGCTCCTACTCTGGAGTAGGTACCTTGGGGGCATATAGGGACTGTGGTTGGTGCTGCAGCCTCTAATTGGACTAAAGCATTGAGAAATAAGAGGAGTCCACAGCCTCCATTTGTAAACAACTAGCTGCTAGCATGCTACTCAGAGGATTTTACAATTCCCTTAACAGAAATAAAATAAAACCAACAAAATATCCAAAGAGGATCACCCGCTTCACATATGTGTGTGTGTGTAACTTCACTGGGAGATATGCTTTGAGTTTTCATCGCATCTGTACTGTTTGTACTCTGTGACTATACAGAAAATAAAGTGATTTCTGGATTACTACATCAAATTTTTCCTTGGATGATGATATAAATAATCAGATGTTAATCGAGAGTAGGTAATTGAACTCTATTATACACTAAACCATCATGATATCTAGTTTACATGAGGAAAGTATTGCGTGCATTTTACTGTGTCATAAACTTGCAAATGTATTTTTTAAGTCAGTGAGTGAGTATTTTAGTACAGTAATTTATGTTGAGTCATAAAAGCCTTTATTGTAAAAGATTGTGTTGATAAATAGGTTTATAGTGCTTTCAACATGTTGTCCACTAAATTCAGTGCATGCTGCGTGGTGGTCTGACCGCTCGTCTCATCTCTCACTGCGGCTGCAGCAGCACAGAGCTCCCCTCCACATGCACAGCTTTCGTGCCCAGTTAAAACTGTAACCTGAAGACACAGACTGCATCTGAAAATGGGAAAATGCTGCCTTCAGGGGACTGTATAAGGAGGTAGGATGAAATAATGTACTTTTTAAACTGTTCAGAGACCAGTTTCCTTTAGAGTTCCATTAATCCAAAAACGCTGTCGTTTAAACTTAACTGATTTGTCTGCTGCCTACGTTTTCGGATGCAGCTAAACCTCGTGTAAAACAGCCCTAACAAAAGTGTAACTCCAATCCCGGCATCCTTCGTCTGTGTTTTTGATTTCAGTGTTGTTGATATTGAATCACGCGTTCCAACTACATAAGAAGAAAAATGGTCGATACTAGATGATGTCACTACAGTGGTTACTATGTGAATGCGAATGCAACAGGGGAAAAGTCTCCTCGGGTGTTCCATACATCGTATGAGTTCTCATTTAGAATGTTACTAAAGGAAAGGTACAAGGACTGTAGGTGGGAAAGGGCCTATTAGTGGGGTTTCCCTTTATGTAAAACTCCGGGATTCCCTCAATGTACCAGCGCATATATGCAAACGTGAGGGACCATCAATATTTTACAGTGTTGTTTATAAAGGGGTATAGTTTATAGTGTATGTGCTTTTCCCAGCAAGAAAATGTTTTTTTGACATGTTGTTGGGCTCCATCCTATGACATTTGTTATTCGGTCTGTTCCATGCACATGCACACTTCTCAAAAACTTGTTAGAACACTGCTTATGTGTGAAGACTATAAATTTATGTATTTTTCCCTGTTGTGAAGTCACGGAGCCACATCAGTTAAATTGGCCAAGAAAAAGTACATTTATTAATTATTTTAGTTATCAGAAATAGGAGAGAAAATGAAAGTTTAATTATAATGATGTTATGCAATGGTCTTTGTTGCCTTTCCGGTCTTTCTCTTCCTCTTTCTCATCTTTCTCTGAAGAGCACTCTTTCTCTGAGGAGCAGTCTTTCTCTGAGGAGCATACTCAAACAGGGCATATTTAAGTCCAACCATGGGAAAAAAAACAACATAGGCTTCCTTTGTTTAAAGCAGACCCCCTAAACCAGACCCCCCTTAATTTGATCCACATGTGTAGAAGCATAAGTAGAATGATGTAATTCAAATGATCTGTATGTTACAAAATCATTACGATTACTGATGATAATCAATAATACTAATAAACATGAACATTTTAGTCTTCAATTCCCTCCACTGGAGCTTTCGGCCGACAAGATCCACTCATCATCTCCCAGATCGTCACCTGTTTTGAAGCAATAGGAAAGAGAGAACAACAAACCAGAGAAATAAAGAGATAGACATACAGGAAAGGAAGAAAAGAAAACACAGATAGAAAACAAAAGGAAAACAAAGAATCCCCAATTGGAAATAAATAGCAAAGTAAAATGTTGGCCAGATCTCAAAGTTACATTTCGAATAATTCCTTAAACTTGAGGAGTCTAAAGAGGCTTGTTTGGAAAATGCCAAACAAAACTAAAAACAAACAAACCATTGTTGTAGCGTTTCTAGAATGACTTCTAATCAATGTCAATGGAAATAACTCCTGAAATGTTAGCAGACGAACATGATTAAACATCTTTAAATGTAATAGAAAACAGTTTTCATTCTCAGGCCATAAGCCATCATCATCACTAGTGCCTTAAAAAACATCAAGTTCATCATCTGATTCATTAATTTTCCTGCGCGTTTGGAAGATGGCATGCTACACAGATGAGGAAGCTCTACAGATGGTCCTGGATAGTGAGGAAGAGTTCACATTTTCCTTAGAAGAAGAGCGAGAGTCCGACAAGGAACGTTTGCATTTTGAAGAGCGTCTTGATCCAGCCAAGGATACAATTCCGGATGAGTAAGTGTTTACTTACATTAGTTGACATGCTATTTTATATAAACATGTACATATTTTACTAGTTGGACTATTTCCAGACTTCCCAGCCAGGATTCAAAGTATTGAAATTTGAAATATGTCCTAATAGGCAAGTTTTAGTTACATTTAAATGTTGTTTCGGCTAAAGCAGGTATTTAAATTGTATGCTGTATGATATAAATATGATATGTAATATGATATAAAAATAATATGAATGTTTAGATTATATTTTAACTAGTGTTTATGCTGCCTCATTATCATCAAAGAAGCTTGTGCTTGCAAATATCTGTTTGGGTGTAAATGTGTAAAATGTGCTGTAAAAATCATCATATTAGAATGATTTCTGAAGGATCGTGTGACACTGAAGACTGCAGTAATGATGCTGAAAATTCAGCTTTGATCAGAGGAATAAATTGCATTTTACAATATATTCAAATAGAAAAGTTATTTTAAATTGTAAAAATATTTCACAATATCACTGTTTTTGCTGTATTTTGGATCAAATAAATGCAGCTTTGGTGAGCAGAAGAGACTTCTTTTAAAAACATTAAAAAATCTTACTGATCTAAATCTATTAAACGGTAGTGTAGGTCTAAAGTTTTTGAGTAAAGTCTTTATGTAAAGAAAATATATAGTCAAATTACTTCTTTTAACTTAAATGTGATTTTGTGAATAAGCTACAAACATTCATTCTCTCTCAGGGGAGGGGTCTTTGTCTCCTCAGGTGTGAATCACATCAATATTCATGATCATCCACGCCTCCTTGCATATGGCCTTTCTAACACTAAAAGTGTCTTACAAAAGTTAAATGACTATATTGTTTTGTATGAATGAGTGATCAGGATGGTTTTCACTTCATTTTATAGCAAAAACTCTAGGCTACAAGATCCAGTCTTGTGAACAAATGTTTAATATGTGTTATATGGCCTTATTTCAGTGACTTCAAATTTTTGTTTTTTCAAAAACCACGCATAAACGTTATTTTCTCAAAAATACAAACATGTACATACATGCTGTTCACATATTATTGTAGCCCAGTTTGTGCTGAATACAGTGTTATCAGACTTTAGCCATTAATATGTTTTTCAGCAACTGAAAAAAGCACAAATGTCAAGGCATGTAAAAACTTCTCCAGGGCCCAAAACACCCTCAGACCCCAGAGGGTTAACACGTGATCCGTTTCACCACCCATCTGTCCCTACACTCTTCCTCTTAAGGCAAACACTTGTGTCTGTTGTCAAGAGTTTTCATATGGTCCCTCCCACCTTGGTTCTAAGCCTTATCAATGCATTTGACCATACAAAACTGCCTACTTCGGGAATGTGTGGAGTCAGTAGTGTGTGTTTTTGTGAAAATGATAATGTTCAACAATGGAAAATATGTCCATGCCAATAAGGCTTTCTTGTGAATTTGGCACTACCCAGGAAAGCGTTCATTAGACTTCATCTTCATGTATTTAGATTAGCCCCAAGTTAAACTATCAGTCCATAGTCAAGTCCAGGCATGCCCCGAAACTCCTGAACCTATGCAGATCGGCTATACAAGAGTTTCTGTTGAAGAACACGATCATCGTCATAAGGAGGGACTGTGTTACTACTGTGGTGAAAGGAGTCATCAAAACTCTGCATGCCCTCACAAAGGCAAGAAATATCAAAAATCAAGAAATAAAGTGAGTACCAAGAATATTTCCTCTCCCATACGCCACAGTTTTTCTCTCCCCATCGAACTCTCCTTTGATGATAAATGTAAATGTGTTTCTGCACTCTTCGACTCTGGGGCTGCTGTCAATTTGATTCACCAAGATCTAGTACTAGAACTCCATATCCCAACAGTACCTTGCATACCCACAATTAACATCACCGCTGTGGATAATGCACCCTGTTCCAGTGACACTACGGATTGGCTTATTTCACACAGAAACCATATCTCTTTGTGTAATCAACTCACCTAAGCATATTCTCATCCTGGTTCATCCATGGCTGGCTGTCCACGATCCCATCATCTCCTGGAACCAGGGTGAGTTAAAACAATGGTCAGACTATTGCCGTTCGAATTGTCTTCATGTCACTGTCACCATGCCATGTTTAACCACTAGCATCGAGAGTCCTGAGATTCAAGCTCAAGTCAAGATTCCCAAGGAATAATCTGAGTTTTCTGAGGTTTTAAGCAAGATCAAGGCAACACAACTACCCCCTCATTGTCCATGGGACTGCACTATAGAGTACTGTCCAACATGGCACCTCCCAGAAGCAAGGCCTATCCGTTATCAAGACCTGAAACCATGGCCATGGAGACCTACGTTAAGGAGGCTTTAGCTCCAGGGTTCATTCATCCTTCCACCTCACCAGCTTCAGCAGGCTTCTTTTTCATTGAGAAAAAAGATGGAGGGCTCCGTCCATGTATTGACTACCGAGGGCTGAACACAGTAACAGTCAAGTACAGATACCCACTCCCTCTTGTTCCATCTGCTCTAGAACAACTACGTGAAGCACGTATCTACACTAAGCTCGATTTGAGAAGCGCTTACAATCTCATTCGTATTAGAGAAGGAGACAAGTGGAAAACCGCTTTCATCACCACTAGGGGGCACTATGAGTACCAGCTGATGCCTTATGACCTGGCCAATGCACCAGCTGTGTTCCAATCGTTCATTAATGAGATTTTCAAATACCTCCTCAACAAGTGTATCATCGCCTACATCAACAATATACTCATCTACTCCCAAGATAAGGCACAACACATCAAATATGTTAAGATGGTCCTTTCACACCTACAGAAACATCAAATCTACGTGAAAGCAGAAAAATGTGAGTTCCACACTACCCAGATAACATTCTTTTGGTATATAATCAGTCATAGGGGTGTCAAGATGGATAACTTCAAGATCCAGGCAGTCATGGAATGGCCAAGACCCACTACCGTTAAGGAGCTACAACGTTTTCTGGGCATTGAAAACTTCTACAGGAGGTTTATCCGCAACTACAGTCTCAACTCTGCCCCTTTAACGTCATTGCTCAAAGGAAAACCATCCAAACTACCATGGAGTGACTCTGCTCAAAAAGCCTTTCAAGACAAGTTTCACGACCGCCACCATTCTCAAACATCCCAATTCTAACCAACCGTTCATTGTGGAAGTGGATGCATCAGACTGCGGCATTGGGACGGTTCTCTCTCAACGCCACGGTAACCCTGGAAAACTTTATCCATGTGCTTTCTTTTCACATAAACTAAACTCAGCTGAAAGGAACTATGATGTTGGAAACACTTTCCATGTAGGCTGCATTAGAAGAGTGGCGCCACTGGCTTGAAGGATCAGTCCATCCATTCCAAGTAATCACCGACTATAAAAACCTCAAATACATCAAGGGAGCAAAATGACTCAATCCAAGACAAGCCTGATGGTCACTCTTCTTCAAAAGATTTCAATTCACAGTCACCTATCGCCCTTGCAGTAAGAACTGCAAGGCTGATGCTTATTCCCGTCGCCATGATCCTTCTCACAACATACCTCAAAATGTATCCATATTACCACCTTCAGTCATCATTGCACCATAAGCTGGGACATCATGGAAGAAATCCAAAGAGCCCAACAGACAGACCCTGCACCACCAGAATGCCCCCCAACAAAACAGTATGTACCACACACTCTATGCCAGAAAACAATCCAATGGATCCATACCTCGCTCAGCACTGGACACCCTGGCATCCAGAGGACAATTAGCCTGGTACGTAACTCATTTCGGTGGCCTTCACTCAATAATGATGTCACTGCATATGTTAAGGCATGTCAAGTTTGTGCACAGTCAAAAACCCCCAGAGAACTACCAGCCGGCCTTCTACAGCCACTGCCTATCCCTCAGAGACCCTGGTCCCACCTGTCCATCGACTTCATCACAGATCTGCCAAACTCCAATGGGTATACTACCATCTTTGTTATCATTGATCGTTTCTCTAAATCATGCAGACTAATCCACTGAATGGTCTACCTACTGCCATGGAGACTGCTAACACTCTTTTGCACCAAGTTTTCAGGATCTATGGTTTGCCAGAAGACATAGTGTCTGATCGGGGACCACAGTTTACCTCCAGAGTCTGGCAGGCCTTCTGCAAGCAGCTAGACATCAACATCAGCCTCACGTCTGGTTATCAAGCAAACAGACAGGTGGAGAGGCTGAACCAGGAGATAGGCAGATATCTCAGGTCGTACTGTAGTCGTGAACAACAAAAGTGGAGCGACTTCCTCCCATGTGCGGAATATGCTCAGAACTCCCTCACTAACTCCTCTGCTGGACTCACTCCCTTCCAAGGTGAGCTGGGCTACCAACCTCCTATGTTCCCTTGGTCAGATGAACCCTCTACGGTGCCAGCGGTGGATGATTGGATCAGGCGGGGCAAGCAGGTGTAGGACAGTGCGTACGTCAGACTGCAGCGGGCCATCCGGGCCCAATGAATCCAAGCTGATCGACGGATGTGTAGTAGAGATGAGAGGAGAGGCAAGGATCTATTCGTAGGATTTTAATGAAGGTGATGATGAAGATATCAAACAATGAGGAGAACACAAAGAACCAGATAAACTCTAGACTACACACTAATATACAAGTTAACTGACAGACATACAGGAACCGATAGACATTCGACATACATTCAAGAACTGACCAAGCGCGATAGAAACTAAAGGGTATATATACAAACTAGGGGAATGACCAAACACAGAACACCTGGGAACAAAGATGGGGAACACATGGTTGTGATGAGGGCAAAGAATCATGGGAAACTTAGTTCGGGGGAAACTAAAGACAGAGGACAAAAACCATTACAAAATAAGAGTCCTTGAAAACATAACGGAGATTAACTGTGAAATAACCCCCCACCCCCCCACCCCCCCTTAAAGGGGTGACTCCTGGCAACCCAAAGACGGATGTGTAGGGTAGGATGACGCAGAAGGTGAGGAAGAATCCATGAAAATGATCAGGTGGCCAGGGGGGTGACCACAGGGCAGAGACTGGGTCAGGAGGTCTGGGGGGTGGCCACAGGGCAGGGACTGGGTCAAGAGGTCTGGGAGGTGACCACAGGGCAGGGACTGGGTCAGGAGGCCTGGGAGGCAGCCACAGGGCTGGGATAGAATTGGGAGGCCTGGGGGCAGCTACAGAGCAATGACAGGATCCGGAGGCCTGGGAGGCGGTCTCAGAGCAGGGACAGGAGGAGATCTGGTAGCAGGAGGTGGCAGCTTAGGGGGGAGAGCCATAGAAGATGGAGCCACGAGAGGCTCGAGGATTTGAGACACAGGTGGTGGAGACCGTGGTGAAATGGGCAGAGCCATAGGAGGTGGAGATCCAGGGATTGAGGGTGAAGCAGTAGGAGACACAGAGGGTGAAGCCATGGAAGGGTCGATGGAGGCAAGCAGAGACTGGAGGGGCTCGACGAAGGCAGGTGGAGCCGTGGAAGACCCAGAGGGCGGAGCTGTGAAAGACTCAAAGGGCGGAGCCATGGAAGACTCAGAGGGCGGAGCCGTGAAAGACTCAGAGGGCGGAGCCATAGAAGGTGAAGCCGTGGGAGGCTCGAGGGGTGAAGCCGTGTATGGCAGAGCCATAAGATGCTCGAGGGGTGAAGCCGTGGAAGGCAGAGCTGTGGGAGGCTCAAGGGGTGAAGCCATGGAAGGTGGAGCCATGAGAGGCTCAAGAGGCGAAGCCGTGGAAGGCGGAGCCATGAGAGGCTCGAGGGGTGAAGCTGTGGAAGGCGGAGCCGTGGGAGGCTCGAGGGGCGAAGCCATGGGAAAATGAGGGGCGAAGCCGTGGAAGGTGGAGCCGTGAGAGGCTCGAGGCTAAGAGTCCTGGATTACTGGGAAATTACCTCCATGGTCGTGAGCATGGGCAGAGGCTTGGGAACAACCTTTGTGGTCATGGTCATGAGTACAGGCTGAGATTGGGGAACAACCTCCATAGTCGTGAGCACAGGCTGAGGCTGGGGAATGACCTCCGTGATCGTAAACACTGGCAGAGACTTAGGAATGATCTCTGTGGTCGTGAGTACAGGCAGAGACTGGGGAACGACCTCTGTGGTCGTGAGTATAGGCAGAGACTTGGGAACAACCTCTGTGGTCGTGAGAACAGGCAGAGACTTGGGAACGACCTCCATGGTCGTGAACATGGGCAGAGACTTGGAAATGACCTCTATGGTCGTGAACACTGGCAGAGACTTGGGAACAACCTCCGTGGTCATCAACACTGGCAGAGACTCTGGAACGACCTCCATGGTTGTGAACACTGGCAGAGACTTGGGAACGACCTCTGTGGTCGTGAACACTGGTAGAGACTGGGGAACGACCTCCGTGGTTGTGAGTACAGGCAGAGACTTGGGAAAAGGTGTCCTTTTCCTTCTCCTCCTTTTCCGGACAGCTGGGAGTGTGGTTACGGGGATGGTCGAGACTACAGGCATTGGCTCTGGGACGGTCGAGGCTACAGGCATTGGCTCTGGGATGTTCGAGGCTACAGGCATTGGCGCTGACTCGTTAACCGTGGCATGCATTGGCGCTGGCTCGTTAACCATGGCAGGCATGGGCGCTGGCTCGTTAACCATGACAGGCATGGGTGCTGGTTGTGGCCAGGGGTTCCTGCCATAATTCACAGAATACGGGGTAAATGCTACCTCCGTGGTCGCTACCGCTGACTGCGTCGGGGAATCGACCACTGGAGCTTGGAGAGGATGAGCCCCCCCCCCCCAAAAAAATTATTTAGGGGGAATATATGGAGAAGAGTTACCTTGGAGACAGGGGCCGTGGAAGGCTTGGAGACAGGGGCCGTGGAAGGTTCTGAAGCCGGGATCGAAGTAGAGAAAGGAGGATCCTCTGAAGCTAGAGTTTCTAGCGTTAACCTCACGTACTCCCTCTATGTGTAGTCTCCCATCTCAGGCAATTCCCTCCACCGGTGAGCTGTTAATCCAGTCTGGTATACTGACTTGAGATAGGAGTCCGCAAAACATTTGAGGCAGGCAATGGTGCAGAAATGAAGGGAGTATTCCCTTATGAGTAAATCCTCCTGGCTCAACTGAATAAACAAAGCCGCTAGATCCATCTTGTATGGTCAGTCCTTCTGTCACGATTGTGTAGTAGAGATGAGTGGAGAGGCAAGGATCTATTCGTAGGCTTTTAATGAAGGTGATGATGAAGACATCAAACAATGAGGAGAACACAAAGAACCAGGTAAACTCTAGACTACACAATAATATACAAATTAACTGACAGACATACAGGAACCAATAGACATTCGACATACATTCAAGAACTGACCAAGTGTGATATAAACTAAAAGGTATATATACAAACTAGGGTAATGACCAAACACAGAACACCTGGGAACAAAGATGGGGAACACATGGCTGTGATGAGGGCAAAGAATCAAGGGAAACGTAGTTCGGGGGAAACTAAAGGCAAAGGAAAAAACCATTACAAAATAAGAGTCCTTGCAAACATAACGGAGATTAACCTGCGACACGTTAATGAGTTCGCGCATTGAAGCGCAGCTGTTATTAATCAACAACATCGCTGTATAAATGGACATTATCATTCATTTTCGTTGAAAATATTCAAACGTACAGCAATATTATTATAACAGATAAATGGCATAAATAAAGATATAAAAATATATAGGAGTGTATTTTAAACCTTTTAACAACTCAGATATTTAAAAGATTGTTTCACTTTCATTGTAATTATGAATGAAAGACTCTCTTTTAAAGGGAAAACACAGCTTGGACTTCATAGTTTTACACTTGTGCTCATCATCTAACAACTTGAGAGACTTCAGAAGACATGACGACATTTCCGGAAAGGGAACATAGTGAGCAACGATGCTCACTGGTTTTTACAGTGCATTGTGGGATTTTTTTAGTGAGCGAACGTTTCAGTGCACTGAACGATTTTGCGATTAAGAAATGGCTGACTCCCTGATCAGCGCCCTGACTACTGAACTAGGGAGCTGATTGAGGCGCACCCAAAGAAATATTCACTGGGGTAAAAAGTGTGCCAACTATCCGTGTTCTTCCTTATATACATTTTTCAGAATAAGAATGAAACATTTCTGAATGTTAAACTATATATGTTAAATTGTGTGAAAAAGTTTAAACTGACTACAATGATTTTACGCAAATCATATACCACTGTACTGTTAGGGTGCTAAAAGTTGAAGTTTCTATATAATAAGTTTACTTGAGCACTATTTTGAAGGCAAAAACACATTTCTACAAGGGTTGTGCAAACACCATATGTCTTACTTTAGGTTGTATGTATCATATTTAATGGATGATTTAGGTGCTGCTGATGCAGAGAAATCCCAAGTGAGGGTTATTCTGGATGGTCTGGATGATGTCAAGTGGGGATCGAATTTGGCATGGATCACTTCCATGAATAGCGGCGAACTACACAGCAGTGGAGACGGGGTTTGGTTCAGAGAAGATACAGTAATGGAGCTACTTTTGGACGAGCTCTTCACATAAAACAGAAATCCTTTTCAATAAATCTAGACTGCCTAGATTAAAAGTGCTGTAAAAGTGCTTTTTCTTTTCTTTTCATACTTCTCACACCTTTCTATGTAATAGCCCTAGTCTCTGTATATAGCAAACAAGAAAGTGCCAGCAGGTTGTTGTCAGATTCTTTGTTTAGTCAATATTTTGGAGAAGTTCCAGAATAGCTAACATCACTCATAGCACCTTTAATAAATGTATAAAGCAAACCTCCTCTCACCATTACTCAACCTTTTTATACAGTAATAGAAAAACAAGTAAATCAATATGAATGCTGCAAGAGATCTGCTAGAGCTTTTTATGATGAGAGTGGTCAGACCTGTCTGTCTTTGACATGGTTAGGAATTCTGGGCAGTTGTAGTGGAGAGGGTCATCTCTCTGAGGAGCGGTTTATGTACTCGGATTCATCAGAGGGAAAAAACATCTTAGTGCTCAAGTTGAATCTCTGGGTGTTTTCTGGTTTTGTGTTTCCACTGTGTCTCTTCAGAATTGGCTAAAGTAAAACACAGATAAAGTAGTCAAAACTTTTACAGGACTGACATGATTGTTATGCTTTTCTGTTGTACAAGCAGTTCTTTATAAATATTTGTGCCAACTGGAAAAAATGAATGTATGAATGAATGTATGAATTGTTTAATGAGTGAAAGAAACACAGTCTCATCTGATGGCATTCCCCTTACCTACATCTCAACTTGTGCTGGTCTCTGTGCAGCCCACTGTCTCTCCTGAGCTTTGGTTCTGTGAGGGAACACCAGAGCATCAGGACTGGCTGTGGATGACTGGAAACTGCTGAGATAAGTCTGCTCCTCAGCTGGTCCACGTCAACAGGTGTCAGAGCACCAAGTAAATTGGTAGACACAGGTAAAGATGTAGCTGTCCCAAACAACTTTTGTTACCCATGATCTTGCTCTGGCCCTGCCTGGCTCCTAGGAATCCCTTTTTGAAGGGTACATGACCTACAGTCACTTTCGTCCTGTTTTGCTTGCTCCCAGTTATTTCACCTCTTTCTCGTCTTGAGTTACGTCTGAAAAGTAAATTCTATGAAACACAATCAATAAAACAAAATATTAGTGACAGAGTCGCAGTGAAATGCCACAATAAAACTATACAACAAAATAGTTGTACAGTGTTGCAAAGCATCGTGCAGGAAGTCTCGTGCCATTTTGCCTCCAACCCTTGTGTCAAATTACAGCAACACTCACCAAAATGATGTTGTTTATATATTCACATGTATTAGTATATCCTTAATGGTCTATTTCACTTTAATAGTCCACTCATATAATAGTCCACTTTAATAGCGGACTGACTGTCCTGCAATAGGCAGCAACATCACATATATATATATAGTATATATACTTACAAAATGTGTTCATAAGCCCAAATAGTGTGAAATGATACTCAGATGCAAATTATATTAGAGCGATGACATATTTTTAATTCTTATGTCTAAACCGGGTAGCTGGGTGATGGTTGCACTCTTCAACTGGACTATTTATTATTATTTAGAAACAAAATGACCTTCTCACTACTTCCGCTTCAGCTAACAATACGCGCTTTCTTGATGTGCACGAGTTTGGCCAAGAGGTCACGTGTTGCTTAAAACTTTGTGGTGAAAAAATCTTGTGTGACTGAATACACCACTACGACTGGTAACTTGGATGTGTATAGTGTGCACAATGTCTTCATGCATTCAAAAATTTGCCCTGCTGATGAACACTCCTGTTTTAGTAACAAATAACACTGTGCATTAAAGAAACAGATTAACCATTAAATGCATACCTCGGTCATTAGTGACCCAGGACCTCATTCCACCCCCTGTACCTCATCCATTTTTTGGAGTTATGCTCACACCTCTTAAGTATTCCACAATCTTTCTCTTACAAATATTGTAACACACAAACAAATGCCAAAATAACAAAACAAAACAAAATTAGAATGGCTTAAAGGTGCACTCAGTTATTATTTCCTCATTAAAAAGTTTAACTCCTAAAGACATGAACTGTAATTTTGCAATATATGTAGGAAATCATGAACACTCAAACTAAAATGAAGACTCCAGTCATATCAGCAACCTTATAAAAGCTGTTTTATTCTAAATGGAGAGGGTCCTCTCATGGGGGCTGCCATTTTAGAATCACACAAACAGCTGAATACTACTCGCTTAATCTCAGTAACCGCCCTGTTATTGGACACTTTCACTCATGGATTAAATTAGTCATAGCTGACAGTGAATTGTAAATGTATACAATGGCATCTGTAACTGAAAACTATTGTTTTTGAATGATCGTGCATCCAAGCCGTTAGGTGTCAGTGTAAGTCCAAGATGACAAAAATTCTAAAGTTATATGTAAGTCATGTGACCTACTCCTTGTAGAATAAAACAGCTTTTAAAATGTTACTGATATGTCTGGATTCCTTATCTGATGTGACAATTTTTAATCAGGAAGAAATTACTGAGTGCACCTTGTGCGACCCCACGTCGACATGCGTGGAAGTTCTATTTTGGCTTTGCTATAATTTAAATGAATAAAAACTGACTGTATACTGTTCACAAGGCTCTAGACTGTCATTTAAGGGTTAAACTTCTGCCGCACTGAATCACGTGACACAACAGCATGCCGTCGATTTCTGTTAAGCGCTCCTTTGGACGCAGCACCAACAAAAGTGCCTCTGGTAAGAAATCTCTAAGTTTTTTCATTGAAACCTGTTTGATTGTAAAGAGGTCTCTAGTTTCGTTTGAAAAAAAACATGATTGTTAATTTGAATAACTTTAAACTCTAACAGATCTGTGGGTCATTTCTCTTAATTTTAATCCATAATTTTTTTGCACATCAGTGCGCTGATAAACATGATGTTTACATATGTGGAAATTGGCACCGCATTTCCCCAAAAGTAGAAAATAAACATGATAGTTATTTTGAATAACTTTCAACTCTAAAACATCTGTGGGTAATTTCTCTTCATTTTAATCTGTAAATTTTTTGCGTGTCAGTGCGCTGATAAACATGATGTCCACATATGTGGAAATTGGCACTGCATTTCCCCAAAGGTAGGAATTTTGAGTAACTTTCATCTCTAACACATCTATAGGTCATTTTTCTTCATTTTAATATATATTTTGTTATATTTTATTTTGTTATCACTGTTCAATACGATTCTATTCATTAACATGTAAATGCATTTCTACATACAGTATTTACTGTGCATTTTCACACTGAGAATCAATGGGTTCATCCAAAAGCTGAAAGAAAGTGCAGACAGACAGCAACTGGAGGTTAAGTCATTCACTAAGTCATTCGCTCCTAAAATCTGGTCAGTCAGTATATAGATTCAGAATTTATACTGTTTAATTTTATTTTAAAATGGTTGGCAGTGATTGGATGATGTTGGACATTACTTTGAATAAGAATTATTTATTCAGCTTTACAGAAAATCAGCTGTAATACCTGTAATGTTTCAAAAACATGAATAACATACACTCCTGGAAACATAATAAACAATTTAATGAAAAAAAAAAATCTCATTTTCTATAGCTTGGTGTTATTTAAAATTTCACAACGCAGTCTCGCTGTCCACATATGTGGACATCAATTTTAAGCAAATCTATTTGCTCTAGACTTTTGTTTTATTTATTTATGCTTTTTATTAGGTGCTGCTAGTTACATATCAAAAAGGGAAATGGAAAATATACACAGCAGTCACACGGGGGTCTCAGGAGTTTAAGTACCAAAAGTGTATAGGGCACTGATAGATATATATATACTGTATATAAGTGGTATAGGGTCATACTTTAGGTATGAATTAGTGTCATTTTGTAATTAATTTAAATTATTTCATATCTATATTAATTTACTATCACAGAAAATCTATTTCTTTGTTTTGTTAAATGAATACCATATCATGTTGATTTTCTGTGTGACAATTATCAGTATCCCATATGCGTGTATACCTGTGTATATGCGTGTATATAGGTGGCACTGTTGTTTCAGTGACTGACCTGATTTACATTTGACATTGCTATTTGATGAATAAACAACATGGAAGTAAACTATAGCAAGTACAACACATGAACAGCATGATATGACTATTGTCATTTGGGTGTACTACTGAAATAATGTAAGTTGTGCATCTATTTAGACTCAATAAGTGCCTCAGAAAATACATATATATAGCTTATGTGTAGCTTGTGTGTAGCCATAGTCGGAGCCAGGATAATTTACCCGAGGGGGCATTTGAAATTTTGAAGGGGTCACAGATTTGCCAGTCTGAAAGGCAGCGTGAGTCTTGGCTTTGATAGATATGCACTTGCATAAGTTCAAATGATACATCACCAAACGTTCGAAATAAACAAAATCTATTAAATTGAAAAAAAAAAAAAAAACAATTTCACAGTTACAATTTCTTGTATGCTAATTTTCTCACTTTCCTAATAATTAATCATTTAAAAATAAGCACGATGCAAATGTTAATTAAAAAATCTATAACATTCTATTTAAATAAACTGGATTGAGGCTTGCCAAAGTCTTTTTAGCAAGTCAGTTCACTCAGCGGCCATCTTTTAAATGCTCCCGGTGAGCTATTTTTCTATGTAAACAAGCAGCATGCCAGTGCAGCTCCTATCTGCTTGAATGGGGAAAGACCGAAATCTCCAAAACAGTTTGTAAAGATTACGATCAAAGAACATATTTCAAATCAGCAGTAAAATATGACTACACTGGTGTCATAAATTGTGCTTCTTTACCTCAGATTACGCTAAAAGTATATATATATATATATATATATATATATATATATATATATATATATTTTTTTTTTTTTTTTTAAATCTCATCTTGTATAGCTAATGTGCATGTGAGTTGATTGACAGGCGATGTCTGTATCTAAAAGGTGATTGGCTCTTTTACCTGAAGGCGGGAATTCCTTTTTACATCTGCTGACCGTTGGTGACCACTGGGCGTTCCAATTTCTCCCATTCATTTTAACAGAAATGACCCGTCTCTGCTAAAGAGTCTCTGGGCTTGCAAACCACATAAACCTAAACTCCACCTAAAGCAAAGTGCATGATATATGTTCACTTCCTGGTAACTGTTGTGAAGCGGAGGATGCAGCCAAAAGACGCTTCTTTATCCCTTGCCTGTACATGTGTCTGAAATTGTGGCATGTCAACACTTTAAAATATACAAAAATTAATACAAAAAAAATATGCAAAATTAACAAAAAGTTAAATCTAAAAAATGTTGTCTTATAAATGTCTAATCAAATGATCCTCTGGAGAGCACACTCCAAAAACTTGCCTATGCTTCTGATTTACACATATCATGAAATTTTATTGAGTAATCTTAAACAAAATTAAATGAATAAAACCTCAATACATTTAATCTAATTTTTATAAAACTTAATTCAATTTGATGGAATTTTGTAATGAATTTAGTTAATTTGAGTGAATGAAATTCTATCCATTTATCAATCTAAATAATGTTTAAGACATCTTCACTTATATCCATTAACAAATCACAGTAAAAGGTAGTAAACCGCTGTCCTCACATTTAGAAAAACTGAACACACTGAGTGCTGGTGTTAAAACTCGTGTCTTGAGGACCACATCTCTCCACTTATGCTTGCACATTTTAGTTACATCATTTACATCATTCAATCATCCTTATCCTAGTTAAAATCATTTTCTTAAATCCATTTCCTTCTTTCCCCGGTGGGCTGGTCAAGTATTTGGCCATTGGGCAGAGAAGTGGGGAACATAAGTAATTTTATGGAGGTTTTTTTATAGTTGCTACATGTTTAGGATACTGTTTTTCATTACAAATTCCATTTTATTTTTTTCTATTTTTATTTTTTTAGAAACCATAATTACATCTAACCATGGTAATGAGAAGCATGGTTTTACATGTGATTACCATGATGCTACTAATTCCAAAGTTAAACTCTGTGTACGATGCAAAAACTATGGCAATTTTCATAATAGCAAGTACAGAGGAGAATTTAACAAAAGGGTTTAAACCCTGAACACCCATGACCTTTTCTCCTCTGTAACTATTTTCAGTTCTGACAAACTTTAATTGAAGTAAAAAGTCAGTTCAATAATTAACTTGCCAGATGAAAGATCAATCAGTAAAGAAGTCAATTGAGAGAAGACGACACTTTAAAAGAACAAAGGGCTTGGATATCTCTAAGATGAGTCATTATAAAGTCATTATAATCATCAAGCAACCTAGCCAAGATCAGCGAATGTTAGGCTGTTCACCTCCACAAGTCCAATCAAAAGTTACAGTGCTTTACAAATATAAAAGCATCAAGCTCTGTTATAAAAAATTAAAAAAATTAATTAAAAAAAAATCATGACAATTTGGCTAAATTATATTGTTTTCAATTATTATTAATATAAGAAAAAAAAGGCTATTTTTATTCTTTATCATTTACTTCATCTATTGGAGAACAACAAGTTTGCCAACAAGATAACTTGTCAATGGACTTTACATGTAGAATACATTTTGACAGAATGCAACAGCTGCACCAAGCTGCACTGCAAAATGTGGTAACCTGTCTACTCGATCTAACCCATAAAATGACTTTTGTGGTTGTTCATTGGTTTCATTGTATTTTTAGGCAGGTGTTAGATCTGTCACATAGATTTAAATATGATTTCTCCCACAGCTATATTCCCCTATGATGAAGCAAATGGAACCAGACCCCATTGAAAATATGGCACCACCACCTCAAAAAAAAAAAAAAAAAAAAAAAAAAAAAAAAAAATATATATATATATATATATATATATATATATATATATATATATATATATATATCGTCTGATATTTTAATGTTTTGTTGTTGCTGTTTTTTTCTTTCACTTTAAGCCATTAAATAATTGTGCAAACAATTTCATGTGTCACATCCATTATTTTATTTTTTTATTATTCATTTAATTATGACGACCCTAAAGGTGAAGCCAACCTACATACTGTATGACTTAGTTGTCTCTGCACATTAAACTAGGACAGGATAAATTATATTTACCTTTACCTTTAATTTGAAAAGTTCTTTTTATAAGGTTTAATTTATGCCTTTGTCTTCTGACAAACATTTCCAAAAACAAAATAATTGTAATATTTTAAATAATTATTCATTTATTATTGACAGTTATTTTTATTACTATTAGTATAACATTTTTTTTAATTATTATTATTGTATATTTTAAAACTGAGGTAACTCTTTGCAAGCTGACACAAAACATCAATAACAATGACCCGTTTTTGTAGTAAATGCTTTGATGTGGTTTGATGAAATAAATGGTGGCTTTTGAACTGCTGTTGAACCAGTTAATGCCTTCCCTTGATTAATAAAACACTTACCTGGCCTTCATAAAAAGTGCTCGTTTCAAAGAGATCACATTTGTAGAGGCCTTCTGCCACAGAATTGTTATTTATTGTTAATAAAATTGAGTACATTTTATAGTCAACACTTAAATATTCTATATACATGCATTTATGTATGTATGTATTTGCATTGTATTTGAAAGATTATAGGACAAAACTATGAGAAAATGTCCACTGATTATTGAAAATACGCTCCACCTATGTATATTGTATTTGTACTGCATTTGTAACTGTTCTGTAATGAGTCAGTAACAGAAACATGTAAATCAAAATTTCCTTGACACTCAACCATAAAATAAGTTGGTTAACCATTGGCTGCACACCACCCAAAATCTTCTGGCACTTTAGAACTGAAAAGAAAGCAAGTGACCCAAGAGCTGCCCCTGACAGGAGGCTCCTCATTCTACAGACGACACATCCGAACACTGTTTTATTCTGCTAGCATTCATTGAAAAACAACAGCCAGTTTTTAAATTGTAAGATCAGATTATATTATTTTCATAGGTTTTTCAAAACTTCAGTATCATTTAACCTTCTATTGCCATTGTGAGCTACAATTAAGTTAGTATTGATGAATATCTATAGGCTGTATAAAATGAGAAAAATTATATGAAGAACAAACAGTGAAGCATTCATCAATTGAAAACAAGCCACAGATCACAAAGGAAACATACACTTTAATTTTTTTTTACAGCTTTAAGCACCATTTAGAAAAGAAAGAAAAAAAAAATCCAAATAAATAGAGAATATTGATAAACAGTAGTAGAGTAAAAGGTGACATGTGCTTTGCTGGACATCAGTAGCAATGTTTTTATTAGACATTTATACTGTTTTGAGCTCAACGCTAATAGTGTTAGTGACTAGGAATGGTGCCTGGCACAAGACAAATCATTTACAAAAGCATGCAGGATAAATTATTCTCAACAGTGTTTGGAGGTGGAGGGTGGGGCATCATGACATTACAATGCTACAGAATACCATCTGAGGCTAGAAAAACCTCTGAAATATAACAGGAAAAACTTCTAATTTAGAAAAACATTCTTGTCCCTGACATTTGAGACCACAGTATTTCTGCCACTTTTAAAAATCATGATCTCACTGACACACAATCTTTATCAAATCAAACTGAATAGTCATTTTGTTTTTTAAGTGGACCTATAACAGAACTCCTTTTCTCCATTAGTTGGCTTTGCTGTTGTGTGTTTCTGAGGCTCTGGCAAAGTTTCGAGGGTTGATATGGGCGATGTAATCTTCCTGGAACCGAGAATTTGGTGTACGTCGCCTTTTCCTTTCACTTTGTGTGGTGAAGAATGCATCTTCAAAACGCATACTGGAAGCCGTGGACTGCAAAGCACAATTGTATACAAACACATCAAAACCACACAACCAATAGATTAATGCAGAAAACGAACAACAATCAAGCATTTACCGACCACAGATACAAATTAAACAAACACAGAAACACAACTCAACAAAATATGGAAATACAACATAATGTCTTTTTTTTTTTTTTTTTTTAAGGAATAGTTCACCCAAATATGAAAATTCTGTTATATTTTACTTACTCTCATGTTGTTCCAAACCTGTATGGCTTTCTTTCTTCTGTGGAACACAAAAGGAGAATCCAATCAAAATTCCCATTTGAATAATTTCCTTTAAAGAGGAGTCACTATCCATTGCCATTGTATTGAAAAGAAGCACTGGAACATTATTCCAAATTTCTCCTTTTGTGTTCTGTTAGAACGACATGAGGGTGAGCAAATGATGACAATTTTAATTTTGGGGGAACTACTCCTTTTAAGTATATGATTAGAACAAAGAGTACATTAAAGGGCCAGTTCACTAAAAAACAAAAATTCTATCATCATGTATTCAGCCGAGATGTTAGGCAGAATGTTTTCCTCACTCCCCATTACATTGTATCTTTTTTTCCATACAATGAAAGTGAATGGTGACTCAGACTAAAGGTCGATTTATACTTCTCCTTCGAACCTACGCCATAGTAAGCTACGCGTAGCTATGGTGGTTACGGCGTAGGCTGACGTGCACCTCTTAAAAAATTTAACTGCGCGTCGCATCGACAAGACCACAACAGCTTTAACTGGGGCACTTTGTAACCAGCAAATTAAAAAGCACCTGATAAGAGTTGGTTATATTGCCTATATGCATTGTAAAGTCTTAAGACAGCCATTTAGTGTTCACCAAGCGAGGTATAGTTAATAATTAATTTGATGATTTCTTTTTCAGCACGGAATGTCAAAAGTATGCTGAAGTATTTTATTATTATTTAAGCGACTCAAGAGCAAGCATACAGTATTTTTCTCATTCGTTTGCTTCCTACAACACAGGCAACATGCATAATAAATAATAGGTAGCCTACCTAAATTTCAACATGTTCACTTACTTTGTAAGTGAATCGTGTAATCACAGAACGATGCAGAAGCCAACGCAGAACTATAAATTCAAACCAATGCGTTGGCCAATAGGTGGAGCCTACGCCGTAGGTTGAACGCAGAAGTATAAATCAGCCTTAACATTCTGCTTAACTCCTTTTGTTTTCCATATAAGAGAGAAAGTCATACAGTTTTGGAACAACATGACAATGACTAAATGAGACAGAATTGTCATTTTTGCGTAAACTATCTTTTTTAGTTAGAACTCACCAAACGACCTTTGACCTTTTTGGGCAGATCTTCATCCAGTGTGTAAATATCCTCTCTCTTTGCCAAATTTTGAGATCCATCTTCAAATTCCACCTTGCACATACAAAACACAGAACGTACCATAGATGATTAGTAGGGTAGCAGTATCTGGAACCAGATTCCAGGTTGTCTTTAACAGACATTCATATCGGAGTCACTGAAAGAATATGGCTGTGAGAGTTTGCGTGTACCTGGTACATATATGAAGTGTTAGAGCCAAGATACTTGGCTCCATAAAAAAGTCCATCAGGCCACTTCACCTGGACAGCCTCCCCCACCTCAGGAGGCCCAAGCTGGGCACAATCTCTGCTCTGCAATGGACATGAGAAGGAATTCTACTCAGAAAGCAGGTTAATGCAGGTTACGCATCAGGATGGATTAACATTTACATCTAAAATGCAATGTGGTCACATGTGTTTTTGACCATCTCTGTATGTGGTTTCAGTGATGCAATCACAAAACGTTTTGGATGGCATTTACACCTGTACTTAGTGCTGTCCACTTGTGATTGGATAACCCCATACGCATCTTAATAGGTGTAAATTTGGTCAGTGAGATATGGATAGCCATTCTTGCACTGTTTGTTTGCTTGTATGCCTCAGTTCATTAAAAACATGCCACAAACTATTCAGAGACACAACTTTTTGCTTGCCTCCAAAGACATGATGAAACTAGCAGTAATAAAGTCACTCACTACAATGTCTTCAGGGAACGTATCATTGCTGAATGAGCCATCATCGAACATGACCTCGTAGAATGTCTGGGCCGTAACCTGGGTAATACGAGAGCTATAGTAACGAAGGTTCTTGTGTTTGGAGATCACGGTCTGGCCCACCGCCAACTCACTTCTGCTCACTTTGACTTTCTAAGAGGGGAAAAAAAAATCCTGTTAATGTTAATAGGTCAATGACGTGACACTAATTTTCAGTGCCTTGATCTATTCATTTATTTAAAAATACATTATAAAAATGCAATACATGAAATGATTTTAATAAGCCTCTTTTTATTTTGTTATTTTTGTGGGGTAAAGTTACAAATCTCAACTGTTCCAAGCTCACAACCAAGACTAAGGATAATAAGTAGTAAAGTAGTTTTGTGTTACTTCAAAGTCAGTGTGTTATAACCAACATGCAGTAAACCATTTTGTTGCCATATGATGTGAAAAATCGCAGAACATGATGGAGCGAGGACCCTTGTAAACCCTCATGATTCTGTCATGGTCAGCAAGTGTTTTAACCCTTGGATGGTCATAATGATCAAGTCCCTACTTTGAACCTGCCGGGTCAAACTGACCCATTCTTTATCTTCAATTTAAAAAGCTTGTAATAAAGGCTCTGTTTGCTCTGTCTCTCTACTTTTGATCTTGAGTCGTTCCTCTAGGTGGCAGCAAACACTAGAAAAAATATATTTTTTTCTCTATCACCTTCTCTCACAATAAACAGATCTAAAACACCCCAATGCAGCTTCAAAAGTCTTGTAATAAAAAAAGCTTCAAAAGCTTGCAATAAAGGCTCTGTTTTTTCTATCTCCCTACTTTTAGTTTTAGATCATTCCACTAGATGGCAGCAAACACTTGAAAAAACAAATTTTTTCTCAATCACCATCTATTACAATTTACAGATCTGAAATAGGGGGAGCCCCAATGTCTTTTGTGACTCCACCCATAGACATCCAGTCTTTTTTGGGAACCCATGTTTTGTGGAATATCTTGGCCTCTGACTGGACTACAAATGTGATCTTGGTGTCATCTGAAATTTAAAAACCTAAAAAAAAAATGGTGTATAAAATGTAATCATCAATAGTCAGGAACATATTCAAATGATGATTTGTTAATTAGTACTTTTTTTGCTGAACTGCATTTGAGATATAACAGTGGATTATATACCCAGACAAAGCTGAGAGACCAGTAAAAATAGACTAATTTTGTAGAAAACAACCAGTTTGTGGCCATTTTGGGCTTACAGAAGCAGTGATCGGATTCGACATAAGACTTTTTTTATTTTTTTTTATTTTTTGTATCCACATGCATTTATGCATGTACACTATATTGCCAAAAGTATTCGTTCATCTGCCTTTAGACGCATATGAACTTAAGTGACATCCCATTCTTAATCCATAGGGTTTAATATGACGTCGGCCCACCCTTTGCAGCTATAACAGCTTCAACTCTTCTGGGAAGGCTTTCCACAAGGTTTAGGAGTGTGTTTATGGGAATTTTTGACCATTTTTCCAGAAGCGCATTTGTGAGGTCAGACACTGATGTTGGACGAGAAGGCCTGGCTCGCAGTCTTCGCTCTAATTCATCCCAAAGGTGCTCTATCGGGTTGAGGTCAGGACTCTGTGCAGGCCAGTCAAGTTCTTCCACACCAAACTCGCTCATCCATGTCTTTATGGACCTTGCTTTGTGCACTGGTGCGCAGTCATGTTGGAACAGGAAGGGGCCATCCCCAAACTGTTCCCACAAAGTTGGGAGCATGGAATTGTCCAAAATCTTTTGGTATGCTGAAGCATTCAGAGTTCCTTTCACTGGAACTAAGGGGCCAAGCCCAGCTCCTGAAAAACAACCCCACACCATAATCCCCCCTCCACCAAACTTCACAGTTGGCACAATGCAGTCAGACAAGTACCGTTCTCCTGGCAACCGCCAAACCCAGACTCGTCCATCAGATTGCCAGATGGAGAAGCGTGATTCGTCACTCCAGAGAACGCGTCTCCACTGCTCTAGAGTCCAGTGGCGGCGTGCTTTACACCACTGCATCCGACGCTTTGCATTGCACTTGGTGATGTATGGCTTGGATGCAGCTGCTCGGCCATGGAAACCCATTTCATGAAGCTCTCTACGCACTGTTCTTGAGCTAATCTGAAGGCCACATGAACTTTGGAGGTCTGTAGCGATTGACTCTGCAAAAAGTTGGCGACCTCTGCGCACTATGCACCTCAGCATCCGCCGACCCCGCTCTGTCATTTTACGTGGCCTACCACTTCGTGGCTGAGTTGCTGTCATTC
Organism: Myxocyprinus asiaticus; assembly: GCF_019703515.2. Classification (NCBI taxonomy): domain Eukaryota; kingdom Metazoa; phylum Chordata; class Actinopteri; order Cypriniformes; family Catostomidae; genus Myxocyprinus; species Myxocyprinus asiaticus. Next base: position 34,054,807 of record NC_059350.1, read on the forward strand.
CCAATCACTTCCACTTTGTTATAATACCACTGACAGTTGACTGTGGAATATTTAGTAGCGAGGAAATTTCATGACTGGACTTGTTGCACAGGTGGCATCCTATCACAGTACCACACTGGAATTCACTGAGCTCCTGAGAGCGGCCCATTCTTTCACAAATGTTTGTAGAAGCAGTCTGCATGCCTAGGTGCTTCATTTTATACACCTGTGGCCATGGAAGTGACTGGAACACCTGAATTCAATTATTTGGATGGGTGAGCGAATACTTTTGGCAATATAGTGTATGTATGTGTGTGTGAATGTAAGTATGGATTTATGTATGTATGTGTGAATGTGTGTGTGCTGGGGCCCTCCTGGGGGGGGGGGGGGGGTGTTTGGGGTGGTTAGGGGATGGGGGATTATAAGTATAGGATTACTTATAATAACATTTTGAAATTTTCTTCCACTTTACAGCTTTCTTGTAAGTTTTTATATGATCTGGCTCAAATTGACCCAGATTAATTTTGTTTATAGACAAATGAAATTAAAAAAAAAATTACATTGCCAGGTTCAGATCACCTCTGTGGAGGATGTCATGAAGTTTCAAGCCGAAAAATTTAAGTTGATGTAAATCACTGTTAAGTTTAAATGGGTCAAATTGACCCGAAAGTCCATAAAGGGTTAAAAAAAATAAAAAAATTAAAAAAAAATCAAATAATACATTTTGAAGACATTGCAAGGTGAATTCAGGTTGACAAATGTCATGATGTCATGGATCAATAAAAAGTTCAAGATATTTATAAACAAATACTTTTTAACATTTAAAAGTATAATTTAAAACCTTTTTGATAACATATATTCAGTGTAAGGAATATATGCTATTTTTTACTTGATGATTGTACTATTTTTTTTTTAATTTTTAGGGTCATTTTAGAGTCGTTTATAACACACAAGCAGAATGAAGAGTTTGTAAAACCAGTTAAAAAACAAATTAATTGAATGCAAAAAAATTACCCAAGAATGGTTTTACAGAGTTTGTCCTGCTGTTATTGAGACAATTACCCTTAGCTTTATCATGAATGAGGAGTTTTATCAGTAGCTAGAGGAGCCAGAGTACCTTGACATTTTTAACAATTACCAGAAGGTTATTACTGACCAAACCAAAGAGGACTTCCAAGAACATTTACAAGAACTTTAGGTTACTCACCTAACACCGAGTTCTCTGATAACAGGAGTGAGGTACTGTATCTCACTATGGGTAAACACCTTGGGTGTGGCCAATCCTGGAACATTTACATTTATGCATTTGGCTGACTCTTTTATCCAAAGCGACTTACAGTGCATTCATTCTATACATTTTGTCAGTTTGTGTGTTCCCTGGAATCGAATCCATGATCTTGGCCTTGCTGCTGTAGATCCCTTTGCATCGCACAAAAACGCTCATTGCTCTCTGTTCTTCTCTCTGGCGAGAGACAGTGCTCCTATGGGTGTGGATGCTCTAGCACAACCTTGGCTAAACGCGCTACTTTACGCATTACCTCCACTGAACCTGATTACTCCAACTCTAAAAAGAGTAATAGGATACAGCCATTCAGTCATTCTGATTGCTCCAAACTAGCCAGGGAAACTGTGTGCCCAGCTTTAGGCCATCCCTCTGTGCAGGGACCTCCTGTTGCAAGCGCAGGAGGAAATCTTTCATCCTGCCCAGACCGAGTAGCTCTTTGGGCGTGGCCCATGAAAGGCTAAATTTGAGTGTTATGGGTTTACCCCCGAGGGTGACTGAAATGATATAGAGCATGAGGGCTGCTTCAACACACTCTGCGTATGATTGGAAATGGGCTGTGTTCGAGCAGTGCTGTGCACAAATTGCCCTCTCCACCGACAGGGATCGTGGGTAGGTTCCTGGGCCGGTACGAATTCTCGAACTTTTCCACCGCTGTAAAGGCCATTCTGGGGCAAAAAATCTGGTTCCGCACCAGCCCCAAAAGGAACCGATTACGTCAGGGAGCGAAGGGCATGATTATGTTTCGTCCCCAGGTAGTTTCCAAACAACAAACGAGTGCTCTACTTGCGATTTGGTCTTCTAAGGAGATCCGCGATAAACTAGAGAGATTGCAATGGAAAAATTCAAGTCGGCTTCAAATCATAAACAAACTGAAACCTTTAAAGAGCATAAGAGACCCAAGCAAAAGGTGGAGGGAGCAACAATGTCTTGGTCTCTGTGCTCGGACACCGACCATCCAGCTAACTAACCAGGGCACTGAATTCAGTCAGTCTCGCTTGAGATAAACATTATATTTGCCAACTTTGTTAGCTTTCCTAACACTCTTTTCATCTTATTTTGTGCGTTGTTTTGTTCAGTAGGGGGATTACTCACTTAGGAAGATCGCTGCTATATCTGTTGTGTAAACTAGTAGGATTCTCAAATCAAGGCATAAAAATAATATTATATGCAATGGCAAAACTCCAAATGTAACCATCTGCTACACCAAATGTAATAACGATTACACGGTTACAGTTTATAGTACTTAGCAATATAAGCCACTTTAAAAAGTTTATATATAATAATGTAATTACGTTACCTGTCGCATAATATCATCTCTGTCAATCTTGTTGAGCAATGTATTAACGTGATCACATTTCTCTGTGCGTTTAAATATTTCATTATAAAAAACAGGAGTTAAAACTGTAGGCTACACAAACACTGTGACACGCCATGTTTTTTTATGTTTGAGGTAGTCACATAAAACTACCACATAGTCACGTAACCTGAAAAGCACGGCCGATTTACCAGCCAAGAACAGGCTCGGCACAAGAACCATCGCCATTTCGGTGGAAAAGGGCTAAGAGACACATTGTCCCATTTTTACGTTCAGTAAAGTATAGTTTTTTCTGCAGAAACTTATTCGAATACAATGGGTCAACACCCGCTTGTTTGCAGGTTTATGAGGGGCGCAAGGCGTTTGTACAGGGTGTCCAAACCACTGGTTCCATGAAGGGATATGTCCTTGGTCCTGAACGTGCTTTCTCAGCCGCTCTTTGAGCCAGTTGAAAGTATAGAATTAAAATTCCTTTAAAGGCAGCTTTATTACTGGCCTTAACAACTGCAAAGCGGGAGTGAACTCCATGCTTTGTAAGTTCATCACTCTTGTATGCATTTTCTGTGGATTTATCAAGAGTGTTTCTTAAAATGAAAATCCTTTCTTAAAATCTTGCTTTTGTGCCTAAGGTGAGCGACTCTGTGCTCAGCTGTGAGCCGGTGGATTTGCAAACATTTCACTCACCGCCTTTTTCCTCGCCGGAGGACAAGCGAAAAACATTTAAAAACATTTTTTAACACATTTTGTTTCTGGGGGCCTGGATAGCTCAGCGAATAAATACGCTGAGTCGCGAGTTCGAATCCAGGGCGTGCTGAGTGACTCCGTGCTGAGTGGCCCAGTTGCTAGGGAGGGTAGAGTCACATGGGGTAACCTCCTTGTGGTCACTATAATGTGTTTCTTTTCTCACTCTCGGTGGGGCACGTGCGGAGTTGTGCGTGGATGCCACGGAGAATGGCGTGAAGCCTCCACATGCGCTATGTCTCCGCGGTAACGCGCTCAACAAGCCATGTGATAAGAAGCATGGATTGACGGTCTCAGATGTGGAGGCAACTGAGATCGTCCTCCGCCACCCAGATTGAGTCGAGTCACTACGTCACCACGAAGACAGAGCGCATTGGGAATTGGGCATTCCAAATTGGGGAGAAAAAAAAAGAAAAAAAAGAACAAGTGTTTCTTTTCCCCTTCCATACTTTTAGAATTTGTGGGGTTCTTATATTTTGGACACTACGAGTCGGTTGACTAGTCTGCTTTGGACAGCATATCTGCAATACAGGAGTTGGCTACCCCAGTTCTCTGATAACATGAGTGAGGTATCTCGCCACACCAGTGTTATTATAGTAATTATTATTATTTTTATTATTATTATTTTAAATTTTCATTTGAATTTCAGTTTTAGTTTCAGCGTTCTTTGTTTTCTGTCGTTTTTATTCATTTTTTTTAAATAAAAATTATTTTTATTTCAGTTTTAGGAATTGACTAATCTATGACGTACATTAGCTGACTGGGTTAAAATGGAATAAACCTATTTATTGCACACTTTAAGGGTTAGTTCACCCAAAAGTACAATTTTCTCATCATTAACCCCCATGCCATCCCAGATGTGTGATTTTTATTTTTCTTCTGCTGAAAACAAATGAAGATTTTTAGAAGAATATCTCAGCTCTGTAGGTCCATACAATGCAAGTAAATAGCAACCAGAACTCCTAATGCTCCAAAAAGCAAATAAAGTCAGAATAAAGATAATCCATAAGACTCCAGTGGTTTAATCAATGTCTTCTGTAGTTCTATAGTTGGGTTTTGGGTGAGAATGGACCAAAACAAAAATGTTCACTATACACTGTATCTTGATAGCAGTCTCTTTGGGGATTATGATTTCAAGCTCAATTACACTTCCTATAACGTCATCTAGTGTTCCGAGCATGCGTCAAGCACTAGGAAGCTTGAAATCATGATTGTGCCTAGAGACTGTAATGACAAGATGTATAGTAAAAAGGTGTTATATTTTGGTCTGTTCTTACCCAAAGCCAACTGTATCACTTCAGAAGACATTAATTAAACAACTGGAGTCATATGGATTACTTTTGTTGCTGACTTTATCTCCTTTTATGGAGCTTTTGGAGTTCTGGTCACCATTCACTTACATTGTATCTACAGAGCTAAGATATTCTTCTAAAAATCTTCATTTCTGTTTAGCAGAAGAAAGAAAGTCACACATCTGGGATGGCATGAGGTGAGTAAAGGATGAGATAATTAAAATTTATGGGTAAATTATCCCTTTAAGTTCTGGTGGTACTGTTAATCTTACCAAAATAGTTAATTTCTTTAACAGAGATAATTATACAACTATACAGATTTAACCATAATATTATTTATTTTATACAGAAGCAATGAAACATGCTCACTTTGCTACTGAGATAAACGTATTTCCAATTACTGCCAACTAAAGAACAAAAATAACATACGTCAATTTAAAACAAACAGGGAGAAATTATTTTTTTTACAATAACGGCCCTCACCTCTACTTGTACTTTTAAGAATGTAGGGACATTGCAAAGTCTTGTAGATATGCCTGTGTCTGTGAATAAATTAACGAATGCATCTTCTCATGTTTAATACTAATTTGAACTAGTGGCCCAGGCGTGTGACCTTTCAAGACATGATGATAACGTCTGCTGTGTTTTTTGTTCAGTTTGTATAATGCTTTTCGTTGTTACCTCGTTTCTGCTGTCTTTGCCACGGTTTAGGAATGCCTGGTGAACATCTCTGTGAGAGCACAGGTGCAACTTCAAATTAGTGAGGTTTTTACCCTTCATTTTGGTGCCACAGATAAATTGTGACAAAACAAAGCATTTGCTTTTTAGAGTCACTGTTCTATTCAAGGTATTCCCACACAGCACTCCTTTGCTTTCTGCCATGAAACACATCTCGCACGTTTTGAAGACACAGAGTAGGCGTGGTGCCGAACACCTCAACCTATTGTTGTAGTGCATGATCTGACCATTCAAAATTTTACATTTTTTTTCAAGAGTTATATTGCTTCTTGATATTCACATATTGTAATTTTGGACGGAAAAATGAAATGAAAAGAAAAAATATGAAAACTAAATATCGTTTTTGTGTGTTTATTTTATTTTAGTTAGTTGTCAAGGCAAGATTTTTTTGTTTTCATTTAAAAAATGTCTGTATTAGTTTTCGTTTTCATTAACAATTATAACCCTGCACAACTCTTCCCTCCTTGCAGTTGCATGGAGAAGAGATTTGTGGAGAATGAAGTAGGCACCTATGACAGTGGTTTTTAATAGGGAGTTGGGACTCATCACTGCTGTGATTGGTCTGTCAATTGACAGATGTGGTGTTATTGGTGCTTCCACACGCTTGTTAAAGACTCTTGGTGCTAATGAAAATCTGAAAGGCACCATCAAAATGTAATAACCTACTCCCTGATGCATGTGTGAAAGTATGCGTCCTTCAGATCGACTGACGTTAACCAGTTTCTAATACGAATAAATTGAGAGAGTGTTTTGCGCATGAGCATTTTGAACTTGTACCTTCTGAAGGGGTTTGTTGAGGTTCCGCAAATCCAGAATGGGACTTTACATTGGCTATTTCCTCCTCCAAAATCCAAGCTGTTGACATTAACACACTGTTGAACAGAGGTGGTTTTACCATGAATTGCAGCCAATAACCCTGTTTTATTGTAGACAAAATCCAGGGGTGATCTGCGCATGAGCAGGAACTTTCTGTGTGAACAGAGGGGGAGCCGCTGAAGCGCTCACTCAATGATGGTGCTGCTCCACGATCTAGCTGCGGAGCTAGGGATTCCAGCTCTGAGTTTGGCATTATTTTGTGATTTTGTGTGTTTATTTTCACACATTGCTGTGCCCTTGGCCCTCGGGCTGGTCTGGGTTTTAGGATCCACTGAGGTGTCAGGAAATCTGTCTTCTCCCTCTCAGATAGGCCGAGCCAAATAGCCCGTTTGCCCACAGCAGAGAGACCCTTGCTGCAGTCGCAGCTCTGGACGGCTCCTCTTGGCATATGTAGGTTGAGATCCACAAAACACAGGTCTCTTCCCACAACGCTGCATCCAGCCCTTGAGAGCATTAAGAGCCTTTGCGTCTAGGGCTGAAGATCGGTAGACCTTCTGTTAAATGGAGGCCAACAATCTCACCGTCCATCCCGGTAATGAAGAGGGAGCAAACGAAAAGGCCGGCCAACGATCCGGGGGAAGTTGATTCGCCACCGACGCCTCGACTGGAGTGGGGCTGGACATCCTCAGCTCACCATCTCGTGCACATCCAGCCTAGAGAAGCCTTTAACAGGCACTCTGTGCAAAAACGGCTTGTCCCAAAAACAACACATCTCCACAGCGCAGGCTGGAATGGCTGGAATTAATTGTTGGACCAGGGCAGCATGTGACGGCAGCCATTTGCCATCATACAGATCCCTCTCTGTACCCTGGCCAGCTTGCCGTGGCAGTCAGTCGATGGACAGCTTGGCCGCCACCCTCCTACACATCTCAATAAGGTCCAGATCTCCCTGGCTGCCCAGCCAGTAAGGAGGACAGCAGTGAGAATGGCATCATCTTCGTCCTCCTTGCCATTGTCCTCTAAAAGACGATCATCATCATCGTCATCCTCCTCCACTTCCCTGTCCCCCATCAAAGGAGCTGGGTCAAAGAGGGGAGGAAGATCGGGGGAGACTTTGTCCATGAGTTCACCCCAGCTTCGCTGTCCCTGCACCTGGGGAGGGGGGTCTTTCTCCGCTAGCGGCAGAGTAAAACAGGAATCTCAATATTCGAAGCTGCGACCCACACTCTCCTTTCCAAGACTCTCCATACGAAACAGGAACAATGCGGGCAACACTCGGGATTAGCGAGTGCAGCCTGTGCATGCCTGACCCCCAGACAGGCGATACATAGCGGGTGCTAATCATTAGACGAGATCATAGATCCACAAGCCCACGGATGTGAGGGATCCTTTCCCTTCACTCTGCGAGCTCTCAGTTGCCATGACAGAACCCGAACTCAACAACAAAGCAGCAGTTCACCACAAAGTGCCACTTGATTCTGTGTTAATACCCTTAATGTGACAAGCGCAGCCAATCTGCCACACCACCACAACATACCGGAGAGGTAGAAGCTATAAAAGCTCAAAACTCAAAACACAAGCTCACCTCCACGCACTGGTTAATGCCACCCGGAGAAACGCAATATAAATACAGCAGAAAGTATATTCAGTTTGACAGTAAATATACTTGCAAAAAGAACAGCCGCGCTCTGGGACGTACCTGAACGGCTCGTCTGATGAACTGTTTAACGACCACTTCTTGTGTGTCCTGCTGAGGATAGTTTCCAATGATCTTCATGAGTTAAAGAATGAAAATGAAGTAGGCACCTATGACAATGGTTTATTTTAGGGAGGTGGGACTCCCTCATCACTGATGTGATTGGTCTGACAGACGTGGTGTTATTGATGCTTCCAAGCTTTGGCCACGCCCGAGGTGTTTACCCATAGTGAGATACTGAACAAATGTTACAAAGAGAACTCTTTCCTTTAGTTTTGTAAGACACTAAGCCCATGTCTAAAAAATTAGAACAGACAACAGATCGAGAATGATAAATCCGAACAATGGGCCAAGTCAAACTGTCAGGAGACAGATAGCAATGGAACCTTTTCACAGTCTGTGATGACGCATTTCCACCTTATTTAGCAGAGTGAATCAAGTAATCCTTTCTATATTTTAATTTTTTAAATTACAGTAAATTTAGATTATACTTTGTATTATATTACACTGAAATTAGTTAAAATAAATAAATAAAAGAAAATAAATAAAAAAATAAAAATAGTTACCACAGCTGTGATAAGGTTTCTAATATAGCTGCTAAGGGAGTGACAGTAAATTTGGCATCTTTCTCTCTTCTGTCGTAATCCACCGCACTCTATTTTTTTTTCTCTTTGTGTGAAGTCGTTGAAACGTAACAGTGGAATTTATATATATTTTTTTTTTATGATGAAGCAAACAGGAATAAAAAAATAATATTTGCCGTGGTCTCCCATTCACCACTATAGAAGTTTACCCTGCAACAGTTTACTTCTACATTGAAACCCGGAAATGTGAAAAGGGTCCGTAAAGAATCTGTAACAAACTGAATTTATCTGATAATTTTCATCCAATCAATATGTCTGTGTAAGTGGTCCTCATATTGGTCTGGAAGTACAGCAGCAGTGAGTATACTCACAGCACTGGAGCTCCGTGATTGGTGTCTGTGACAGGTGATAAAAACCACATACGGCCAATCATCAGGCTCCATGGGCACTCCAGCAGCGTGAGCACAGGTGACATGGAAAGAGGTGGGGCAACGGCCACATGAGCACTGAATACACGCTCCAGACAACTTTTTTATCCTGTTACGGCAATATATACACTTCTACAGACAGAGAGAGAAAGTATACAGAGTACACATAAAAGAAGGTCAAGACTTCAAACTGTCTAAAAATTGAAATGAGAAGAGAACAGTTCTTTGACCTTTTTTTTGTACTAAACCGGTGCTCCAAGAGACATTAACTTGCTCAGCTTTGAAGGGCTATTAAGATGCTTTTGCACAGATTTCAATTTGGTTTGCAATTCTGCAAACATAGCTACCTACACTATGCGGCAAAAAGAATGGGGACGCTCCCTATTCTTCTTCTTACAGGGTTTGGCTACTTCAGCTACACTCATTACTAGGTGCATAAAATAAAGCATACACCCATGCAATCTTCATTCAGTAGAAAGTGGCTCATTTTTGGACATTTTTCAGACTGTTATTCAATATAAACATGCGCTAACCGAACGTCTTTTGCAGCTGCGGCACTCCTATCCATTTCTTTTAACGTTTCACGCTATTTAAAATGTGTTTACATGTGCACCTCCCATGCTGCCGATCGACCTTCGGCTGGGGGGTGTCGGTGGACACGGCAAATGGGGCTCCAAAGGGAGTCAGGGGCTTTACATTAATGTGGCCCTGCATGTTGTCTGTATCTATGAATGTGAATATGTGTTTGTGTGTATGTGTGTGTGTGTGCTTATTGCTCACCAGTTTATATCTCTGTACAGGTATGCCACTGATGTCAATAGGAGCTCTCTTCACCACATCAATGAACTTCACCTCAGGAAGACCCACAGCACACATCACATGGGCCCATCTACAGCATGTATAATTCATGAGCTGCTTGCACTACATCTAAGAACACTGGCCTTAATATGTCTATATTTAAATAGTGGAGAATTGTTGTAAAAAAAGTATGCCCAATCTTATGCTGTTTTGTATAAACAGTAATACAACATTAACAACACTATATTCATATTAAAGGGATAGTTCAGCCCAAAATTCTGTCATCATTTACTCACCCATATGTTTTTCCAAACTTTTATGACTTTTTTTCTTCCGTGGAACACAAAATGAATTGTTAGGTAGATAACAATAAGCCTAATAATAAGCTAACAAGCCTCAGTCAACATTCACTTTTATTGTATGAAAAAATGAAAGAAAGAATTGAATGGTGACTGAGGCTAACATTCATCCTAACATCTCCTTTTGTGTTCCATGGAAGAAAGAATGTAATTTGGATTGGAACAACATGACATTCAGCTAATGTTAACACAATTTCCATTTTTGACTGAGCTATCCATTAAGGGCACTAAATGAGGTAAATTACCTATCATCTGAGGTTTTTTTCAATGCACCTCCCCTCAGGTTACACAAACAGCATTCCTATTAGAACAAACACAAACAGAAACAAACATAGTAAAACAGCAACCAAAAAACAGCCACGCTTTCCATTTTTAGGTTTAAAAAAGTGTTTGTAAAAAAAAAATAATAATAAAAAAAAAAAAAATGGGTGACAGTGATAAAGAAAACTTTGATTGAATGATTACATACAGCTGCCAAGTCTCTGCTTAAACATCGGTCACATGTCCATGGTGGGCCAAAATCATGAGCAGCAACACCGTAGCAACCTGTGGACCAACCAAACGGTTACATTATCTCCTTTGTGCTAATGAAAGCTAGTGTTTATGGATGCAAATGAAAACTAAAGCTAATGAAATATGAGTAGTGGCTTTTAACTTCAATACTATTGACAAAATCTGTGATTGTTTTGGGTTCTGGGTGGTTGCTTACTGGCCCAATTCAAAAGAGCCCACTCTGAAGTCTTTAGCTGCTCTATAGTACGAGTAAGTGTTTTTTCCTTTATATTTAGTGTATTGTGATTCAAAACGTTGAAATATTGTGATCTTTTACTCGCTTGTTTCTCAATGTCTATAGCCTCATTGTAAGCAATTGTGCTCGTGCGTTTATGTTGTCATTTTGATCACCAGTGTGTCGAGATGGCTGCTCAATTTCCCCAGTAACAAACTGTGACTCGAGCAGCACAGTGGAAGGGGTGTGGGTTTGACCTGTGTGTCCACTGCAAACTCTCATTCAGGTCTGCCTCCAGTCCAGTATGCAACGCCCTCTTTTCACAATCCAATCATCAACAACCGAATCATCAAGTCCCCACCCTACATTTGTTTCTTGTTCATTAAGCCGTTTCACTCAGAAATATGTCACAATACAGAAGTAGGTCACAACTTCCGTTTAATACCGACTTTAAGGTATCATTCATGTCCGTAGCACGAATGGTGCAGGCATAGTTACATGCTGAAGTTTGTAAGCAATAATAAATAAAGTGATTAAAAAGCACCACTTACTAAATATTTAATTTTTATTTAATCTACATATGCCAAAAAGCCTGCAGCAACAGAGCACCAATCTTGAGACCTACGCTGCATCCGAATATCCATACTTTCCTACTACATAGTATGCCAAAAACAGTATGCTAATGGAGTAGTATGTCCAAATCCACAGTATTCTTGAAGCAGTAAGCGAGAAATACCCAGATGACCCACTATTTCAGGAAGTATGGATCGACTTGACATAGCGAGCTAAGGTGACATGATGTTCAAAATACTGGGTTTAAAGGAACAGCGGTGAATCGTGAGTCAACTTTAAATGTTGTATATACCAAGATAATTGTTCCTTGTGCTTAAATGGTGCTTGTTTAACAAAACCAGAGCAGATAGTTTTCACAGTTGTTTTTACGTCATCTATTAAGGTCACGAGACAATGCCCACGTCCCCGTGCATGCATACCTAAAATAACGTACTGTTTTACTGGCCGAGAAGTTCATTCTTCATCAGATATAGTACACTCTGTGTGGCTAATTCTCACATTAAAAAAAATAATTATCAAACAAAGGAAGAAAAAAAAAAAACACTTTAAGGTATCCGCAAAGGCCTATTTCTGGTATAAGTTTTGTGGAATTTTATAAAGTCAGTTTGAATGCTTTTGTACTTAAGGCAAACACATTATATAATAATTTACAGTGCAACTGAACACCACAAACATACATTTTGTGTATGCATTAATATTAATGTTAGTTAGTGTAAGTTAGTGTGTTGTTAGTGTGTTGTCAGGTGATCTCATAAACGTACTGGCATGAACTTGAACACAGCAATAGTTGCAGGCAACAAGTGGACTGGATCCATCCTCCTCCAGGAGTGTATTCAAGGGACATGGACCCTCCTCGTACGCAAAGCAGATTTCAGGGATCAGGGGTCGTGATCTCAAGCCCACTTCCCGTAAACAAGATTCCTGTGACTCTGAAGCAGCACTCATCAAGACTTCATGCCTTCTCTCCTCTGAATTCTCAGGCTGACAGAGAACAAAACAAAACCTTGAAATAAATGCATTTGTCACAATATATACAGTTGTGCTCAAAAGTTTGCATACCCTGGCAGAAATTATGAAATTTTGGCATTGATTTTGAAAATATGACTGATCATGCAAAAAACTTTTATTTAAGGATAGTGATCATATGAAGCCATTTATCATCACATAGTTGTTTGGCTCCTTTTTAAATCTTAATGATAACAGAAATCACCCAAATGGCCCTGATCAAAAGTTTATATACCCTTGAATGTTTGGCCTTGTTACAGACACACAAGGTGACACACACAGGTTTAAATGGCAATTAAAGGTTAATTCCCCACACCTGTGGCTTTTTAAATTGCAATTAGTGCCTGTGTATAAATAGTCAATGAGTTTGTTAGCTCTCACGTGGATGCACTGAGCAGGCTAGATACTGAGCCATGGGGAGCAGAAAAGAACTGTCAAAAGACCTGCGTAACAAGGTAATGGAACTTTATAAAGATGGAAAAGGATATAAAAAGATATCCAAAAACTTGAAAATGCCAGTCAGAACTGTTCAATCACTTATTAAGAAGTGGAAAATTCGGGGATCTCTTGATACCAAGCCAAGGTCAGGTAGACCAAGAAAGATTTCAGCCACAACTGCCAGTAGAATTGTTTGGGATACAAAGAAAAACCCACAGGTAACCTCAGGAGAAATACAGGCTGCTCTGGAAAAAGACGGTGTGGTTGTTTCAAGGAGCACAATATGACGGTACTTGAACAAAAATTAGCTGCATGGTCGAGTTCCCAGAAAGGAGCCTTTACTGCGCCAATGCCACAAAAAAGCCCGGTTACAATATGCCCGACAACACCTTGACACGCCTCACAGCTTCTGGCACACTGTAATTTGGAGTGATGAGACCAAAATAGAGCTTTATGGTCACAACCATAAGCGCAATGTTTGGAGAGGGGTCAACAAGGCCTATAGTGAAAAGAATACCATCCCCACTGTGAAGCATGGTGGTGGCTCACTGATGTTTTGGGGGTGTGTGAGCTCTAAAGGCACGGGGAATCTTGTGAAAATTGATGGCAAGATCAATGCAGCATGTTATCAAAAAATACTGGCAGAAAATTTGCATTCTTCTGCATGAAAGCTGCGCATGGGATGCTCTTGGACTTTCCAGCACGACAATGACCCTAAGCACAAGGCCAAGTTGACCCTCCAGTGGTTACAGCAGAAAAAGGTGAAGGTTCTGGAGTGGCCATCACAGTCTCCTGACCTTAATATCTCAAAGAGATCTCAAATGTGCGGTTCATGCAAGATGATCAAAGACTTTGCATGACCTGGAGGCATTTTGCCAAGATGAATGGGCAGCTATACCACCTGCAAGAACTTGGGGCCTCTATTACAATACAATAGACAACTATTACAAAAGACTGCATGCTGTCATTGATGCTAAAGGGGACAATACACAGTATTAAGAACTAAGGGTATGCAGACTTTTGAACAGGGGTCATTTCATTTGTTTCTTTGTTGCCATGTTTTGTTTTATGATTGTGCCATTCTGTTATAACCTACAGTTGAATATGAATCCCATAAGAAATAAAAGAAATGTGTTTTGTCTGCTCGCTCATGTTTTCTTTAAAAATGGTACATATATTACCAATTCTCCAAGGGTATGCAAACTTTTGAGCACAAATGTAATGCATATACAGTACACAAGATTAGTACCTATGGTTGTGCAGTATCCATCAACACGTTACCTGATAATATGGCATGAAGAGGGTGCAGACAGCACAGTGTGGAGCAGTTTTAGCTGCAGTTATGTTGTACTCTCTTTCATGCTGGAGATGAGCTTTCCTGTGCTGCCACAGATGCACTAAAGGCTTTGCCCATTCCTCAGTCTCTGGCTCCTCTTCTTCAGCTATGCCCTCCTCTACGGTCTCTGAGACACACACAAACACACACACACAAATAAATGAATGATACATTTACTCACATTACCTTCTATTAAAATGAGAGGTAAAAATATTTTAAAAGAACCGCTGCACTGCTACGGTATATAGTACAAGAAATTGTATAGTTGAGCAAGTGAACTTGCAGCCTGAACTGAATGTGCTGAGAAAGAAAGACTGAGGCCCATGAATTAATAGACACAGGCAATAAACAAGACAACCACAAAATTCTATTGTGCTGTCGTCGCCAGTTGCATTCATCAAACTTATACAGTAGCATGATCAGTGTTTTCGGATTATGATTAATTATTAATGAATCAGTCAAATAGACAACATAAAATTAAAAAAATATTACAATACATTACAAAGTAGTACTGTTATAGGACTAATCATATGCTTTCTCAAGGAATTGGAATTGTTAGGTGGAATTGGAACAGGAGCTTCATTTATAAAGACGTTCCTAGAATGATCTTAAATGTGAACATACAACAATTTCATAAATGTTCCTACAAATGATTTATGAAAATGTCTGTACACTTGAAAACATTTTCCTAAATGCATCCCATTTTGAAAATCGTAATTCATCTTAAAGGTGCACTCAGTAACGTTTGTCTTTGTGTCATCTTGGACTTACACTGACACTTAGCGGCTTGGATGCAACATCATTTAAAATCAATGGTTTTCAGTTTCAGATGCCATTGAAGAAATTTAGTATTCACTGTCAGCCATGAGTACTTTAATCAATGAGTGAAAGTGTCAAATAACAGGATGGTTACTGAGATTATACAAGTAGTATTCGGCTGGTCATGTGATTCTAAAATGGCAGCCCCCATGTGCAGACCCTCTCCACAATAAAACAGCTTTTGTAAGGTTACTGATATAACTGGAGTCTTCATTTTAATGTGAGTGGTCATGATTTCCTACATATATTGCAAAATGACAATCCATGTATTTAGGAGTTAAACTTTTTTAATGAGGAAAAAATTACTGGTGCACCTTTAAAATCATGCGCACATGAATGAACGCATGGACTCCTCCTACAGAATGCCTACAAATATTCTAATTGATGAGACAAAATACAATAAAAGCGCATGCGCAAATTATTCATTCGTTCATTTATTTGTTCATGAGGAACATTCTTGTACGGTTGGCAAGGTTTTCAAAAAAAAAATAAATAAATAAATAAAGTGCAGCAACCGGTTTCTACTCATATAATGTAGCCTATTCAACAACTCATCATCAGTTATTAATTTTAATTATCAACAATAAATCCACACCATTCTTCAATCAATGTCCATATTCTTGCTACACCTTAATTCCAAAAAGAAATAACGTTCTTTTTTCGCTATTCTCTTCTGCTCGCTATTGATATTACGCTGCACTTTTCAGTCAAATCATTTGTTTTTACGTCCTCAACAACAGCAGACAAGAGGCTGATGGATGAATTGATAAAAAATGGTAACACTTTACAATAACGTTCCATTTGTTAACACTAGTTAACAAAATTAACTAACAATGAAAAGTACTTTTACAGCCTTTATTAATCTTGTTTATTGTAAAATTCAAAATATAGTAATACAATTGTTTTTCTGTGATCTGTGAATGCTCTTTACCCTCTCCCCTCCCCTCTCCTGTCCTTCTTTCTCCTTTATTAACATCAACCTGCCCAGGGACTACAGATGAAAATTAATCATCTTGGCTAAATCTGGCACATTTTACATTGATATTATGTTTCTTAATGTGTATTGTCCCTGATTAAATAAATACATTTAAATGGCGTGAAGCCTCCACACGCGCTATGTCTCCGTGGCAACGCGCTCAACAAGCCACGTGATAAGATGCACGGGTTGACGGTCTCAGACGCAGAGGCAACTGGGATTCGTCCTCCGCCACCCGGACTGAGGCAAATCACTATGCGACCACGAGGACTTACAAGCGCATTGGGAATTGGGGATTCCAAATTGGGAGAAAAAGGGAAAAAAAAAATTATATATATATTACCTAATATAATATAATAACTAATGCTAATGAATGGAACCTTATTGTAAAGATTTACCAAAAAACGTAGGCGAGTTATAAATAGGAGACTGTTTCCGGTGCTTTCAACCATCTATATATTGATTTAGCCATGTTTTAAAATATAATCTCTACACCTCCTCACTCTAAAAATGTGCTTGACATATAACATACCATATATTATACCAGCCTGTCATCTCACAGGTCTCAAAATTAATTTATTATGTAAACATGCAGGACTATAAATAAATATTCTGTTGCTCTGGATTAATATGTATTTCATTTATTAATAAATTCATTCTGTCACTGATTCGTATTTGCACCACTAAAAATCGAAATCAAGTCAGTGCACTAACACACTAGAGCATGAGCACAAAAAACATTCCTACACATGCTTGTCAGTTGACGTACATATAAGAACATTATAAATCCAGATTTATTCCTCTATTTTGAAGTAGGATAAAATCCATGGAATGTAGGATAAAATCTGATTGTATGTATGTTTTATAAATAAAGCCCCAGAACTGACAGATTTCTTAAGATTCCCATCCCTAATCCCCAAGTGTGCAATTTGCTCATAATTTGGTTGCATAGAAAACTAAAATGGTTAAACATTAACCGTCATCACTGGTAGTCTGCTGCTTTACTGCACTGGGAACTGCTCTTGCGGTGGGTTTTCTTAGGGGGTGACGCCAACTTTTGGTGGTCTTCTTACAAGTTTGTATGTGATACTGTGAGAAGGAGAGAGAGATAGATGTCAGTGTGAGAGAAAGCATACAAACATGAAACTGTTGTTTCCTTTATTGTGCATCTATTTATATGCGTATGTACATTTATTGATGCTTTAGCAATGGGAAGCTTTGTTTATAGTGCCAGTAGAACTTTCTTTCAATCATGAAAAAGTATATAAAGGAACAGATTAAAGAGGGTAAATTGTGATGGAAATGAAGGTGTGAACAGCAATTAAGCACTTAAAACACTTCATAGCGAAATCTAGTTAATATAACAGTGTGTCCTAACCAGGTGCGATGCGACAATTTGCCAGCGAAGCTTTGTCTGTTCACACTAAAAGAGAAAATGCTAACAAAACCAGTCAATCAGAACATATTTATTTTTGAATATACAACTTTGTATACGGCAGTTTTCATCAGTGAGATTTCAATCTAGGTGGCGCTTCCCACAGCGACATAACAGATACAGAAACCAAAGATCAACTAAATGTATTTTCACTTGTCTCATAATTTGTCACAATTGCGGCTGGTTAGGACAAAAGCTCTGCTCAATGGACCCTTTTCCATTTCCAGGTTTGTAGAAGTAAACTACTGCATGGTAAACTGCTATAGTTGTGAATGGGAGACCAGAGCAAATATTATTTTTCATTTACATTTATGCATTTGGCAGATGCTTTTATCCAAATCGAATTACAGTGCATTCAAGCTATACATTGTATCAGTTTGTTTGTTCCCTGGGAAATAAACCTATGATCTTGGTGTTGCTAGCGCTATGCTCTACCAGTTGAGCTACTTCTCCGTTCTCATTTGCTCAACAGTAAAAGTCGACTATTCGACGACTTTCCAAAAGAGGAAAAAGAATAGAGAGAGATGTACTTCGACAGTCAGAAAAGAGAAAGATGTACCAGATGTACCCTACCAGCTCAGCAGCTGTATTTAAAACCCCACTGCAGTGGTAACTAGTTTTTTGGTAATTAATGCCAAGGTAATATAATATAAAGTATAATGTTATAAGTCTACACTTGCTGCTAAATAAGGTGGAAACGTGTCATCAGACTATGAAAAGGGTCCATGTGGAAGAGAAGATTTATTGCTTGTTGTTTTATTGCTGCGGGCCTTGTAAAGGCACAATGCAGAGTTTAGCACCAGGGGCCGGTTGCACCAGCTATACGTAAGTTACAACTTAGTCTAGTTGTGGCGTAAATGGGCACAGAGTCACAATTTACACACTACTAAATATTTGAACATTGCACCATTAAACTTAGGTAGAACATAACCCTACATATAATCTAAATATTTACGGAAGCCTTTCGACCAGGAGTAACGACTGGAATAAAAAAGCAGGCTGATATTTAATGACATCAATGAGCTCATGTTTTGCATGACAGGCTTCAATCCTTTCGACATAAATGATAATGTTGACATTTACACTCGTTTATATTTACGAGAGAAAGAGAACATGTAAAAAAATTAAATAATTCTTGGCGGCTCTTCAGCATGAAACCAATCTAACGGTGCACTTTCGGGGGTGCGTCGCACGGTGACAAGTTTCAACACATACAAAATATATAGGATATTAAAATGAATAAATGTCTATTTTTACAGCTTGTTGTATTAGTATTTATTTATCACCCCTTATTTTAGATACAGATCTTATATATTTACGTATGGCAAATATACTATTTATCAAATCTACTTTTATTACATATCGTATTTTAATGGGGTTATAATTTATTACAGCTGACAGTTACTTGAGTAAACAATGTTTGAACATCAATGTAACAAGATCAAACTAAAATTCACAGCTTTTTAACATGTCTGTGTACAAATTTGAAGGACACTTATAAGGGGCGACTATGCATTATGGAGAGCTTACGACCTACTAGCTAAGTCTTGCCTTAAGAACAGGCGGTGCAACCAAATTAATCACTGACTTATTTACAAACTAACTCGTAGTTGCTAAGCCCTTAGTGTGAAATTTACATCCCAAATTACGTGAGACCTTATGCACAGCTGGTGCAACCCTAGCCAGGACTTACTGAGCAGACTTCCCCTGGCTCCAGACCTGCTTCCACAAATTCTGGGTCACTCATGGCATTCTCCTCACTGGATTCACTGCTGGTGTCAGCACCTTTATCTCCAGATTCACAGGACTCAGAATCACTCACTGACCCATCATTTTCTGACTTTGCACCTTCAAAATATTCTTGACCTTTGATCTCATTCTCCTGTGGTAGCTGAGAGCTAGTCTGCTCATCGAGCTCACAAGCTTCAGTTGCTTCCACCTTCAGCTGTTTCAGATCTTGGGGTAGATTTTGTGCCATCTCTGACTCTGAGCATTGCAGGGAGCTGGTTTCCAGGTTGCCCCATGTCTGTGCGCATGGCGAAGAGTTTAGAGAATCTGGAAACTTGTCTTGTTGGCAGCTTGAATCGGACCACAGTGTGTAGGGCAGTGCGTCATGGGCATAGTCTGTGATATTGCTCTCACCTTTGGTAAGACCCACTACCAGCTCAGGCTGTAAGCTCTCAATCAGCACTGCAGGATTCTGGGAGCTGAGGTTTTTCCAAATGGTGGAAGTAAAGGGTGTAGAATCTGCGAAGGAGCTCTGGAACGCAGTGAGAGAGCAGGACTGCTTTTCAAGACATAGAGCAATTTGCTTATTCTCTCTGTCTGATGAAACAGAGGGAGGACATGAGTTATCAATCACTGCAGAGTTGTGAGCATATATAAAATCCATCTCTGCTACTGTAGAGAGCTGTAAAAGACTGCTAGTAGTGATTTTAAATTGTGCAGTGGACACTGGAGTGTGTGTGTCCACAGTGTTCTGTTCTGCGAATGGGAGTGTGTGTTCATGTCCTTCCTGTTTGTACTTCTTCTCTGGTGGTTCCCATTGTGTGAACAAGGAAGGAGATACTGGTTTTGCACTACACATGTTTGGGTTTAAATTCTGTAGGCTGACAACTTCTTGGGGTAAAGTGAATGGCCAACTTGGACAGGTGCTTTCAGAAGATGTCCCCATGCCATCTGTTATAACAGGTGGGTGTGATTTTTCCAGATGGAAAGCAGGTGTCACGTTAGTGTTCTGACTGTCAGGTCGGACAGCGAGAGTCAGTGAGGGCATTTCAGGTGCAAGACATTGAGGATTCACTCTCTCCTCTTCGGTGAGCTCAGGTGTCAGAAGAGGCATTTCGGAAAATTGAATAGTCTGTTGCATTTCAGAGGTTGTTTTGTGTTCTGCGTCTTCAAAATGTTGAAAGACTGAGCTTTGCTCTTTGTAAAGTGCCGATGTGCAACAGTCAATACCGCTTTCAATCAAGATATCGGTGGCTGTTTGATCGGTTTTAATTTTAGCTTGTCGGGAATCACTTTCTGAAAATAAAACTTCACCACCACTGGAGGTCACAGAAATAGAAGGTACACTTGTTTCTGAGGCAGATTCACAGTTTAGTTTTAATGTTTGATTTGAACATTCAGAAGTTTTTTGTGAGTCGAGAGTCACATCCATAGTGATGTCTCTATCTGAGGATGTTTCAGGCCCAGGCTGTGCATTGGAGCTTGTGTTTGTGGATACCTGACCTTTTTCTAAAGTTAAAGACACCTGGGAGTTTGTGTGACCAGGATAAGGGTCACTCTGGTTGGATGTTGTGGTCAGTGGAGGGGTCGCGGGTCGCTCAGGAGAAAATTCTTTGAGTTTTCTGGTGGAGTGGGCCAACAAATCACTCTCCACTCTTGTTACCTTAACGACACACATTTGTCGACATGGACCAGTGAGCCCTAAATAAAGACAAACATTGAAGTAAAACATTCAGATTAGCTACTTATTGTCTTAAGTGAATGGCCAAAAAAAAAAAAAAAAAAGTATATGGCCAAAACCTAGAAAAAGGCACTCTGTCAAATTGTGAGAATGAAAGAGAAGATATTAGCCTTTTATTTCACTTGAGTACTGCAATTCTTTCTGGGGTTTCTCTGGGTCTTCCTCTTCCTTGTCTCTTGATGTTAAAGCTGCCCCTCTACTCCTTCGACCAACCCCTTTCATTGCCATGGTGTCCACTGTTTTCAATCGTTTGGAGCATGTGCGTGGGTAATGGAGACTGTTGATGGGAGAACAAAAGAAAAAAAAAAGACGTATAACTCACTGTCCTAGACTGTGACTGACAAATCACCATGAAAAAACAGAACATGTCATGCAAACGGATGCATTTATTTGAGCTTCTTAGTAAAGGGCATTTTTTTCTTTGCAAATTAAAAACTATATGGTTCAAGATACTAGCTAATAGACACTGATTATGTTAGGTAATAGAGACTGATGTTTTTCAATAATGATGCTGACAGAGGAAGCATTTGGCTATTTGGCTTCATGTGGCTCTCTGTGTTTCAGACAATAAATTCAAATGTCTGTACTGTATATTTTGTAGTATTGTACTGTTGTTGTATTTTGTAGTATTATGTGTAGGTACGCAAATGCAGAGGTGATTGCTTCTTTTGTTGCAAGCATGCTGTCCCACTGAACACATGTAACATGCATTCTTGCATTATTGAGGCAGTCACAATCCTCAGTACACAGGGGGGCAATAGAGTTACCCTCAAATGTCTGTGCTATATCTGCTCTATTTAAAAGAAGTGGAGACAAAGAGTTGTATGTTTATAAGATGTACATTTCTACAAGCAAGATTCTCTTCAAACTGTTGTGCCACCAAGTCTGTGGTTGATCTGAAAGAGAAAACTGACTGTTGAAGACAGTTTATGCTAATGCATACTATGTCAGCCCTTGCTGCAATGCTGAAAATGCAAAGCATACTTGTAATTTTTCACTGTGAAATGTTCTGATACATTGCAATGCAATGACAAAATCAAGTTAGCAAAGCTAGAAGCGTTTACATTCATGTGTTGGCATAAAATATGCTTTGTGCCTTATAGAAAAAAGATTGGTTTGGTCAATTGTTTCATACCTTTGGGTAGTGGGTGTTTTCCTACGACGTCTCTGAAGCCAGTTCTGCAGCTCAGGAGTGGTGCTGGGCGTGGCCAAGGTGTGATCCAATGGGCATGTATCTTTGCCTTGTGTCCACGCTTGGTAGCGGTCTGGCTGGAATCGTCTGACAAACGGATCCATGGAGATCTTCACCATGTCCTTACTGCATGTGCACTGCAAGCGAAGACGACAAATTTAAACAAAGTAATTTTTTTTTTTTTAAATAAAGTAATAGGACTGTCAATCGTTTACATTTTTTATCGAATGAATCGCATATCAATATTTGCAGAGAAAGGCCCCCAAATAATTCAATATATAATGATTAAATAATTCCAAGCATATATATACACAAGTAGGTGCTTATTCATGCGATTATCTAATCAGCCAATTGTGTGGCAGCAGTTCATAATAGCAGAAGACCATGTCGGGTCAGAGAGCGTATATAATTCAGGTAATTAAAATACATAATATTGTGGCAGGCAAGTATGGCATTAATTATTCAATACAATAAGTGGCTTGTCTGTTGTCAGTACATACATGGGGTTTGTTGCCTGTACAGCTGTGTGCTACCTGTAAAGTAGTGATGTTTAGTTTGTGAACGAATCTGTATTTTTGAACTAATCTTTTAAGTAAACGAATCATTCTCGTTCACCTCCATACACGACACATATTTCTCGTTCACTGATGTCACTGGTGTCACTGGTGTCATTTGAGACTGAATGAGACGAGACTCCTCGTTCATGAACAAACTGAATGCACTGGTGTACTGGTACACCACACAGTTAAAATTACATGAATTACAAATGGAAATTCTGTGCTATTTGTCTTGGTAAAAGTGAAGCCCAGCATTTGACAAAATATAGGAAAAATAAGATAAAAACAGGTATGGTGTTTTAAATCTTTTTTTTTTTTTTTTTAAGTGTCTTCGTACATTTGTAGACATTCAAATACCATGTATGTTGCTTTGTCCTGCTTTTAAAGATGTCTGTGAAGAACATATAATTGTTTTGACCCACTTAACGAATACACCCTTCACTGAACTAGTCCGTCATTTGAGTCTAATCGAAATGAGATATCTTGTTCATGAATGAACTGAATGTACCGATACACTCGTTCACAAACTAAATGAATAAATCAGGCATCTTGTTCATGAACAAGGATCTACTGACAAGCTTAACGAGAGGACGCATGTCGTTTGATCAGTTTGGCAATCTCTTTCAACAAGAAAAGGGGCCGGACTAATTATGAATAAAAGTGATGACCACATTACAACGACATAGACATTACTGAAAAGCATAATTTTTTAAGGCTAATATTGTTGTCCTTTTTTGTATAGCTTGATAAAAACTCACAATATGACAGATATGCTTTGTTGTCATTTGTGGGGAAACGCTTATGATGCTTAAACAATATACAGTGCTGAAATCTGTTAGCAGAATTGTAGACATGGAAAATTTAAAGGATAATCAGACTTGTTTCGTTCTCAATTGACTTTGTGTGCTTTTGGTTCAATGCAATGAGGCTTAGCTTGCAGAACTATCAAAAGAACAAATTAAAAAAAAACTAATCTTTTTGGAGAATGGATTAAAAAGACTCGAGTCACTGGGATGAATCAAAATCCCCACAACTACCGTACAGCTGGATTTGCGCTTACTGCCGAAGGTACTTTAAGCTTGAATTACTTTGATGGTTGTAATGTTCCTAATTATGGTCCGGGGGCATGATTAAAGAAAATTTTTTTTTTTTTTTTTATAGTATTAAAGGGATAATTCACCCAAAAATGAAAATTCAGTCATTGTTTATTCACCTCTGTGTTGTTATCCCATATGACTTTCTTTCTTTTTCTCAACACAAAGGGAGAAATTGTGAAAAAATTTTGTGCTCAGTGATGTCATACAATGGAAGTTTATGGTGACCACCTCTTCAAGCTTCAAAAGGATGCAAAAGTATAATTCATAAGTCTAATAAATTATTGTATGCACCTCATGCCTTGTTCTGAAGGCATATGATAAGGTTTGGTGAGAAAATACAAATAAAATAAAAATAAAAAATAAAAATGACTTGACAAACAGAAATCTAATTTATTATTAAGTGAAACTCTTGACCAACAATTGATCTCCTGAATATGCTCTCCTGTGCATGAGTTTGCATAAGCTTTAGAGCCCCTTGCACGACAGCAGTAGTTACATGGCTGCACCCGCTTGCAAGATGGTGCGTTCAAGTGAGCTTTGTTTTGATTCAACCAGACCAGCAGCGATATTAACAACAGAAAACACAACACAGCTGCACACAAACAGAAAATAGAACTTACAAAACATGTCTAAAGTGTTCTAAGTCAAAGAATAGATGCATTTCTAAGCCCAGCCTTATTATTTGAACTGGAGTACTTAGAAATCAAACAGAGAGAAATAAAAGAGCCTGAAGACAGCCATAGAGGTAGTCACCATAAACTGCCATTGTATGACGTCACTGAGCTCAAAATCTTTTCACAATGTCTCCCTTTGTGTTAAGAAAAAGAAAGAAAGTCATATGGGGTTAAAACAACACAGGGGTAAGTAAACAATGACTGAATTTTAATTTTTGGGTGAACTATCCCTTTAATCGAACTGAATTAATGTGTTAAATCATCAGCCCTATTAATAAAAAAAAATAGAGTTTCCTCAAAACAAATAGGGTGTTAAATGTTCACCAGCTGTAGATGAAGCTAACATGTAAGATGTAACTGTTTGCCAGACTTGCATCATGTCAGCCACAGTTGTTTAAAAGTGCCTCTGAGTACCTGTGTGGCGACTTTGCCATAATCGATCCACCTAATACTGGCAAAATTGGTGGATTCAGCACAGTTGAAGCCGTGGTTGAAGCCAGCGTGGTAACCATACGGAAATGTGATCATAAACTCCCCCGCCTCCTGCGTTATCTGCAATAATATAACGGTATGTTGTATCAGTATAAGTATCTATGAGGAGAACTGAGACACCACAACAGTATTCTTAAAGCATAATATTATTAAAAATTATTAAAATAAATGTATTAAAATGTATTCTAAAAGACTGGATTGCCTTATCAAATGGTATGCTGTATTTCTTTAGTACAGAGGGGGATATCAGTGTCATCTTGTGCCTCAGGAACGCCTCACAGCTTTTAAAGCTGTTAGGAAAGAAACCTAAGGACAAAGACACATTTATCACACCAAATACAACATTGTAAAAAATATAAAGGCACCTTTCCACCATCGAGCTGAATGGTTCTCCTAACGGAACCATGCCGTTACATACTGATCCAGGCTCATTGGCACAGTTACAGTTTCTTTTGTCTAAATCAGGATTAGAATGGACTGATTAAGCAAGTCACCAATTGTGAGTTGCCACATACTAAAAGCATTCTGCCAGCATGGAAATCTAGGGCATGAACGGTTTGTAATCATACCATACCAAACTGTTCTTAAATGGAGATGCAACTGGAACCGATACTCACCATGCTCAGAACTGTTCAGCCCAATGATAGAAAAATGCTTTAAAGAAAATGCTAAGATGTAGATTACAGGAGCTATATAAAAATTGAAAAATGGCACAAATGGAAATATACTATGGCTCACCAGAATGGGTTTACCTTCTATGGTTAAGATATCTGTATGCAGCACATTCCTTAGTTAATGATCCAATTTTTTTTATTATACTTTTTTAAAAGACTACTACTGTAAGAGCTTTACCTATAGCAAGACGCTCTAGTCTCTTCCCATGCTCTGGAGGGATGGCATACCTGTGGAATTTGTACACTTATTTATTTTTTTCATATAAAATGGTGGTTCAATAGCAAAATTTCTGGTCTTCAAGATAGGTGGATGAAGAAAGAAGACCTCCTCATATTCACTGTATGAAACACATCGAATAAAATGATGTAGCCTACCAGGATTTGGGCTCGCCAAAGTGCAGGTAGTTGATACTGTAGAGGTCCATGTCCTCTGTGTGCCAGGAGAAGCTGGTCTTCCACATGCCAAAGTATAAATAGGGTGTATTTACTCCCTGAATGGAAACACCACAGTCCTCCTCTATCACATCCAAGATTGAGTTTAAGTGCCCAATATTCCACTCTTCAATGTCCTGAGATACAAGGGGGAACATAATATCTCAACTATCACCTTCTTACCAGAATACAACACTAACAAAAAAGTACCATTGTACTACCATGTTTTGTTTTGTTCGTTTTTTTTGGATGTTCCATGGTAATCCTTTTTTTTTTTTTTTTTTTTTTTAAATATCATGGAATTCCATATAACTACCCTGGTACATAAATATAATCATTCAGTTCCATGGTATATAAGTTATATAACAAAGAACCAGAACTATGTCTCAGTTTTATAACACAGTTATGAAAATGTGCATTTTACACATTCTACCAATTTCAAAGGATTTTTTTTTTTTTTTTTATTGCTTTAATATATTGACCTGTAGTCAGCCAATTCTTATAAAACACATGTATAGACCTTATCCACAGTAGCACCATCTTTGCTTTTTGACGTGAAAGAAAATTCTGTGAGGGATAGGCTTATCACCGCTTCAAAGACATGCACTGTATAAAGCTATCCATAAGCTTCTAGAGCACATCTCATTTTCCACAACTCGTGTTGTCTGGAGTTTTTTGTCTACTGAAATGTTTAGTCAGCGGAATGATCCAAAAAATCATTAAACAACTGCACAACCCATTGAAGAGACTGTACGTCTATACCTCACAGTCTCGTTGTCATTCCCCTCAAAAAGAAAAGGTCTATTCACTCCATCATCTCATGTGTGGTTAAATGCATCATTTGAGGTACATAATTGTACGCTGGACGTTCAGAAGTGCACCTGCATCCTCACCTCATCATAGAGGGTGCCGCTCACATCAGCACCGTAGATGGGTGAGACAAATGTCAGATTCTTCCAGTACTTCCTCTCCAGGTCTTCATAGTTCAGGTAGCGGGGTGTGCAGTACCTGAGTAGGTAAATCACACATCTCCTGATGGTCTTAATGAATATAGGTAACCATCATTCAAAGGAAACTCAGGTTTAGTTCACACAGCAGGAAAATTCAGATTTTTTCTCAAATCTGATTTTTTATAACTGCAGGTTATATGTGGACAGATCATATTTTTTTTTTCTTTTCAAACTGCAGTCACTTTTGCTAGCACATCCACATTTGTTGTCATAGTAATGATGCAAACTTGCGTATGTTCACCATGCGTGAGTGTTTAGCAATGGATGTTTTTCAAGAGGCAGTATACAAAAATTAACACATTCGTCACAGACAACAGCTTAAAAAACGAGAGAGGTGGCATATGCAATGTTTATTGCTGCTAGGGTTCACAACGGTCCCGTTTTAGTCGGACATTCCGTATTTTATCCCATACGGGACACTTACTGTCCTGTATTTTTAGTGGGTAGCGACACGTCCCGTACTGAAGGCTTTGTGTCCCATATTAAAGCATAAATGTGTTGGACAGCGAGACTTTTGAAGAGAACCCCATCCTGAATTGAAGCACTTAAAAATGCTCAAGCTTCCCATATTCGTGTGAGACATTCAATACCTTATTGAGTCATGATGGCTCACAGTGGGTGTATGTTACCACATCTTAGCGCTTCTCTGACTGATGAGTAAAGCCAGTGTCTGTATTATTTTAACAATTGCACTGCTTTGGCTGCCCTGTGACATAGAAATTACATATGGGTGCGTACCATTCAAAAGTGATCATTCCTATGCCTTCTCTTACATTCTCTTATAGCATGGCCATCATTACTGTTTTCCCTTCAAAGTGCCCTATGAAGGCATCAAAGAGCCCGTTTACATGCACACCAATATGCCAGTTACTCTCTAAAATCAGCTCATTCAAAAAATCTGACAAGGGAAGAAATCCACGTTTACATGATTTTTGAAATAATCCCATTATTCTCTACTTTTGATGTTAAACCGTGAAGAGGTATACGCTCAACACATGCGCACATTAGATGAGCAGGTAAGAACATGGGGTAGGTGTTCACGTGGCACGTCTACCCATGTCGATCGGGTAATTCTTAAGCCGTTTACGGCCTTTATGCTGATAAAAGAAAGTGGTTTATTTAGTTTACATGACCGCACACGTTGTCGGCTTATTAAGCATAATTGGTGTAAGAACGTGCATGTAAACGTGCTCATTGATGCCGCTTAGAACACAGTATATGTCTTCTCGTTGCAACAACTGATGAATCAACCAGTCGCGCACCACGAACTATTTAACCAAAACACCTATGAATGTGGTTTAGATCAGGCATGCAAAAATCGTGATGCTTTGTGATTTTGTCCTGTTCAGACTACAAAAATCTAAACGGATGAGTCAGACAGGACAAAAAATCTGATTTTTTTCTGCCTGTGTGAACACAGCTTCAGAGTACAACAGAAGTCTAGCACACACATGAAACGATGAATTAAAACCAACTAAGTAAAGCATCCAAACCAAAAGTGTTTGTCAACTGCATGACATATATACATATATATATATATATATATATATACATATACACACACACACACACACACACACACACACACACACACACAGGTGGCCAAATGTTTGGAATAATGTACAGATTTTGCTCTTATGGAAAGAAATTGGTACTTTTATTCACCAAAGTGGCATTCAACTGATCACAATGTATAGTAAGGATATTAATAACATGAACAATTACTACTACAATTTGAAGAAAAAAAAAATCAGAACTTCTTAAACTACTTCAAAGAGTTCTCATCAAAAAATCCTCCATGTGCAGCAATGACAGCTTTGCAGAACCTAGGCATTCTAGCTGTCAGTTTGTCCAGATACTCAGATCACCCCACGCTTCCTGTAGCACTTGCCATAGATGCGGCTGTCTTGTCGGGCACTTCTCATGCACCTTACAGTCTAGCTGATCCCACAAATGCTCAATGGAGTTAAGATCCATAACACTCTTTTTAACTGTTGTCCAATGTCTGTTTCATTGCCCACTCTAACCTTTTCTTTTTGTTTTTCTGTTTAAAAAGTGGCTTTTTCTTTGCAATTCTTCCCATAAGGCCTGCACCCCTGAGTCTTCTCTTTACTGTTGTACATGAAACTGGTGTTGAGTGGGTAGAATTCAATGAAGCTGTCAGCTGAGGACATGTGAGGAGTCTATTTCTCAAACTAGAGACTCTGATGTACTTATTCTCTTGTTTAGTTGTACATCTGGCCTTCCACATCTCTTTCTGTCCTTTGTCTTTGAAGACTGTAGTGTACACCTTTGTATGAAATCTTCAGTTTTTTGGCAATTTCAAGCATTGTATAGCCTTCATTCCTCAAAACAATGTTTAACTGATGAGATTCTAGAGAAAGATGTTTTTTTTTTTTGTTGCCATTTTTGACCTAATATTGACCTTAAGACATGCCAGTCTATTGCATACTGTGGCAAACTAAAAAAAACCCACAAAGACTTAATTTAATGAACCAAATAGCTTTCAATTGTGTATGATATAATGGCAAGTGATTTTCTAGTACCAAATTAGCAATTTAGCATGATTACTCAAGGATAAGGTATTGGAGTGATGGCTGCTGGAAATGGGTCCTGTCTAGATTTGATCAAAAATTACTTTTTTCAAATAGTGATGGTGCTGTTTTTTACATCAGTAATGTTCTGACTATACTTTGTGATCAGCTGAATGCCACTTTGGTGAATTAAAGTACCAATTTCCTTCCGAAACAGCTAAATCTGTACATTATTCCAAACTTTTGGCCACCAGTGTGTGTGTGTATGTATGTATGTATATGTATATATATATATATATATGTATATATATATATATTGCATACAGTACAGTATGCAATCATAATTCCAATTGTGGCACACTACATCCTTGGTACCTACAAATTGCTGCATCCCCTAATATTTCCCTAAGAAAATGAACATTTGCATAAACATGCATTTCATTGCTTTTTGGGAAATACAAAGCAGCAGCCTAGCCTTTAGTTTCTAGCCAATTACTTAAAAAATAAAGGGAACCAATTGTACTGATGATGTGCATACTAGACACAGGAATTTGTACTCCATATACATACCTCTTTTAAATGTAGTTTTGTGTGTGTGTCACTTACATGTCACTGTTGGCCAGTCTGCGGAATTCCTGCACAGTTAGCGGTTTCTTCTGGATGTTGTACTGGGTGAAGAGTCCTGATTGGCCAGCCACCATCTGCTGAATAGGTGCTTGTATAACGAAATCATCAATATCATCATAATTACTACGAGGCTTCCAGCCCTTGGGTGGAATTACCTGTGAAAATAATTCAAATCTGCTGTGAGTATCATGGAAAGGGGCACTCTTTTGGTGGCAAAGGTTAACATAGGCTATATCTTATAAAATATGCAGAAGTGTATTTCCATATATATAAATCACTTTAGTGTAGGGATAGTTCACCTAAAATGACATTTCTGTTATTTAAAACCTGTATCACTTTATTTCTTCTGTGGAACACAAAAGGAGATGTTAGGTATGTTAGTCTCAGTCACCTTTTACTTTCCTTGCATCTTTTTTTCCATACACAAAACTGAATAGTGACTAAGGCTGTAATACTGTCAACATCTCTTTTTGTGTTCCACCAAAGAAAGAAAGACATACAGGTTTGGAACAACATGAGTAAATGATGACATTATTATTTAAAAAAAATTTAAAAAGTGTTTTTTCATGCACAAAAATTAAGTGCACAAAGATACCACTATGCACACAAACATTGCAACATACTATTAAGAGTACAACTATATCATGAGAATTGCTAAATCTCAGTACATCAACTGACTTTTAAACACATGCTATACAAACACACATTGTAAGGATGGTTTGCTGACATGCATAAATATACACACATGCATCACACCCACCCACCTTGGCCAGGCCAGCACGATGAGCTCCCTGTGACTCCATATAAACCAGGTACTGGTTGAAGTCCTTAAACTCTTCCATGGTAGGTCTGAAGGTCATGATCTTACAGGCAAGGTTAGCAGCACTTGCCCCAACACCAGCCATCCTGACCTCTCCCTCCTGCCTCCCAGAGGCTCTCCCTGCAGACCACACAGCGTGCAAATAGTCTTTCCACATTCCACATTTTTAACCATACATGCAAAATCAACAGTTTGATATGGTCTGCCCAAATACCACAGAAGTTTGGGTGTTACAAAAGTAGAACAGCTTCCTCTAAACTGTCTTTAACTGAATGATTTGAACTGTCATTTTTATTATTTTCATACAATAATTGTATTTAATTTCCTGATGCATACTGATGTGAACTGTACAGACAAATCAGCTGACAAAGATTTTATCACCGCCTTTGTTGCGATTACTGACCGTCTACTCGACAGTGACACCAAACAGTCTGTGATTATTTATAGCATCTTTTATTCTGATTTAATTTGTCATTACGTATCATTACGTATCGTGTAATCCAGTACTGATGCACAATGCATGATGACTGAGACTGGCTTGTTGCACAGGGTACGCGTCAAGTTGCATGAGTTTGTTTTTTTTGTTTTTTTAATACAGGCCCACTTCCATTATCTGCTGATAAAACACTGGTATAAAAACCAGCAAATACGGACTATGGCTGAAATTCACGCATACATTCTAATCGCATAGATGCAAGCTTTCTGCTTTATGGTTTTTATCGTACAGAATGTGTTTACTGTACTCCTATTGGTTTATTTACAGTTAGCATATTAGCTGCCAGGTGGACAATATTAAATGTCCAGTCTTACGGTATTGCTGTCAAAGTTCTTCTCTGAGCCCATGGTGTTTAGATAAAGCTACGTATGTGATCTTATTACATCCGCGACCTTTCAAATGTATTGATAACAAATACCTCAGAATAATGTGATCGTGGGCACGCAGTTCAGTCCCTTTAAATGTCCCAGCTGTTCTACTTCATGACAGCCCTCTCTTCTCACACGATTTCACGTCTGCTTCTCTTAATCTGGTTGTGAGTTAAGCAGATTACAGTGCCATCTGGTGGATTGTATGTCAAACACTACAACGCAGTACTAGTACAATGCAATTTGTCTCCAAGGTGCAATTTAGTTTTGGCCAAACAAAAGGAAAATGTATGTAAATAAACTTGTGTTTATTATGTGTTTATATGTAGGCTACAACAAATGTTTCACTATAACAAATGTATTTTTACTCAATGTTTGTTTTGTTTATTTATTTATTTATTTATTTAGAGAGAGAGAGAGAGAGAGAGAGAGAGAGAGAGAGAGAGAGAGAGAGGAGACTGATCTCGCGCTGAAAGCTGATTAAACGGTTAAACTGAAGTGTCTCTCTTCTAGTGCTTAGAAACTCCAGTCGGACTAACCCTCCTTCACTTCACGCCTTCATTTATTTACCGGCCCAATTAAAGTGTTACGCTTCATGTAAGGTGAGTGATATGTAGCATGCAAATATTGTTGATTAACGTTGTGGCGTAAAGATAACGGCGCGTCTCGGACGGGACGAGACGAGACGAATTTGACAGATTAAAGGGAATTAAGCGTGTAGTACTTTCATGCACCGCCTCTAAAACGAACTGTGAGCGATTATAGAAAAATTGATGTATTTATTATGATTATGAAGAAATGGAGAGTGAGTTTTGTATAAACGGAGTCTTTTCAATTTGGCAAACGTAACTGAACATTTTTATTTTACAGTTCCGTTGTGCTGGCGTTTAATTTCCAGTGACTAAGAAATACAACCTATGAAATACAGATATTATTACTATTAGGCTATAAAGTTAAAAGGTCTAATAGTATTACTATTTTGTCTTTCAGTGCAAGTTGTCTGGTACAGAGCTATATAATACCATAGCCAATATAATATTATATTATCTCCTTACAGCATTTTAAGGAATGCCAGCTAACCTTGTTTCTTTGAGTGAGAGATGAATTCAGTGCTTTCCTCTCTTCCAGGATATATCTCAATGTATCAAAATATTCTTTCATATTATAAGTTATAGCAAGCTGAAAACATATATTAATTCTATGTGGATTCATAATGTAACCAAAGTTGGGACAGGCATTAATGCATTCTGTAAGATGCATCTATTGTTGAAGAGCTGCAGCACATTTTCTTCATTCACACTCATTGATGTGGTTTTACTTTTTTAGTAAAACATTAAATTTTTTAAACGTTACACAACAGTGTTGTAAATAGATTTAAGATATGTGGTGAAGCCAAGGGCAGACAGATGAATCTGTGTGTGTTTTGGGCAAAATGTGTAATACAAACACACACAAGAGCAATAGACCACCCCTTACTGGAAGTCAATCAAGCACTTGACTGCTCAGTCCACACACACATTGTCCTAAACCTGATGTTTTAACAGTTACACATTTTGTCAGCATATGCAAGAATGGAGAGTGAGATGAGGCAGGCTTCAGAAAGACCCATAATTCATTTATGCTGTTATTTTTAGGAGCAGCTGAATACTGTGAATTCTTGATGCCTTGTAATTGTAAACATACCATAACAGACCATTCATAGATGTCTGCCACATGTTTAAAACCCGACAATTCAATGACGACATTAATCAGTAAAATACAATAATATGCATGAGCACCTAAAATAATGCTTAAAACATACAGTATGATTAAAATTGCAGCTGAGATCTTGCATGTACTGCACATTAACATAAAAAAAAATTTCATAGCAAATGTGTCTTTCAGACATGGGCCAACTTTTTACAAGGTGCTGACAACTGAAATGGACAATTTGTGTCAAAATTCACATAACTGGCTCTTGGCGAGGAAGATAGTGGTTTGAACAGGAACTGATTTGATTACGCTCTTCATATGAGAGTGACTGAAGTCCCGAGGGCAAATGACAGCTTCTATTACAGACACACACAAATGCAGCACACACATTGGTACATAAAAAAACACTATCACATCCATTCAAAGACAATGACTTTGTTCACACTATTAGACAGTTATATACTTAAAAACACAAACAATGATCTTGACCTTTCTCACTAAGGCCTACTTGCTAACTCTTACCTCTGTAAACAAAGATAGTTTTTAGATTATTGACTATGAACAGAGTCTTTGCTTGTTTGTTTGTTTTTTTTTTTTTACTGACGATACTGTAATTATAAAGTAACATTTTACAGCCTCAGTAAGTATAATCGGAACAAGTACGTGTCCCTACATTGATGTGATGATTGTAGAGAGGTTTGAAACTTGAGCATTTAGTAGTACTCATATGAAAAGCTGATTTCTACATCTGAATTTAGCTGCTGTAACCCTTTATTCTGATGTCAGTATGTACTCTAGTCGGCACTGCTTTTGACCAGGAAAATAAAAAAACGGCGCTCCATGTCAAAAAGGTTGCCGACCCCTGATATATACTATATACAGCACTATATACTGTAGACAGTCTGTTTACACACAATCATGCTGACGTAAGCACCCTTACAAAAAATCTAGAGTTCTGCCAAAGTGCCGCAAATTTGCCACTCATTATTTTCACATGCAAATGAGCTTGTGATTCGCTGAAAATGTTTGCCAGAAGTTTGCAGCTCTTCACCGGTAGTGGTGAACCTGCAGCAAACCTTTGGCAACAATGGACAATTTGCAATTCGCAAGTTTTCCTCAAAGCTCATTTGCATGTGAAAATAATCAGTGGCGAATTTGTGGCAAGTTTGCGGCAAATTTCCCATGAACTCTAGATTTTTTGTAATGCAAACACAGAGGGGGGCTCTTCTAACAGACATTGTTATGCCATGGCAATACTACTTAATGTAGTTTAAGTACTGTACGGCAATATTTCTTTCTCTGCTTGAATAGCTTCATTATCCTGCATTTTAACTCTTGCAAATCGGTGCTACTGCGCTCTCCCTCTCTCGTGCAACATTCCAAAGTTCATTGAACGCTTGTCCCGTGCTAGTGATGGCACCCCTGCTTACAGGTAATAGTGACTGACATCCTATTTGTTTAAAACTGTGCAGTGTTGAAGAGTTGGGGTACTCGAGTTTGGACTCGGACTCGAGTCCGAGTCACAAGTCCAATTTTAATGGACTTGGACTTGTCACGGACTCGGATGCATTTTTACTCAGACTTGACTCGGACTCGAGCCTTTGGGACTCTGGATTTTTTTCAGAGTCCAGTCGAGTCCATGACATTTGTGATGCAATGAAAAAAATAAATAAATAACAAAACAGAAATTAATGAACATCTCTGTCTGCATACAGCTGTATTAGCCCCTGAAGTTGTAGACAGCCAAAGTTGTTTCACTGTGTTTAAGCAAACACACGCTCACACATACGCACGTGCACAGGCACACTCATCAGTCAACAGTCAATCAAGATCTTCACTGAGTCAAGTCAACCATATCATGTCTCTCACAGTTTACTAAAAACAGCATATTGAAATAAAAATACATACAAATAGTATTAATATTGGATATTAAGTCTTTTTAGGCATAATGTATCTACACATGTAAGCTTCTGTAGTCTCTTGTGGTCCACGCAGTGTTGTTAGCTTGAACTGATCCATAACAGCTTGATTCATTAACTGTGTAACTTTTTAAATAGTCTGGGAAAAAAGCGTTATTGCCGGAGCAGACAGCAACTCTAAACAGATAAACAGCCCCTATTTATTATTGATTGGCTATTTTCAAAGCATTGATGATCTGCTTAAAATACATTATTTTACAGCATTTGTCCACCATTCACAACATTCAACCATGCACAATAAAATATTAGGATATTTTAGGCAGTGAAATGTTTTGTTTATAATTTAATTATAGATTATAAAATAAATGTATTATTTGATGACAGAGTTTGTGTATGAAGCTAAACTTCATGTTACGAGTTGAATTTAGTTGGTTATAATGTTTTTATTTTAAATGTTTATTTTATTTTTATTGTAAATCACCGGGTAACTTATGCACGTCTTTTTTAGCCTATATCTCTCACTTTAGAAGGACAATCCTGTTAAATTTATGACACAAAATTATTATTCTCTATGTTGATTATTACACGATCTTATTATGCAGTCTTATTTTTAAAGATAGGTGTGATTTTAAAATGTTTGTGTATGGTACTGTGGTTATGGCATTTAGACAGTGTAGAAACAGAGCCTTGCTGATGTTGGCCTGCTATGATTTTATGTTTCGCATCTTTCCACTGTGTCGTTTCGTCACCATTGCAAAATCAAAATAATTTTTTCCCCCTCATTGAACGGCATGGCTATTTAACTTGGTGCAATAATAGAAATAGTTTTGTTGCATTAACAAACTCAGTGTGATCGCTAAATGGTGACTCACACTGCATGCGCTGTCACATATCATTCAAACATATGCATCGCAGAATACGGCAGTCGCAAATGGTCACGAGACACTTGAGAGCCAATGAGCATGCAACATCACTGCCGTGGCTGTAATGCTTCTTGAGGTGGCAATTTTTGAATTTTGAAAACGAAACCAACACGGGTTGATGGTTGAATAAAAGGCTTGAATTTGGGTCTGTTCTTCACAGAAAGCAATCTGAAGATTTGGATTACAATTAGCAAATTTATGGATAAAAGTTCTTATTGTTTTATGGTGCTTTTTGTGGTTTATTTTGTTTTTGGCATTTTCTGAAAACTCATTTTGTGTCCCATGGCAAACAAAAATAAAATTAAATGCTTAATAAATGATTAAACAATTACAGATTTTTTATTCATTGTAACATTTTAAAGTGTAGTCTTGCTTAAAGTGATATAATCCTTTAAAACGTTGTATAGGGCAGCAGAAATCACACAGAACTGAATGAAACCGTTAAAATGTACTATCTTACATAACTAATCTCACTGATTATAAATTAAATGTAATTAACTGATTAGTTCTATGAATTCAATATTAATCGATTCAAACAATACACGTAAACAGTTTCTATAGCTGTTAATACGTAAAATGATGACGTTTAGATGCTGTCAATACGTCAATATTGTGCGTTTCGGTGTCTATGCAAACGTAAGAGAATGTACGTTTGCTAGAACTAAACTTAACGTAAGAATACCAGTGTTCCCTATCTGTCATTCACTCGATGTTGTGTCGATGAAGTGACACTAGGGGTCACTCTTGGGAGCCCCAAACACCTCTGCTTTTTAAAAAAAAAGGCCAATGAGAATTGCCGAGCGGAATTTGCATGCCACTCCCCCGGACAGACGGGTATAAAAGGAGCTGGTATGCAACCACTCGTACAGATTTTCTCTTTGGAGCTGAGTGGTTGTATTCAGTGCACTGAAAGACGCGACCTCAAAACTGCTGGATTTATGGGCCATTTCAGTGGCTTCTCCCCCTCTGCACCCGTGGAGTACAGAGAACGCCCCTGGGCGCTTCGGCAGAGCGAAAATAAGAGAGTATATTCTAAAAGAGTATATTTTCATTCACAAAAAGAGCGGCACACACGGAACGTCTTTTTAAAGATGTCTTTCCGTTTGTGTGCTATTCCTGGTTGCGGTCGTTATCTCTCCGCTTCTGATGGCCACGATCGCTGTCTTACGTGTCTGGGCACTGCCCACGCGGAGACATCATTTGTGGATGAGTCATGTCCTCATTGCGAGAACATGACCATGGCAACGTTGCGGTCGCGGCTTGCTTTCGTAAGAGGCAAGGGGGTATTCGGTGATCCCCCAGGTGGATAAGGTGCTCACGGTGCACTTGTGTCCACAGAACGCCGCCACCTGGCGCGGGCACCCAAAGCTCCCATCCAGGGCCTGTAGGTTTACGTCGTCCCTGACGACTGTGGCCTGCGGTGCCGCTGGACATGCTGCCTCCGCCCTGCATGCCATGGCTCTCCTGCAAGTACACCAAGCCAAGGTGCTAAAAGAACTGCACGAGGGTAGTCCTGACCCGGGATTGATGCGGGAACTGCGCTCGGCGACTGACCTCGCTCTCCGGGCGATGAAGGTCACGGTGCGGTCTCTCGGGCAGGTGATGTCCACCCAGGTGGTCAAGGAGCGCCACCTTTGGCTCTACTTGGTCGTGATGGGAGAGGCGAACAAGGCACGGATCCTTGACGCCCCCATTTCCCCGGTTGGCCTGTTTGGTGATGCCGTCGAGGACTTTGCCCTGCAGTTCTCGGCGGTGAAGAAGCAGACGGAGGCCTTACAACATATCCTGCCGGTGCGGCTTAAGACCCCGCACCCTGTCTGCTCGTTGCCAAGGGCGTCCTCCTGCAGCAACAACACCGGCTCTGCCGCAGCCCGCCCCCGTGGCCCGGCTCCGGCGTGGAGCCCTCCGCAGGAAGCAGACGCCACCCATCTCGCGGCCAGCCGCTAAGAAACCAAGGAAGTCTTCGAAGCACCCCCGAGATGGGTGACCCAGGGGCAAGGAGACCCACTTCTCTGGGGCTGGTCGACAGACCTCTCCATCCCCCGGTGGAGAGCCGGGAGGAGAATCTTTTGTCGCCGCATGCCCAGGAGGCTGCGGCACCCAAAAGCCTGACAAAAGAATGGTTCCCTCGTCTCCTAGGTCACATATCCGGTGCGCACGGCCGTTGTCACGACCACCATCCACCGTCCCATTTTGGTAGGTATGGCGCTCCAGCGGCGGACCCCCCCGTGTGCCCAGCTGTGGCACAAACACGCCCACATGGGATTGGTTCCAGTGGACTATGATGACGAGATTCCTCCTCCCCCCTCCTCGGCCAATCTTATGGTGGGCGGCAGGAGCCAGGTAAGTGCTTCGATGTCCCTGGACTCAGCACGGCCATGGGGCTCGAGTCCCCTTGATGTGGCACCTCGAGCTCCGCCCCGCTGCGAGGCCCCACCCACCGGTATGTCCGAAGTGATCATTCCCTTGGTCCCCCTCTCCCAGAGTTTGGGCGCATGGCTCACGCTTTCCAACCTGTCGCGATGGCTGACCCGGACAATCTGACTCGGCTACGCGATTTAGTTCGCCAGGCACCTGCCCAGGTTCAGCGGCGTCCACTTCACCTCAGTGAAGGGCAAGAATGCCGCTACCTTGCGTAGATCACTACCCTTCTGCGCAGGGCGCGATAGAGCCTGTCCCTCCAGCCGAGATGAAGAAAGGGTTCTACAGCCCTTACTTCATCATACCGAAGAAAGGCAGTGGGTTGCGACCAATCCTGGACCTGCGAGTACTGAACCGGGCTTTGCACAGACCCCTGTCCAAGATGCTGATGCAAAAAAGCACTCTAATGAGCATCTGGCATCAAGATTGGTTCGTGGTGGTAGACCTGAAGGACGCGTACTGCCACATCTTGGTCTTACCTCAACACAGACCCTTCCTGCAGCTTGCCTTCAAGGCCAGGCGTCTTCACGAAGGTCGCAGAGGCAGCCCTTGCCCCGCTAAGGGAAGTGGATGTCCGCATCCTCAACTATCTCAACGACTGGCTAATCCTAGCTCACTCTCGAGAGTTGCTGTGCGCACACAGGGACCTCGTGCTCCAGCACCTCAGCCGACTGGGGCATCGGGTCAACTGGGAAAAGAGCAAGCTCACCCCGGTTCAGAGCATCTCTTTTCTCAGTTTGGAGTTGGACTCAGTCTCGATGACAGTGCGCCTCACGATCGAGAGCTTGCAGTCGGTGCTGAACTGTCTGAAGGCGTTCAGATGGAGGACAACGTTTCCACTGAAACTTTTTCAGAGCCTCCTGGGGCATATGGTATCCTCAGCGGTGGCCACACCGCTCGGGTTGATGCATATGAGACCACTTCAGCACTGGCTTCAGACTCAAGTCCCGAGATGGGCATTGCGCCGTGGGACACATCACGTGATCATCACGCCGATCTGTCACCACCTCTTCAACCCTTGGACCAACCTTGCATTTCTACGGGCAGGGGTTCCCCTAGAGCAGGTCTCCAGGCGTGTCATGGTTACAACAGACACCTCCAAGATGGGCTGGGGTGCCGTATGCAACAGGCACACAGCCGCTGGCTCCTGGACTGGCCCGCGGCTGCATTGGCACATCAACTGCCTAGAGTTGTTGGCAGTACTGCTCGCCCTGCGGAGGTTCCGGCCATTGATCCAGGACAAGCACTTGTTGGTCCGGATGGACATCACAGCAATGGTAGCATACATCAACCATCAAGGCAGTCTACGCTCCCATTGCATGTCACAACTCGCCCACCGTTTCCTCCTCTGGAGTCAGCAGCGCCTCAAGTTGCTACGAGCCACTCACATCCCAGGTGACCTCAACACTGCAGTGGACGCGCTGTCACATCAGGTTACCCTCAGGGGAGAGTGGAGACTCCACCCTCAGGTGGTCCAGCTGATTTGGAATCAATTCGGTCGAGCACAGGTAGACCTGTTTGCTTCCCGGGAATCCTCCCACTGCCCGCTTTGGTACGCCCTGACCGAGGCACCCCTTGGTGTAGATACGCTGGCACACAGCTGGCCCCCTGGACTACACAAATATTCGTTTCCCCCAGTGAACCTACTCGCACAGACCCTGTGTAAGGTCAGGGAGGATGAGGAGCAGGTCGTCCTAATAGCAACCTACTGGCCCACCCAGACGTGGTTCTCAGATCTCACACTCCTCGCAACAGACCCCCTCCGGCAAATTGCCCTGAGAAAGCACCTTCTTTCTCAGTGACAGGGCACCATCTGGCACCCACGACCAGACCTCTGGAATCTCCACGTCTGGCCCCTGGACAGGATGCGGAAGCCCTAAGTGGAATACCACCTGCGGTGGTAGACACGATCACTCAGGCTAGGGCACCCTCTACGAGGCACCTGTATGCCTTGAAGTGGCATCTATTTGCTAAGTGGTGTTCTTCCCGACGCGAAGACCCCCAGAGATGCGTAGTCGGATTGGTGCTTTCCTTCCTGCAGGAGAGGCTGGAGGGGTGGCTGTCCCCCTCTACCCTGAAGGTGTATGTAGCCGCTATTTCGGCTCATCACGATGCAGTAGATGGTAAGTACTTGGGGAAGCAGGACTTGATCATCAGGTTCCTGAGAGGTGCTAGGAGGTTGAATCTCTCCAGACCGTGCCTCGTCCCCTCGAGGGACCTCTCTGTAGTCCTTTGGGATCTACAGGGAGCTCCCTTTGAGCCCTTGGAGTCAGCTGAGCTTAAGGCACTCTCATTGAAGACTGCCCTCCTGACTGCGCTTACTTCCATCAAAAGGGTAGGGGACCTGCAGGCATTCTCTGACAGCAAATCGTGCCTGGAGTTCGGTCTGGGTTCCTCTCATGTTATCGTGAGACCCCGACTGGGCTATGTGCCCAAGGTTCCCACGACCTGTTTAGGGATCAGGTGGTGAACCTGCAAGCGCTGCCCCAGGAGGAGGCAGACCCAGCCTTGGCGTTGCCGTGTCCGGTGCAAGCTTTACGCATCTATTTGGATCACATGCAGAGCTTTAGAAGCTCCGAACAGCTCTGCTTTGGTGGACAGCGGAAAGAAAACGCTGTCTCCAGACAGAGGATCGCCCACTGGGTCATTAACGCCATCTCGATGGCGTATCAGACTCAGGACATGTCACCCCCTGCGGGGTTCGAGCCCACTCTACCAGGAGTGTGGCAGCCTCCTGGGCCCTGGCCAGTGGGCCTCTTTGGCAGACATCTGCAGAGCAGCGGGCTGGGCAACACCCAACAACTTTGCGAGGTTCTACAATCTCCGGGTTGAGCTGGTCTCGTCCCGTGTATTGGCAGGCACGAGCAGGTAAGTTCTGGGACAGCTGGCCGGGTGTACCACTTGCGCATAACGCCTTTACCCTCCCTTGAGGTGAAGACGTGCGCTCTTGACTCCCATTCGTGTTCTCAGACTGTGATCCCTGGATGACTTTCCTCCTTAGCCCTCTGGCAGTTGAGTTTGCAGAGAAACTCGCTGACTGGCCCAGTACGTGCGCTAATGAGACCCTGTACTGAGGTAGGTGCTCCACATGTGCTCGTTCCCCAAAGGCGACCCCATGTGATATCTTCCGCAAAATCGTTTCCCTGTCAGCAAACTGCTTCTTCCTTGGGCAGAGGCCATGCTCTGTAGAAACTCCTCCCCCTTCGGGTAGGACCTCTCCACATGACATACTTCCGACAAGACTCGGTAAGACCATGTGATGTATTCCACTCAAACCCCCCCCCCCCCGCCGCCAAATGCCCGTCTTGGTGAGGTATTCATGTAAACACAGAGAGTGATGTCTAAAGTGAACATAAACAGTGGGAAAAAAGCAGATTTGTATTAATATATCAGAATTGTAAGTGTAAATATAAGCGAATAGACCTGCTGCTGTCTAGTGTGCCATTATAATAATCAAACAAGCAACTTAAAAATGAGAAAACAATCACAGCTCTTGACTGAGTAACTTTAGTAGCTTTAAAAAGTATTAATGTATTATAATCATACAATGAAGAGCAGTAGTAGTTTTATGTAACATTTCATTCTGAATGTTTACTTGAATGCTTGATAGCCTACTGCTGTTAAAAATGTTAAAAAAAATATTTTTTTTAACAAGTCTGTTTACTAGTCTTGAATAATTACTTAAGAACTTGAAACCATTCTTCCATAATTAACAAATTAGTTATTGTCATTACTTGTGGTATTGAAGCTGGTATTGAGAATCATCAAATTTCACTACAGGCTACTGAACTTTTGGTATTGTGATAATGTATAGCCAATATTGTACATGGTAGATCTTGCTGCAATAACATGATGAAAAAGAGAAATCTCATTCCATAGAACTATGAGCATCCCTGCTGTTAATGGTGGCGATAGAGGCTTTTCTTTATTTGACTACCATACATGTCATAAAATAATTACCATATGACAATTGCCTCCTCCCCTACCCAGTGCAGTTTACATTTCTGTTGCAGAGAATTGAGTTGATTGCATATGTACATTATTAGGTTGGGGATGGGTGGTAATTTTAGGAAACATACAACAGAAACTTTAACATGTTTCTTGAGCATGTAACTTAAATGTCCATTTTTCTATCCAGACAAGTAACTTTTTTAATCGGACAAGTGAATGACCAATTTACTTGTCCGGAGGACAAACACATGACAATGCTTAATGTCAAGCCCTGCAATGTATAACAGCAAAAAGATAATGTTACTGCAGAAGTTATCATTGATAATTAAAGTTCATCTAACGTTAGCTAAGTTAGGTAACGTTAACATTAGCTAACAACGTTAGCTATCAGTCTCCTCGCTTATGTCGACTGACATATCCGGCTGCTTGTCGTGAAAAACAATGTATAATGTATGTAACGTTATATCTAGCTAGCTAATGTTAGCTAATTATCTAACGTTAATGTTAT
The DNA here is from genome assembly GCF_019703515.2 of Myxocyprinus asiaticus. Taxonomy (NCBI): domain Eukaryota; kingdom Metazoa; phylum Chordata; class Actinopteri; order Cypriniformes; family Catostomidae; genus Myxocyprinus; species Myxocyprinus asiaticus. The sequence goes on from NC_059350.1 coordinate 34,098,003, forward strand.
AACCAGCAGCTCTGTCAACATAACTATTTTCAGCATCTGAGGAACAAGTTGGCTCATCATGTAACGTTAGGCTATTTGTAATGCTAACTAATCAAGTTGAACTAATACTACTGTTTTAAGTTAATGTTTGTACCCTTGATTTTCATATCATGTGCATTTTTAAATATTTCAAGAAGAGAGAGCGAAATCCACCACCAGATGAGGAAGAAACAGCAGGTGATTTTGACAGCAGAGAAAGGGGCAGTACGTCAGAGTAGTTTCAGTTCTGTTTTTGAACTGCGTTAAACTCCATCTCGTTTATCATGCTTTGTGGGTGTGACTTTTTTGCTGTGTCATCACCATTCATATCTATACAACCAATGTGTTTGATTAAATTACTACTAGAGCGCAAAATTGTTTACAAGAGCACAAAGTTCTTCATAGATCTAGCCTCTTAATTTTGCTCTCAAAGTGCACCAGATTGATGCATTTAACATTAATATGTAAAAAAAAATTCTTATGGGAGACCAGGCACCCCAGACACCACTAGAGGGTCCAAGGTCCACCCACCGCAGTCTCACAAAATCCTGTGGGAAACACTGAATACATATGAATTCTCATGAGATCACGTTGGGATAGCAAGCCAGTTGCTAATATATAGCTAGGCGCTTGCTACAAATTTAACTGCAAGTTCACTCGCATTGTATGGCAACGTATGATTGTGTGGCGTTACAACTTGAACTAAATATTGAAATCATCATTGTGCCACATGGCAATTATTAATTTGGAAAAGTGAGCAGAACTGTCACAACTTACCTTTATCTCGCTGAATTGCACAGGATGATTGTCCTGCAGATGAGTGGGACAAACATGTTGGAGGTGTTCCCGAGTTTCGCTGCCACTTTTGTGCCATGTTTTACACCAAGGAAAACCATCTTCGACCAACTATTCCTCTGCATTTTTATGGAACCCAAAATATTTCCACACTTCTGACTTAACCCTTGTAAAAGGCGGATAAAGGGTCGGCTGCATTCCTTCTTCAGCCATGCTTCTCGTCCACATTAGTTTTGTTTACATCAGTGCGCATGTGTCATTTATGCCGCATACACGCAGTGTATCAGACTGTGTGATCAAAAAATCTAAACAATTTGGCTAAAAGGTTATATTATTTAGGATATTTTGAAGTGCCCACAATAACAATACCATGCATGTTATTTGCCTTGATATACCATATTATTAAATACTGTCAAACTCTACTAAGTTGTGTATGTGAAGTCCCTAGAGCCAACATTTAGGGTGTCATCCAGCTATTCAGATTTCCACTTCATCTTTACTGCACAGCTAAAATAATTCTCATATTAACTTGTATAGGCCAGTAGTTGCATTTTAATTTTAGCAAGCACATTTGTCAGATCGTAAGTGAGTGTATATCATTTACTGGTCTTATTTAATTTACAGTAGGCCTAATTGTGAACTTAATCACACACCATACATTGTTCCTTATACTGTACATACATATTAGAAGATGTGAAGTTGAAAGCATCTTATTCTCTCCTTTCAGCTTCATCTTCTTCACCACTTTCTGTCCAATCTCCTTTTCTATTCTGTCTACATCTATTTCTCATTTTATCATTCCCTGTCTCTTTCAGCACAGAGAGAAGGATAATATAAAGAAAGGAGAGAACAAGAGAGTGAGAGGGAGAAAGAGAGCTGTGTTCTCAGTTTTTGCACTGAATGCATTAATAATTCAACAGCTAAGAGCTGAAAATGTTCAGAGGGGACTCCAACAAGCCTGACTGTTCTCTCTCTCTCTCTCTCTCTCTCTCTCTCTCTCTGTCTCTTTCTCTTACTCTCCCTCTGTCTGTCTGTCTCTCTCTCTCTCTCTCTCTCTCTCTCTCTCTCTTTCTGACTTCCATTGTTAGTCTATATATCGCCATAACACCATTTTGTGACCTTGACATTAAATGGAGTCCTTTTGTCATCTATCCATTCCGATTTTTTAACGTGCTTTCTCTTCCCCTGAAGAGTTCAGATTAGCCCACTCTGAACTTCTCTCCATTTGTCTCAACAACTTCTATTCAGAGTAAGAGTCATTTTCTTTTTCACTGAAGCACATATCAGTGCCAATCACCATGACAGATTGCTGAGAGGAAATGTCTAGATTGATTACATTGTGAATTTTTCGACAGGAGGTCGAAAGTTCTGCTACACAATTCGGTCTGTGCTTACCGAAATTTTAACCACTGCCCTTAGTGGCCAAAGCTGGAAGTGTTGATGAGATGAAATGTCCATTGGATGGCATATTTTTTTATTTGTAAATGATGTAAGAAAGTCAACAGGAATGCATATTGTATTAACCCTACTCCCTAAACCAAACCCAAACCCTCAACCTAACCATTAAAAAGTACAAATCTAATTTTAGAGCAAAATTGCAACCTCCGAATCACGCTCGCCATTGTTTATGTGAACCTGACTACTTCCTGGTTTTCAAGGGACCAAAATCAGTGTCTCGGAGTGAACGCGATGACTTTTTGGTTTTCATGGGACCAGTACCCATGTCACAGAGATTGTGCGCAATGCGGTATCAGTAGCGTCACAGGGAAAGGTGAGCATGTTTGAAATGATGCAAAACTGTCTGATGGGAATGCCGCTTGTCAGTGATTTGGGAGATGGGGGATAGCACTTGTCAGAAATTCTGCAGTATGGGGTCAGTTTCAGGGTACATGACATTCGGAAGCAGAATATCGATTTTCCCTGTGATCTTTTTGAAATGTCACATGCTATACTATAAAGCTAAGAAATAAGAAACCCAGGAAAGCCTTACAAAGATCCTATAGTACTTGCAAATTCACAACAACTGCAAATGCATTGGGCTTATAACTAGGGATGTTGCGATTATACGGTTTCACTAATAACCATGATTAAAAATGTCATGGTTAATGTAGCAAACACAGATAATTTAACTGTAAGAATTTAGAATTTACAAAACAATGAAATGTTCAGTGTTTCCCCTATATGCATTCAGCATACTGCCACTGCTGCTAAATTATGAGCACCGCTGCTGAAATTTCACATGGTCCATTAATATTTCTGATGCAATGTAACGCTTACAAGGTATATTCGGATAGGGTCACAGACCTAAAATCTAAAAGATTTTTGGCTGCCGAGGCAAATTAAATCATAATCTTGAGTTTGGCGCTTTATAAGTGTTAAATATGCTTCTCATCTGCAACACAATATTTTCGAAGTGCGATTGAATCCTGGTTTTTGCGAGAGTTTGGAGCAAGCCATTATGCATCCACCTGTGCCAATAATCTGCTCTTTATCTCTAGAGCGCACACCGCACACATCGGGTTCCCTTGATATCGCGGTGCAGACCTGTTGCAAATAGTTTCATGTGATGTCACCATTAGGGTGATAAGTGTACCATTTGGTCAAGTGCATGTGCAGTTAAAGTGCAGGTATATGCATTTCTTTGGAGAATTAAGTTTATTTAATGACTGACCTAGAATCAGTTATGATCTTTATTTGAGCTGTGCTACTGTTTGATCTAAAAGTTTATCAACTCAATTAAAATGTAATTTACAACAGTAGAATCAACAATATTTAAATAGCAAGTCTGAGTTAAGTCTAGTTACTTTTACCTAAATAGTTATGTTCATTCTATATGAACATCAAGTTAATTGAATTTAATTACATAATTACATTTTGGAGATGCCATTACTCAGTTCAACTGAGGGAACGAGTTTGCTCAATCAAATGAGTAGAGTCAACTTATTATATACACTGCCATTCAAAAGTTTGGGGTCACTTGACTGAAATGTTTCTCATGATCTTAAAAACCTTTTGATCTGAAGGCATATGCTTAAATGTTTGAAATTAGTTTTGTAGACAAAAATATAATTGTGCCAACAGATTAATTTATTTCATTACAAAACTAAAATTGTATAAAAAATAAAAAAAGTTTTTGAAATGGATGACTTGGACCGAATAATAAAGAAAAGCAGCCAATAAGTGCCCAACATAGATGAGAACTCCTTTAATACTGTTTTAAAAGCATCCCAGTGTGATACCTCAAGAAGTTGGTTGAGAAAATGCCAAGAGTACATTTCTGCAAATTCTAAGCAAAGAGTGGCTACTTTGAAGATGCTAAAATATAACATATTTTTTATTTATTTTGGATTTTTTTAGTCACAACATAATTCCCATAATTCCATTTCTGTTATTCCAATTTTTTGATGACTTCACTATTATTCTAAAATGTGAAGAAAAAATAATAATAAAGAATGAGTAAGTGACCCCAAACTATTGAACGGCAGTGTATAGATATATACAGTTTTATTTACTCATGGCAAAAATATTATAGAATCCTAACTATTTAGGTAAAGGTAACTAGACTTAACTCAGACTTGCTATTTAAATATTGTTGATTCTACTGCTGTAAAATAAATTTTAATTGAATATGTACATTATTTTGGCCACCAGTGTGTATGTATATATATATATATATATATATATATATATATATATATATATATATATATATACACACACACACACACTGGTGGCCAAAATAATGTACAGATTTAGCTGTTTCGGAAGGAAATTGGTACTTTAATATACCAAAGTGGCATTGAGCTGATCACAAAGTATAGTCAGGACATTACTGATGTAAAAAAACAGCACCATCACTATTTTGAAAAAGTCATTTTTGGTCAAATCTAAACAGGCCCCATTTCCAGCAGTCATCACTCCAACACCTTATCATTGAGTATTCATGCTAAATTGCTAATTTGGTACTAGAAAATCACTTGCCATTATATCATACACAGTTGAAATCTATTTGGTTCATTAAATGAAGCTTAACATTGTCTTTGTGTTTGTTTTTGAGTTGCCACAGTATGCAATAGACTGGCATGTCTGAAGGTCAATATTTGGTCAAAAATGGCAAAAACAGCTTTCTCCAGAAACTCGTCAGTCAATCATTGTTTTGAGAAACGAAGGCTATACAACACTTGAAGTTGCCAAAAAACTGAAGATTTCATTCAAAGGTGTACACTACAGTCTTCAAAGACAAAGGACAACTGGCTCTAACAAGGACAGAAAGAGATGTGGAAGGCCAGATGTACAACTAAACAAGAGGATAAGTACAACAGGGTCTCTAGTTCTAGAAATAGATGCCTCACATGTCCTTAACTGACAGCTTCATTGAATTCTACCCGCTTAACACCAGTTTCATGTACAAAAGTAAAGAGAAGACTCAGGGGTGCAGGCCTTATGGGAAGAATTGCAAAGAAAAAGCCACTTTTGAAACAGAAAAACAAAATGAAAATGTTACAGTGGGCAAAGAAACACCGACATTGGACAACAGATAATTGGAAAAGAGTGTCATGGATCAGCTTTTGTGGGATCAGCTAGACTGTAAGGTGCATGAGAAGTGCCCGACAAGACAGCCACATCTATGGCAAGTGCTACAGGAAGTGTTGGGTGAAATGTCACCTGAGTATCTGGACAAACTGACAGCTAGAATGCCAAGGATCTGCAAAGCTGTCATTGCTGCATGTGGAGGATTTTTTGATGAAAACTCTTTGAAGTAGTTTAAGAAGTTCTGAAAAAATATATTCAAATTGTAATAGTAATTTTTCATGTTATTAATGTCCTGACTATACATTGTGATCAGTTGAATGCCACTTTGGTGAATAAAAGTACCGATTTCTTTCCATAAGAGCAAAATCTGTACATTATTCCAAACTTTTAGCTGCCAGTGTGTGTGTGTGTATATATATATATATACAGGTGCATCTCAATAAATTAGAATGTCGTGGAAAAGTTCATTTATTTCAGTAATTCAACTCAAATTGTGAAACTCGTGTATTAAATAAATTCAATACACACAGACTGAAGTAGTTTAAGTCTTTGGTTCTTTTAATTGTGATGATTTTGGCTCACATTTAACAAAAACCCACCAATTCACTATCTCAAAAAATTAGAATACATCATAAGACCAATAAAAAAAACATTTTTAGTGAATTGTTGGCCTTCTGGAAAGTATGTTCATTTACTGTATATGTACTCAATACTTGGTAGGGGCTCCTTTTGCTTCAATTACTGCCTCAATTCGGCGTGGCATGGAGGTGATCAGTTTGTGGCACTGCTGAGGTGGTATGGAAGCCCAGGTTTCTTTGACAGTGGCCTTCAGCTCATCTGCATTTTTTGGTCTCTTGTTTCTCATTTTCCTCTTGACAATACCCCATAGATTCTCTATGGGGTTCAGGTCTGGTGAGTTTGCTGGCCAGTCAAGCACACCAACACCATGGTCATTTAACCAACTTTTGGTGCTTTTGGCAGTGTGGGCAGGTGCCAAATCCTGCTGGAAAATGAAATCAGCATCTTTAAAAAGCTGGTCAGTAGAAGGAAGCATGAAGTGCTCCAAAATTTCTTGGTAAACGGGTGCAGTGACTTTGGTTTTCAAAAAACACAATGGACCAACACCAGCAGATGACATTGCACCCCAAATCATCACAGACTGTGGAAACTTAACACTGGACTTCAAGCAACTTGGGCTATGAGCTTCTCCACCCTTCCTCCAGACTCTAGGACCTTGGTTTCCAAATGAAATACAAAACTTGCTCTCATCTGAAAAGAGGACTTCGGAACACTGGGCAACAGTCCAGTTCTTCTTCTCCTTAGCCCAGGTAAGACGCCTCTGACATTGTCTGTGGTTCAGGAGTGGCTTAACAAGAGGTATACGACAACTGTAGCCAAATTCCTTGACATGTCTGTGTGTGGTGGCTCTTGATGCCTTGACCCCAGCTTCAGTCCATTCCTTGTGAAGTTCACCCAAATTCTTGAATCGATTTTGCTTGACAATCATAAGGCTGCGGTTCTCTTGGTTGGTTGTGCATCTTTTTCTTCCACACTTTTTCCTTCCACTCAACTTTCTGTTAACATGCTTGGATACAGCACTCTGTGAACAGCCAGCTTCTTTGGCAATGAATGTTTGTGGCTTACCCTCTTTGTGAAGGGTGTCAATGATAGTCTTCTGGACAACTGTCAGATCAGCAGTCTTCCCCATGATTGTGTAGCCTAGTGAACCAAACTGAGAGACCATTTTGAATGCTCAGGAAACCTTTGCAGGTGTTTTGAGTTGATTAGCTGATTGGCATGTCACCATATTCTAATTTTTTGAGATAGTGAATTGGTGGGTTTTTGTTAAATGTGAGCCAAAATCATCACAATTAAAAGAACCAAAGACTTAAACTACATCAGTCTGTGTGCACTGAATTTATTTAATACACGAGTTTCACAATTTGAGTTGAATTACTGAAATAAATGAACTTTTCCACGACATTCTAATTTATTGAGATGCACCTGTATATATATGATATTCTATGTGTTTGTTAATATAGAACATGCAAGTCATTTGAATGAACTTTTGGACTTAATAATAACTTTACCCCCCTTATCTCCTCCTTTGAACTGCCTCTGGTGTGTAGTTACTATCAGCGTGGTAAACTTTGAGAAGCTGCATCTTAAATCATTATCATTATTTAAAGCATAGCCTGTGTACAGATTTAATTTGAGTCATTTTCAGACTTTAAATTACCTGCTGTAAGCAATGTTCCCATTATTATGCATAGACCACAGGTTTATTTGTGAGGAGTTTGTTGACGATTCTTTATGGTGGGCTGCCTAACAGAAAACGGATTGCTTTAATAAGATAACAGAAGAAAAATCTGTTGGATGCCATGAACAACATTATGCGCACCCACTATAATCTTACAGTTATGCTCTTTTTAAGTGACTCCAAACACTCTGCTTACATTGAAGCGTATCATTTTGCGCCCGGGATGCGCATTAGCGGTGTCGTGCCCTATGCTGGAGTGTCTCTTATTACATACCTCCTATTTATTTGTTGTGTATTTATCCATTTTTCTTTTGTATGGCTGTACTTAGCTTCCATATATTTCTAAGAAACTAAATGAAAGACACAGTTTGTGTTTGATTTTCTCAAAAGAATGAAAATCCTCTATCATTACCGGTTTGACACTCTCTTTATTTGATATAAACTCTATAGGCATTGATAAATCGTGTTCAGTTGATAACACATAGTCTATGTTAATGCTGTTAAACCTATAAATAATCACATGCTGTGGGCAGGTGCGTACACAATACAACGGAAAAAATATAAAATCACTGCACACAGTCGTAGCATCGAAATCTTTATTAGTTTACAGCATTTTGGTCAAAGACCTTCTTCAGGCATTCTGTTAATTTTTCTGAAGATTCTTCCAGTTGCGAGGGATGTAAATCATTGCTAAACATCATGATTTGCCCAAGAAGTTTCATCAATAATGCTGGTGATGCGCTCAAATGAGCCAAATACGTAAAGTCAATGGTGGTGGGCATTCTGAACAAGTACATTTTTAATTAGAATAAAACACACTAAAACTCCATGTCAAATCTTTTTTCATGACCTCTTGAACTCTTTCATTCACGAAAGAAAGATGACAGCAAGAACTTGCATTCTTGACTGTGAGTTCTTCACTTTCTTTGAGACCGGACACACCAGTGTGTTTGCTAAATCAATATCTTATGATTTGAATACACTTCAGTTTCCCTTTTATTACTGTTCTGCATAGATGTTAAAAGCTTTCTTTTCTCATTTACTAGGGAGTCTGATGCCTTCCTTGGGTGTTTTCATGGGTGTGAATTATGATAATTGTGAATGAGTGTGCACGCACGCCGTATTTACGAATGTTTAGAATAAACTAATATACACACATTTAACTTGCACATCATTTCTGAATCCGGAGGAAAGTTTTCAGGAAGGTCCATTGTACTCAGAATTTACTCATATATTTAAAAAAAGTTTCATGAATGAGGCCCAAAGACCGTACTGTTGAAATACATCTCCAAACATTGATACAGATATCCCTAAAGACGAGATGTGACAGTGAGCACAAAGCATTTGCAGTGCAGATGTAGAGGTCAGTATGAGTAGGTGAATCTTTAGAAGCGGTATGCTTTGTGTATTTTTTATTTGTTGGGTAAATAAGCTGTTCTGACAGATATTTGTAGGTTTTTTTCCCCAATGAAGAGTAAGGACTGCAAAATTTTGGGGATCTGCATGAAGCAGGAAGATTTCCATGAAAAGATGAGAGACCTAGGAGACCAGCAGTCTTGCATAGCTAGATTTTTCACTATCAGCATAAAGTCTGGTCCACTTCTCCAATTATGGCCAAGAACCACCCACTTAGACAGGAAATGGCCACCTGACCAACATATAAATCAACTAGGGCTGTCAATCAATTAACATTTTTAATCAAAATAATTACTAATTTAATTAAATTAAAATAATTTAATTTAATTAAAATAATTAATAATATAGTGGATATTTAATTTAATTAATTGCATAGATTTATATTGGCCAAATATTTAAAAAAATCAATATATAACAATTAAATAATTATACTTAAATAATATAAAATATAATATTTTTAAAACTTTATTTTAATATATTTGTATATATATGTATTATTGTTATATGTATATATAAGGTACACTCACTGAGCAGTTTATTAGGAACACTATGGTCCTATTAAAGTACCCAATGTGGTCTTTCGCTGTTGTAGCCCATCTGCCTCAAGGTTCGACGTGTTGTGCATTCTGAGATGCTATCATAGCCTTTCTGTCAGCTCGAATCAGTCTTTCTATTCTCCGTTGACCTCTCTCATCAACAAGGCGTTTCTGTCTGCAGAACTGCTACTCACTGGATATTTCTTTGTTTTTGGCACAATTCTGAGGAAACTCTAGAGAATGTTGTGTGTGAAAATCCCAGGAGATCAGCAGTTACAGAAATACTCAAACCAACCCATCTGGCACCAACAGTCATGCCACAGTCAACATCACTGATATCACATTTTTTTTTTTTTTTTTTTTTCCCATTCTGATGGTTGATGTGAACATGATTTTATGCACTGCACTGCTGCCACACAATTGGCTGATTAGATAATCGCATGAATAAGTAGCTGTACAGGTGTTCCTAATAAAGTGCTCGGTGAGTGTAAATATATATATATATATATATATATATATATATATATACAGTGGTGGCCAAAAGTATTGGCACCCTTGGTAAATATGAGCAAAGAAGGCTGTGGAAAATATGTCTTTATAGTTTATCTTTCGTCTTTCATTGATATTTCATTCAAAATATTCACAAAAATATATCCTCAATTATATATACAATTGCAAACACAACACAAGTTTTATCAAAAAAACAAATATTTTTTGTCAAATATATGTGTGGCACAGTTATTGGCACCCCTAGAAATTATTATGAGTAAAATTTATCTGAAGTATATTCCTATTCATATTTAAAAAAAAATTAGTACACTTGGGTGACTAGGAACATGAAATTGTTCAGCCATGACTTCCTGTTTCAGAGGGGTATAAATATGAAGTAACACACAAGCCAAATTCCCTTAGTCATCTATCACAATGGTTAAAACCAAAGAATAAAGTTATGATGTGCTTCAAAAGGTTGTTGAGCTTAACAAAATGGAAAATTGCTGTAAGAAAATAGCTAAAGCTTTGAAAATACCCATTTACAACATCAGGGCTATAATTAAGAAGATCCAATCAACTGGAGATGTTAAGAATCGACCTGGAAGAGGATGCTTGTCTATATTGTCTCCAAGCACGGTGAGGAGAATGGTTTGAGTGGCCAAAAATTTTCCAAGGATCACAGGTGGAGAATTGAAAAAATTAGTTGGGTCTTGGGGTCTGAAAGTCTCCAAAACTACAATCAGAGGTCACCTGCATCACAACAAGTTGTTTGGGAGGGTTTCAAGAAAAAAGCCTCTGCTCTCATCCAACAACAAATTCAAGCATCTACGTTTGCCAGACACTATTGTAACTCCAAATGGGACCGGGTTCTATGGTCAGATAAAACAAAAATAGAGCTTTTTGGCAGAGATGGTTTTGGCGCACACAGAGAGCTAGCCATGTGGAAAAGTACCTCATGGCCATGGTTAAATATGGTGGTGGATCTTTAACATTGTGGGGATGATTTTATGCCAAAGGTCCTGGACATCTTGTTTGGATACATGGCATCATGGACTCTATCAAATACCAGCAGATAAAAAAATCAAAGCCTGACTGCCTTAGCCAGAAAGCTTAAAATGGGCCCTGGTTGGATCTTCCAGCAAGACAATAATCCAAAACACACATCAAAAGCAACACAAAAATGGTTCATTGACCACAAAATCAAGGTTGTGCCATGGCCATCTCAGTCTCCTCACCTGAACCACATAGAAACCTGTGAGGTGAACTGAAGAGGAGAGTGGACCTCAGAATTTGAAGGATCTGGAGAGATTCTGTATGGAGGAATGGTCTCAGATCCCTTGCCATGTGTTCTCCAACCACATTATGCATTATTGGAGAAGACTCAGAGCTGTTATCTTGGCAAAGGGAGGTTGCACATAGTATTGAATAAAAGGGTGCCAATAATTGTGCCACACATATATTTGACCAAACATATTTGTTTTTTAATAAAACTTGTGTTGTGTTTGCAGTTGTTTGATATCCATTAGATTATATATTTTTGTGAATATTTTGAAGGAAAGATCAAAAGGATAAACAATAAGTTTTAGAATAAACAACAGCCTTCTTTGCTCATATTTACCAAGGGTTCCAATATTTTTGATAATAATTGATAATTTAAATGATAATTTTAATAATTAAAATACATTACATTATTGTGGCTGACGAGTTTAGCATTGATTAGACAATAAAAAAGTACCTTTAGAAGGCAATGTATTGATTATTTCCATATCATTGGCCTACAGTTCACAGCAATCCATTTTTCAACTGAATTCATCTGTCTGAGGCAGACTTATTATAAGGGCTTTTCTTAGTAATATGTACCAAATATTTCATGGGCGTCACTGAAAACAAAGTGAAGTATGCAGTTTTGCTATGCGCAGCCGCAGACAGTGGTTGTTAAACAGATGCTGATGTAGGGTTAGATAAGATATGCAAAAGTCGATGGTCGAAGTGAGGTGTGCAAAATGATGAATGAGTAGGGAGACAGAAAATTTCCAGTAGTGTAACCCAGGAACAGAACAAGGGAAGAGACATGAGACAAATTCTAGAGGTTAAAAACAAAATGAGCGACAGCATTTTGAATGCGCTCTAGGAATATGGCACACGGCCAGCAAGGACAGATGTAGCTGTCTAGCCATCTGACCTGAACCTGGATGAGCAGTGATTAGGAAAGTGCCTGATTTTCTTTTTAAACAAAGACAGAAAGCCTTTTTTTTAGCTTTCCCTCTGATTCACATACATGACATTCACATAAATGTAATACAGTAGTAGGAAATAAATAGGATGAAGTTGAATTATAATACTTTGACCAAAACAGCAAAAAAAAAAAAAAAAAAAAATGCTCTCTTTAGACTGTTCTTATTTCGGCCCTCATTTGAACATGAAAAAATGCATTTTTAGTTAAATTAAATGGTAACACTTTACAATAAGGTTCCATTTGTTAACATTAGTTAATAGATAAATATATAACAAGTTAACATGAACTAACAATGAACAATACTTTAACAGCATTCATTAATCTTAGTTAATGTTAATTTCAACACACACTAATCCATTTTTAAAATCAAAAGTTTTATTAGTTAACATTAATTAATGCACTATGAAGTAACTTTTAAAAGTAATTTTATTTTTATTAACTAACATTAACAAAGAAAAATCAATGCTGTAAGAAATATATTGTTAATTGTTTGTTCATGATACCTAATGCATTAACTAATGTTAACGAATGGAACCTTATTGTAAAGTGTTACCAATTAAACAAGTCAAAGAGCTTTCCTTTGCGATAAAACAGCTTTGAACATCAAACAAATTGCAACCTACGAGAAAGGTCTATTGCAATCTACAGTGTCTATTCATTTTATTGGTCCCTTTCTGAGCATTTTATTTATTTGTTTATTTTTTAACTTGCCTCATCCTCCTTCTTGCACATTGATGGGATAACTGTCCCCCTCGCGGACAATGGACTGGAGGGGGGCCCGCTGAACGCATTTTGTACTGGGCCCAAGAATCCCTACCTGAAGCCCTTATTGTTGGCACATAGATGGCTGTTAGGAGAGAGGTTACATTTAGTTGCCTCACTTCCAGGACTTAAGATTTGTATATCTTCTGAAAAACAGAGGCAGTAAAATGGAAATAGAGTAGGCAGGGTGGTGCTAATAGAGGAGGGTACTACCTGGCACTGCAGTTAGAGATGGTTAGCCACAGGCACATGGACGGGATGGGGACTCTTTCCTCCTGCTGATTTGGTAGACTACCACTGAGAAATTAGCATATATCTAGTAATATATTTGTTAACAGAGACAACCAGGAACTTAAAACACAAAGTGTTACCTTGATGGTTCATCGATTTGATAAACTGTTAAATGACATATGTCTTGCCACACTTTGCTGAAGACTGCTTCCAGTGATCTTCAGGACAGGAAAAAGAGAGTGAAGCAAAGGCAGGTAGCATTGGGTTTTATTGCAGAGAGTAAGATGTAAGATGGTGTCATTGTAAGATACTGAACGGATGTTAAAAAGAGAATAACATTATATGTGTCTTTTTGACAGAGCTGAGCACCCTTAGAGCTCCCACCATGGCAGCAAACAAGAGTCCATGTTTGATGGAGAGGCCATGGACCATTGAAACAGGAAGAAAGCACTCTGGATTTCATTACAGATGGAACAGGAACTCTCAATCTTTCTGTTTGCAGCCATATGTCAGACATCATATCAAACTAGGAGAACAAGACTTATGTCTTTAAACGCAGGTGAAAGGTCAATTCCAGATTACTGAAATCCACATAGATGCAGCACAAATGGATAGGACAAAAAAACTTCTAAACGACTCGCACTACATTTAGTCCTTTTGATTTTACTATTGAAATAAAAACATTTCTGTCATTTCAAACTGCTGAACTGCTGAAGGCTGTAAGTGGTTGAAAGGCAATGCTCTGCAAAGTCCTTGAGAATGATGGGTTGGACTGAGGAATAAAACGATAAAAAATAAAGCTTTGAAGAATTAGTGATGCTGTGGAAGGACAAGTTCCTCTTCAATGGAGCAACATATCATCACAGTCTAGGGTAAGTGTGGAGTTTGTGTACGTGTGTTTTGGTGTGTACTAGTTTGTCCATAGTGTGGGATGTTTACGTGTCTGTATATGCCTCAGTCATCAGCTCAGTGTGTGTGACTCAGTAATACTCTGTCCCAGCTTCTACAAACCTAATCCAATTAGAATTCCCTCTCATTACTCTTAAGCCAGCACCACACTAGCAGACTCTAAACAACTCGATTTTGGCTGAGGGTGTCACACTTGCCAACAGTTTTGCTGAGATCTCTCTGTTTTCAGTCAGAGGGGTTACACTTGCTGATTCAAAATGGTGGAGGGGTGACAGACATAACGACTCCCCCCGACTCTGTCTCTCTCTCTCTGATTCCCTGTCACATGGAACAAAGGTACCGCGTGAACATAAACAATTGTAATAGAGTGATTTAGGATGTGATTCATGGAATAAATTTACCTTTTACCATGAATGTGTTTGACTGTGTATTTAACCATTCGAGGCTTGCCATAAAACCCATTTGTCCAAATGCTGCTTTCAGTGAATAAATAAATTAATTCCTGTAAAAACAGACTGTAGTGCCTTCGCTTTCTGATTTCAATAGTCATTTTAGTGTAGGAGAACCCCAGGAAAAATGCTTGGTCGCAGAATCACTATGGATTACAATCTGTATTTGTGATGATGTGCAGCTGAGCATGATGAAAATGTTCAGATCAGCATAACATCTTGTCAGTTCTTCAGTAAAAGAAGAAGCTCATTTGTCACTTGATGAGAACAAAATACTTAGTCTTAGAGCTGCCTGTGAGTGGTGTTTGTGAGACACCTAATGTGTGAAACTGAAATATATGAGAGATTGTGCTTGACACTTACAGCCTGCTGAAAGAGTTATTATAGGCCAGGATCTTATAACTGTCAGGATGTGTACGTTTTCAAAGTATTTATCAACGGTCATTGGTGTGTAACATAGTAAGCATGGTCTGACAATTCTTACCTTACCACATGCTAATGAGCACAGCCATTATCTTGCAGAGAAAGCATGAGCAGACCTTTTTGTATGAGGGAACATGGGCGTGAGGGGGAATTAAACCTCACTTTAGTGAGGCCTCTAATCTAATTGTGAAAAAGAGAGAGACAGTGAGTGAGTGAGAGAGGGAGAGAGAGCAGTAACCTGAAATGAGCATATGATTGTAAAATTCATTGAATATTGTCCACTATCCCAATGCTACATCCCAGATTTAATTCCTAGATCCATTTTAGTGACCAGTCCACAGATAAAAGGAAATACCCATAATTGAATCCCTCTATCTTTAGAGTATTCTTAATGTGCGCAATATGTGTCTGATACTGGCTCCCAATTTTGCAGTGTAAAGAGGCCATAAGTGCTGTACATAAGGACCCTATTGATTAAGAGAAGGCTGAAGCATACAGTATATCATGAATAAAATATAATAGTGCTGATAATATAATGAGAGTCATTAAATTAGGTTTGTGTAGGGAAGCCTACACAATCTTTGCCATGAAATCTTAAACTTTGTTCCCTGAAAGGAGGGAACAAGAAGCTGCATCAATATGGAAATATGCAAACAAGTCTAGTTAATATCATTAATATACTACATTGTTGTAACACGACCTCACTATTTTGTTTAATTTCTGCAAGTGGCATTCAGTTATCATCTTGAAAATAAATATGGTTAATTTGCATGTCTTATTCTTTGTCTTTCCAATCAAATGATGGGTTAAAAATATTAAAATGTTGTTAAAATATTAAAATATTGTAGCTGACCACAAACTGCCTTCTGTTTGCCTTCTGCCTTCCAAAAAGAAAAACTTTTGTGTCCAACTCCACATCTAATTTAAAGGTGCAATATGTAATATAAACTCAGCAAAAAAAGAAACGTCCCTTTTTCAGGACACTGTATTTTAAAGGTAATATTGTAAAAATCCAAATAACTTTACAGATCTTTATTGTAAAGTGTTTAAACAATGTTTTCCATGCTTGTTCAATGAACCATAAACAATTAATGAACATGCACCTGTGGAATGTTTGTTAAGACACTAACAGCTTAAAGACAGTAGACAATTAAGGTCACAGTTATATAAAACTTAGGACACTACAGAGACCTTTCTACTGACTCTGAAAAACACCAAAAGAAAGATGCCAATGGTCCCTGCTCATCTGCGTGAATGTGCCTTAGGCATGCTGCATGGAGGCATGAGGACTGCAGATGTGGCCAGGGCAATAAATTGCAATGTCCATAATGTGAGATGCCTAAGATAGTGCTACAGGGAGACAGAAAGGACAGCTGATCATCCTTGCATTGGCAGACCATGTGTAACAACACCTGCACAGAATCGGTACATCTGAATATCACACCTGCGGGACAGGTACAGGATGGCAACAACAACTGCCCCAGTTACACCAGGAACGCACAATCCCTCCATCAGTGCTCAGACAGAGGGCTTTTAGGCCTGTTGTAAGGCAGGTTGTAAGACAGGTCTTAGACATCACCAGCAACAACATCGCCTATGGGCACAAACCCACCTTCGCTGGACAAGACAGGACTGGCAAAAAGTGCTCTTCACAGACGAGTCGCAGTTTTGTCTCACATGGGGTGATAGTTGGACTCGCATTTATCATCGAAGGAATGAGCGTTACACCGAGGCCTGTACTCTGGAGCGGGATCGATTTGGAGGTGGAGGGTCTGTCATGGTCTTGGGCGGTGTGTCACAGCACCATCGACTGAGCTTGTTGTCATTGCAGGCAATCTCAATGCTGTGCGTTACAGGGAAGACATCCTCCTCCCTCATGTGGTACCCTTCCTGCAGGCTCATCCTGACATGACCCTCCAGCATGACAATGCCACCAGCCATATTGCTCATTCTGTGTGTGATTTCCTGCAAAACAGAAATGTCAGTGTTCTACCATGGCCAGCGAAGAGCCTGGATCTCAATCCCATTGAGCACGTCTGGGACCTGTTGGATCGGAGGGTGAGGACTAGGGCCATTCCCCCCAGAAATGTCCGGGAACTTGCAAGTGCCTTGGTGGAAGAGTGGGGTATTTTCTCACAGCAAGAACTGGCAATTCTGGTGCAGTCCAGGAGGAGGAGATGCACAGCAGCATTTAATGCATCTGGTGGCCACACCAGATACTGACCGTTACTTTTGATTTTGATACCCCCTTTGTTCAGGGACACATTATTCCATTAGTCACATGTCTGTGAACTTGTTCAGTTTATGTCTTAGTTATTGAATCTTTTTATGTTCATAAAAATATTTACACATGTTAAGTTTGCTGAAAATAAAAGCAGTTGAAAGTGAGAGGACGTTTCTTTTTTTGCTGAGTTTTATTTACTGTACTAAAGCATAAAATTATCATAATATGTTATCAGAGATTTAGGAAACATGCTAAGTTGAAATACTGGCTTCTCCGAAAACAATGCTACAGCCAGTATATTCTACTTTGAAATGTCCGTTCTGGGACGGAATTTCTATTTGTGTTTTGGCCTGTGTGATCCTGCCCACTGCCCATTTCCCAATAGTATGTCAGCACCCCGGGTTGCCAGATTTAAAACAAATTAGCAGGCAAACACAGTGCGCTGCAGCCATTGAAGCCAGCAATACATCTAGCTAACATTGACAGAGTTATAAAAAATCCACATGAGCTAGTTTATTATTTGCAAACAATAAAAACATTGCAAACGTATACATTAGCTGATCAGTTTACAGTGTAAGGCTCGTCGCTTGCCATTGTCAGTTTGCTCGTTCCTGTTGCGAGTCCTCAACCTGGCAACCCTCTTGAGCTTGGAGTCTGAGGAGGAGGGGGCTGGGGAGACAACTCTCTCAAATATTTTGAATTTGGACTGCAGTACCCATTTTAAACACTTGATGTCAATGTTACATATCAAATCACTTTTATTGTCACACAACAATAAACAAGTGCAATAGTGTGTGAAATTCTTGGGTGCAGTTCCGAGCAACATAGCAGTCGTGAAAGTGATGAGACATATACCAATTTACAGTAAACTTCAGATTTACACAACACAATTTAAAATCTAATATACACATAATTACACACAACACAACATACAATAATAACACACAATGTACATTATACAATACACACAATATAGAATACACATTATACAATAAAAAAATAGTATATATAGTATATATAAAAAGTACAGTAGGTTGTATTGTACTGTATTGACATTCAGGCTGTCGGTTGATAGTCAGTTGCCAGTGTGTTGTTAAGAGAGATATAATTATGACAGTCCAGTGTGAGATAATAAGATTAATAAAGTGCAGTGCTGATGTATATTGATCGTGAGAGATCAAGAGTTCAAAAGTCTGACTGCTTGGGGGAAGAAACATATTGCTCCTTTAAAGAAACTAGTTATTCATAGATTCACTTAGATATTTGAAGTGGAGGTGTTGCGGTTCAGATAAGATAATAGTGACATATCACACGTAATTGTGCCTTCCCTTTATAAATTTGTATGCTAAAAGTATTCTAAAGAGAGTACTTCTTTTATATTTATATGTCTCGGAATACATTACTGAATACATTTAAGAGAGAGTATTAAGTATCCAGAATAGTCCAGAATACTTTCTTAAATACTTTCTTAAAGTATTCTGCCCAACCCTGGAAATCAACCTACAAATGGCTTATAGTTGAACGAGAAATAATTTTACAATCGAAAACATCACACACGTTAGCTTTAAGCTCTAAGCTAAAGAGAGGATTGAAGAAAAAGATTTATGAATGCCACACCTCTATATTTCAAAAAAATAAAAAGAGAGCTGTTACTTTAGTGGAAAAAAAAAACTGTTTCAGCAGAATAGCTACTTGTATGTTAATATCATTTGTTATTAATATTATAAATATTTAATCAGGTGAAAATAATGCAATAAGCGAGGTAGTTGATAAGCAAAGAAACTGATTTGTTGCAGCAGAGTGGAAAATGGCAGGTGTAGCTTGGTCAAGGGTTGTTTTCATTATTCATAATGTAAATTGCCTGAGGTACAAACTTTGTTTAAAACTGTTTTTCAAACTGTTCAGAGAGCTGTTTCTTGCTTTTGCTATTTGGATCCTAAAGGTGTTTTTTATTATTATTATTATTATTGATAGGGTAGGGAATTGAAAACCAGTGTTGGGCCTCATGTATTCAGATAGAAGACAAAGGCAGGCCTAACACAGTAGTAAAACCTAACTCAGGCCCCCACATACCAAGTCATAAATTTTACTGATAAAAATTGCGCCAAAATCAAACAAAGGGAGTCCAAAACAGACTACAAATCCCATGAAGCCTTGCTCACTAAAGGATCGAACTCTCAACTCCTATTGGATGAGGCACACAACAGAACGTCCCTCAACCATGACATCATCAGGAGTAGAAATACCTCTGAAATGCTTCCGGGATTTGCTTCCAGTAACGCAGCTCATCACTGCTCTCAGGTGCAGCCTCGTGGCACAAGGAAGTAACGTCTGACTTGAAACTGTGGCCATACAATCTCCATCTCGCTGGACGAGTTGAGATTACTCTGTGTTCCACCGAACACTCTAACGGATCTGAAGGAGACCGCCGAGCAATCCGCATCTTCATCCGTTTGCCTGCATAAGTGAAGAGAAAAGATTTCTCTTCCCTCTTCAATCAAGTCAACGTAGCTGATTTCTCCGCCAGCCCGCCGAGAATCAGCAGCCGTACCGCCCGCCGACAGAGTGAGGAAACGGCCTCCCGTCATCACCCAAGCCTCGAGGAACCAAGTCTGAGTTAAAGGACGGATGAAAACACATTCTGCATCCTCATGTGATTCAAGTAAGAGGTTTACATCTGGGCAGAGATAGAATATTATAGTGTGTTATTCTTGTGTACCAAGGTTATTGATTGTACAGTTTACGGACCGCCATGTCCGCTCATTATTAATACTCGGGGTATTAATTATCATACATTTGATTTGCTGTATTGTGGTCCAACCACATTGGACTGTTGTGCATTTCCACCATCACGGGTGAGACCGGCAAACAGAGTTTATCCATTAAAGAATCAAAGAACGCTGGACGGTTTACGAGCCGTCCACCGCGTCTCTGAGTGATAAACTAACAGCTGCTTCCTCTTCCACGATCGCAAAACCAGTTTTGGGGCCGTCACTTTATCTCTCTCTCTCTCTCTCTCGTACTAACCACACACACACACATGCGCGTGCGCGTGATCCCTCACAAACATTCTCGGACACATTTTTGGCTAGTAGATAGCTTCGTGATAAAGCTCAGCTTTGTCCCTAAGCTATCGTACAAGCGGATACACGCGGTAGCTGGTAGACGCCATTGACTGGTTTCTCTCCGCCCACATTCACGGCCATATTTTCTGGCCAGAAGTCTCGCGTGACATACTCTCCACGATAGTCACGTCCGCCATTTTGTGCGCGTCCCTCCTTACACACACACACACACACTTGCTCTCTCACACACACACACACCCTCATGTGTTATAGGATTATTTTGATTTCCATATCTAATCATATCACTGTTTAGTTTGTAGTTGTAAGTCGGAAGTTTATTGACTGCATTGTATTAATTATTAATTGATATTACTGCATAAATAAACTTTGTTATATTACAAAGAGAAGTGTTTTGGTTTGTTTTGCATACACCTGTGTCATGCTTACGGGATGTCAGTGCTCGGATTCAAGCCTTCATTCACTGTTTTTTCCCGAAAATCGATATTCTTCGGATGTCGATTTTCCTAAGAAAACAATCTAATATTGAGTCTGTTATACTATCTGGTTATTAGTCCCTGATTCCAGGGTGGTGCCCTGTCAAAATTGATCCTTATTAATATTCTACTGATTTTTGATAATTGATAATTATCTTTAACGATTGTTGATTTTGAAGGATCAATAAGCTAGTGTTAATTTTAATCCTAAACGTAGTGCACTACATTTACTGGAGCCCCATATGAGGTTTTAATGAGTTAGATTCAATTATTTAATTTAAATATTAATTAATAACTAAAGAAATAATTATTAATTATTTCTGATAGTAACACTGATCTAAACAACCAGTAAAGCCCTATACCAGTTGTTACTCAGAACCAGTTCCACAAAAAAAAAAAAAAAAAAAAAAAAAAAGAAGTCACAGACAGGCCTACACCAAAATTCACTAAAGCAGACATGGCATCTTACCTTTAGAAGAGTTGTAGCCGATGACTGAAAGTGTTAAATTTTCTCAGAACGAGGTCTTTCCATTCGTTGCGTAATTTGTTTATAAGGTCTCGCTCAAATGCAAGATGCACAAGCTGAGCCTTACGAGTGTGTGTCATTGCCTGTAAAAACTTTCTTGGGCACAGAGTAGGTGTTTTCACACATGGCAGAGTGACAGCTATTTTGAGTGCAAACAAAACACTGGACATCCCTTCAAGTACTTTGTGTTGTTCAGAGAGAAGTCTTTTTTATAACTATTGAATTATAAAATGAATTATATGAACTATTATTGAATTGCAAATACAGTTAATATTGATATTGCATATTTTTGGTCACAAAGAATGCACATTTGACAGTAAAGCACTGATTTTGAGTTTGGATGCAGATGTAAATTGCTGTCGAAATTAACGCGTTAACGCATGCAATTCATTTAAAATGTTTAACACAATGATTTTTCTTTTACGTGATTAACACATTTACCAATTTTCACATTAGATTCTGCCATTTTATTCAGCTCTGTGTAGTTCTGGACACTGATTGGAATAGGGAGGAACCTTTGCAATGCGTCTGGGGTCATTACACTGACACACTTACCACAAACACACACAACAGTGATTCCATGTCAATGACCAAGTGATGGAAAAAGGACCTCTTAACCGTATTTTTTGTACAAAACAAACCCAGTTGGGACCTGTGAAAAGCTTCATTCACATTACTCGCTGGATTGAAGAATCAGTTTTTCCCAGGTGCCTCATTGCACTTCTGTCTTACCGGACAATTTGGATGAAGTATAATTTACGTGGGCAGTGCCAGCGCTCTGAACAAAGAAAGACGTTCTCTGTAGCACTTTTCATGTGACTTATAAAGACATTTAATCTTCATTCTTCAATCAATATGCATGGCAAGAATAAATAAAATTACTAAATCATTTTAAAAATATATTTTATATTAACTGTTATTATTATTTAAAAAAGTAAGGGGGCACAGTGACTGGCGCCGATGCTGATCAAACCCAGCTGCACCATAAACAATATATATAAAACGGTCATCATCAGATTTTGTGGTCGGGTCCAATAGTGTTTGCACCATCTTTCAATGACAGTTTCTTTGCAAAACTTAGGCTACATCATAGTGTGACTGGATCATAAACAATCCACACTGAAATGTGCTGAACACACAAATAATTCACACTGATTTGAACCGAACATACATATAATCCACGATTAAATATACTTAACACACACAATACAATCAGCAGTGAAACATGCTACACACAAATATAATCCTGCACTGACATGATCAGGAATTTTGTTAAACTTCAGCCGCTCTTTCCTAATGATGCTTCAACAGAGGCAAAAGTAGAGACGATAGTCTTCACAGCCACGACATCTCACACTTTCCATGTCTGTTTACACACAGGACTGAACGCGGTTCTCACAGCCAGCAGCAGCAGTGGATGGAGCAGAACGAGACACGTTTTTAACTTGTTCCACTCTTAAAACATGCTGCCCATCGCCACAAATGCAATCAAATGGTCAAAGACATCCACAGGGGTGTAAAAAGTAGTCTGAAATTATACTTACATGAAAGTATGGATACTGAGTGAAGAGTTTACTTAATTATAAGTCCAAGTATCTAGCCATGTAACGATTCAATCATCTCATGATTCGGTTTGGTTCACGATACTGAATTCACGATTCTTTTCAGTTCATGATACTTCAAACAAAGCCTGAATCAAGAAAAGTTCATATTGAAATTTTTTTGTAATTATTATTATTATTACTTTTAAGACATATACAAAACCGTTCCTTTCCTTTACTAGTAAAACGTAACTAAAAGTACTGTTCATTAAAGTGTTAAATGATCCATCAGGGATGTACTGGGAATAAAAATCAGCCCAACACAGGGATATGGTGACACCAAATGGAAATATTAATAATTCTGCTTAGCTGAAAATAAACAATTATGTTAGATACATATGCTTTCACACTGTCACTGATTACATATATTTACAAAATTTTAAATTAATGTACTTTTCCAAAATAGTGTTGTCACTGATTGCATCTAAAATATTGTTTTCAAAAACAATTTTTTAATGTTAATGCTCTTGCTCCTGATGCTCCTTGTATTCAATTACATGGTGAGGGGGAAACCATTTAAAATGGTTTAAACCTGAAGACTTTGACACCTGGGACATCAGTATCCATGAAGGATGCAGAATTATTTGTATTAAAAATGGCGATATGGTGTTGCGTGATTACTAAAGGCCTATTCATTCTAAATCCTTGACGATTTTGCAAGACGAACTTCATCAGACCAGGCTATGTTTTTCCAGTCTTTAACTGTCCAGTTTTGGTGAGCCTGTGCCCACTGCAGCCTCAACATTTTGTTCTTGGCTGACAAAAGTGGAACCCGATGTGGTCTTCTGCTGTTGTAACCTATTCGCCTCAAGGTTTGACATGTTGTGCATTCTGAGATGCTGTGCTGCTCACTACAATTGTACAGAGTGGTTATCTGAGTTACCGTAGCCTTTCGGTCAGCTCAAACCAGTCTGGCCATTCTCCGTTGATCTCTCTCATCAATAAGGCCTTTCCATCCGCAGAACTGCCGCTCACTGAATGTTTTTTGTTTTTGGTGCCATTCTGAGTAAATTCTAGAGACTGTTGTGCGTGAAAATCCCAGGAGATCAGCAGTTACAGAAATACTCAAACAAGCACATCTGCCCCAGCAATCATGCCATGGTTGAAATCAGTGAGATCACATTTTTCCCCCATTCTGATGGTTGATATGAACATTAACTGAAGCTCCTGACCTGTATCTATCTGATTTTATGCATTCCACTTTAATAAGTAGGACAATAAGTAGGTGTACAGGTGTACCTAATAAAGTGGTCGGTGAGTGTATATGAGTTATATGTTTCTCTGCTTAATTTTGTATGTAATTTTTTTTTGTAATGTTTCATTTCTGTACCGCGTACAGCGTACTTTGGAAAGGCGCTATCCAAAATAAACTTAATTTTATTATTATTTTTAACAATCATATTGATCTACTGACACACTCATGGCTAGTATTAAACGTGATCGATATCTCTTCGAGGTCATCTGCTGGTGGAATCCCTAAACTGAAAATGCAGGAACTGAGTTTAGACTTTGTGCTGAGAATTGTGTAGGGCTTTACTGGTTGTTTAGATCAGTGTTACTATCAGAAATAATTAATAATTATTTCTGTAGTTATTAATCAATATTTAAATTAATTAATTGGATCTAACTCATTAAAACCTCATATAGGACTCCAGTAAATGTAGTGTGCTACGTTTAGGAGCAAGTTTGGTTATTAGCAATAATTAATAATTATCAAAGATAATTATCAATTATTAAAATCAATAGAACATTGATGAGAATCAATGTTAGCTTTTTTTTTAATCCTTTAAAATCAACACTTATCAATTGTTAACATCGAAGAAACATTAAAATTAACACTAGCTTATTGATCATTCTAATTCAATCAAAGATAATTATCAATTATCAAAAATCAATAGAATATTAATAAGGATTAACATTGACGGGGCACCACCCTGAAGTCAGGGACTAATAACCGAATATTAAAACAGTCTCAATATTAGATTGTTTTCTTAGGAAAATCGACATCCGAAGAATATCGATTTTCGAATAAAAAAAACAATGAATGAAGGTTTGAATCCGAGCACAGACATCCCGTCAGCACGACACAGGCGTATGCAAAACAAACCAAAACACTTCTCTTTGTAATATAAACAAAGTTTATTTATGCAGTAATATCA
The DNA here is from genome assembly GCF_019703515.2 of Myxocyprinus asiaticus. Lineage (NCBI taxonomy): Eukaryota > Metazoa > Chordata > Actinopteri > Cypriniformes > Catostomidae > Myxocyprinus > Myxocyprinus asiaticus. The sequence continues at coordinate 34,123,132 of NC_059350.1, forward strand.
ATTAATAATTAATACAATGCAGTCAATATACTTCCGACTTACAACTACAAACTAAACAGTGATATTAGATATGGAAATAAAAAAATAATCCTATAACACATAAGGTGTGTGTGTGTCAGTGTGGTTAGTGAGAGAGAGAGAGAGAGAGAGAGAGAGAGAGATGATTAAGTGACAGCCCGAAAGCTGATTTCGCGATAGCTGGAGATGAAGCAGCCGTGTTCATCACTCAGAGACGCGGTTTTACGAGCGGGGCTCGTAAAAGTCCCTTGTTATTTGACTCTTTAATGGATGAACTCAGTTGCTGTCTCACCCGCGATGGCGAAAATGCACAACAGTCCAATTTGGTTGGACTACAATACAGCAAAACAAATTCGTGATAATTAATACCCTGAGTATTAATAATTAGCGGACATGGCGGTCCGTAAACTGTACAAGCAAAAACCTTGAAACACAAGAATAACACACTATAATATTCTATCTCTGCCCAGACGTAAACCTCTTACTTGAATCGCATGAGGACACAGGTAGAATGTGTTTTCCTCCGTCCTTTAACTCTGACCCGGTTTCTTGAGGCTCGTGTGATGACGAGAGGAGGTTTCCTCGCGCTGTCGGCGGCCGGTACGGCTGTTGATTCTCAGAGGGCGGTACGGCTGTTGATTCTCGGCGGGCTGGCGGAGAACTCAGAAATGTCGACTTGATTGAAGATGGAAGAGAAATCTTTAATCTCTTCACTTCTGTAGGTCAATGGATGAAGATGCGAATTGCTCGGCGGTCTCCTTCGGATCCGTTAGTGTTTGGTTGAACACAGAGTAATCTCAACTCGTCCAGCGAGATGGAGATTGTATGGCTACAGTTTCAAGTCGGACATTACTTCCTTATGCCACGAGGTTACACCGGAGAGCAGCAAAAAGCTACGTCCGTTTTCGGTGAACGAAGTAGCCGGAAGCAACTTGGAAGCATTTTCAGAATTATTTTAAGTCCGGATGATGTCATGTTCGAGGGACGTTCTGTTGTGTGCCTCATCCAATAGGAGTTGAGTGCTCGATCCTTTAGTGGGCAAGGCTTCATGGATCTGTAGTCTGTTTAGGACTCCCTTTGTTTGATTTTGGCGCGATTTTATCAGTAAGATTTATGACTTAGAAGGAGGGGGCTTGAGGAATGTTTTTTATGACTGTTAGGCCTGCCTTTGTCTTCTATCTGAATACATGAGGCCCAACAATTGATATGCTCAGGGTTGGGGAATAACAGAATACATGTAACGGGATTATGAGTTACAATTAAAATCATTGGTAATTAGAATACAGTTACATTCAAAAAGTATTTTGATTACTGAAGAGATTACTTTGCATTTTATTGTCATTTTTTTCATTTAATATTTAGTCCTTTCAGATGGAAAACATTTATACATATAAATGATGCGATCCAAAGTGCATTTGAACAGCGGTGAAACATTTTCTTATGATGTGTTACATTCATACGAGCAGACAGAGAAGTAAGTTTGAAGTAAGTTTGGAGCAGAAGAAATTGAAATAAACCTTGTGTAAATTGTCAGCTTTACGCTAAGCTAAAATGATATTTCTAGCCATTTTACATGCACATTACCAGGCACGATCATATTTTTTTATCAAGAAAATTCACGTTAGATCATAATTTCTTTTTTTCTAGTATGACCTTTGATATAAGGGACTAAAATTATATTCTTGATAATAATTTTTGTATTGTTTTCCTGTAAAAATATCTAAAAATCCTTAAAACAATATCAATTTGATTTATCTTGTTTTTAGAAACAACACTGTATAAGACATTTAGGTTTTTCAGAGAATGTATTTTTAACATGTGTATTTTGTCTTACTGTACTGGCAGAGTTTTTATAGTCAAAACAAGTGAAAAAAATCTACCAGCGCTGAAGAAGTAATCCAAAGTATTTAGAATACATTATTGACCTTGAGTAATCTAACGAAATACGTTACTGTCACATTCCCTGTTTGTGATTAGACTTCTATGTTGAAATTCTTGTTTAGTTTCCCGTTCCTGTTTCCTGTGTTAGATTTGAAGTCCTTTGTAGTTTCATTTTATGATTGATTTACCCTGATTGTTTTCCCAGGTCTTCCTCATTCCCTTGTTTTCCCTTGTGTATTTAAGCCCTTGTTTCCCCTGGTTTCTTTGTCAGTCTTCGCATGTGTTACCTTATGCTCTGTGCTTGGTTCCCTGTGTTTTGTTTCTTTATTTTCTGAGTTACTTTGTTTATCTTTGTTTTATTAAAGCTGCATTTAGATCCTTAACCCTCGGCTGCCTCGTCACAGTTACAAATCTGTAGTGGAATATATTTCCCAACCCTGGATATGCTTCTCAGACATCTTGGCACAATGACCTATTTCTCAGCAAAATAGCAAATTGCGCTTTATGCCACTTAATTAACATACAATACACCCATGGCCATTTGCTCTTTGCACTGGCACGAAAAATTGCGCTCAGAATTAGCGCTCTCACGAGAATTTAATAAGACATAGTGCACGGCCATTGCGCATTGTGGTGCGCCTAGCGTGGTAATGAAAATAGAGCCCCAAAACAGTGAGAAACTAATTTTAAACCCTATTCTGATGGGACTAGTTTTCCTTGTGGAGGTTAGGGAAATTTGTGTTTCACAGACATACTTTGTGATTTTAATCTTGTCTGAATTTGACAAGTCTGTGTTTTTCTCACACAGCCTCTGTAAAAATTCCAGAGCAAATTACCTACTCTTTTTCGGCTAACTCAGGGGTCCTCTGAGAAATCTAATCCCATCCAAATGCGAATGTCTGTGATTGCTGATACTGAAATTTCACAAGGCTTCTCATGTATTTTCAGCTACTTGAACTACCGTACTTATGCGCAGCAATCTTCTGCCTGCTTTGTGCCTTTAAATTTGGATGAAGTTTTTTGCCATCCGGGTTTATTGGGTTTAGTGGGTTTATTATAAGCAGCCACTTCTATAAACTCATGTGAAGTTTATTTTAATAGGCTTTTTAAAATAAGTAATATATAATGTATAATTAATAATTTAAAATTGTCATTTAAAATTTATTTTATTTATTTCTAGAAGGAAAAATCATTTTCAATTTAAACAAAGTTTAAAAGATGCGTTAATTTGATCACCTAAATTAATTCAATGTGTTCAACCTTCTGTAATGCCCACATTTAGAAAACAGACACTCCTACCTCTGTAATAACATATAGATCTTAGTCCTGTCCAAATCAGTACATGAAATCACAGACATCAGGTCATAATAATTGTAAATCAAACATTGTTTAAAAAACAAATCCCTTCCGAAAAGGGCTTTAATCTTAAGTTTGGTCAAAATGCCTTTGGGTTCTCATCAGCACTGATTAAATGAATGTTTTAATTTTTATTTATTTTACTTTAAAATGTAAAATTTGTAGGTTTTTATAATACTTGTTTATATTTACGGAATGTCAAACTTTTTGTCTCTCTCTCTCATACACACACAAAAGCCTGTACCATATTTATTACACTCATTTCAAACATTTTCTATAAAATAATGTACGTGTTTTTAACCAAGCACAAACTGCTTTAATTCAGCAAATACTCATTTTGAAATATTCGTAACAATATAAACGTACTTGTTACTTTTGCTTTATCAAAATCAGCAAAGATTACACTGCAAAAAGGGATGTGCATTCAAAATATGAAGGCGGCCAGTGTAAAAATTATATTACAAAGTCTTCTATTTCCAAAGAGCACAGAAACTTTCACCAGGAGGCAGTAGACGTCTAGTACATTACATACAACAGGTTTTTCAGCTAAGTATTTATTATGTTGATTATGTAGACAGAGGCTTTAGATAATCATGTATCAAATATGATACGCACAGCTTTATAGGGTTAACTTTTGCAGATAATACACACACCTACACATACTGCCAAAACTGTTTAGTGCAAACACAAACACACATGTTGATTTGAGAATGCTGACAATGTTGTACAATAATATATATATATATATATTTTTATTTTTTTTTTTTTGCAATATTCCTATGGTTGTGATGTTGCATAATATAAACCATGATTGTTTTTCTTTCAAACAAATAAAATTAGTTTAAGAAGTTTATTTTAAGGACATCTTATCCTTACAGTAAAGCTAAGGATTTATTGTATGTCTGCTTTACTACAACTGACGTATAGGTGGCGCTCTTTCCAGTAAAATGCTACTATGAAAGCCTGTTTGAAACATGTTGGTAAGCCTATGCAAGTTTTTATGTTCATAATTAATAGATGAGTGTGCTGTATATCTGCTGCAAATCTAATGTACTAGATACGGGTCATTTTTGACTGGAACATCACAGTTGTTATTATTTTTAAACATAACAGATGGGTTAAAATACTTTCTCCTATCCCAGCTTAATATGCAGAGACAATTATAAGTAAACCACTCATAGGTTGATTTCCCAGAAAACTGAAAACACTGTGTCACTGTAATGATTTCAGTCTTCAATGTTTGGTGGCCTGGCCAGCCCGACACAGCAACATTGGCTCGATCAATGGAGTGAGTTTGGCCAATGGAAAACGGAGGGTGTTTTCAGAAGTCTGTGATCAAAATGATGATTATTTTTGGTATTCCATGAATAAAGTTGCACAGTAAACAGTTAAACATAGGACATCTGTTATTTAGACCCAACATACCTGACCAATTAGAAACAACTTTAAGCTGCTACTTAACTGTGTCCTAGCATGTATAATGTTTTTTTCGAGCAGCCCTCTGTGATATACTTCAACTCACTTTTGCTGTTATCTACCTCTTCACCTGCTAGAAGTAAGTGCCATCAGGTAAAGTTAATCAAATTACATGTTTTGAGCCAGAGTGTTTTTGGGGAAATCAGCCTACTAATAGCTTATTTATAGTTGTCTCTTCTTACTAAGCTTGGATAGGATAAAGTATTCTAACATTAAAAAAACTAGGTTAAAGTAAACCTTTTGGTATATCCAGGCTATTTATATTAGCACTTTTTGTATAGGGTCAGAGTAGTCTTAAAATAAATATATTCACAAAATATGATTCATAAATTTGTAACACAATTTCAATTGATGAAGTACGATTCACAAATGTATAGCCAAATTCACATTCACAAAATATGATTCATAAATGCAAATATGATTCATAAATATGATTCACAAGTGTGGTACATAAAAACATATTTTTTTTTTATGTTTTTACATTTACATGAATTTGCAAATTGTCAATTTTTTTTGGATTGCCTAAGATTCTTAATAGTGGTTTATAACAGGGACTAAAACAGTTCAAGGAACGAAATCCAAAAAATGAAAAAATATATAATTCTTCAGAAAGTAACCAAAAATGGGAACATAGACCATTTCAATTGTTCTGGAGTGAAAACTTTATTTTTAAATGCTGGTAACAGGTTAATAGCCATTTAATTTTGTTCAGATAGTTTTTTTTCATGTAAAGACAAAAGGGTTTAACACAGTAAGTTTTCAGATTTACACCACTTCCTGTTGCCCAAACACTGGGGCTTCACTCTTTTTAGTAGAACATGATAAGAATATGCTTTGATCCTGAAGGAAACCACTTCATCCCGCAGTTCTTTGCCTAATTGCACTTTGTGGATGTCACCTTCTGTAACATGCTGAAGATCTTTTTGCAACAAGCCTATATACTGTATAATTACTACATAAACATGCATGATTAATCCAGATGCAAGGAAAATTACTGAATTAAAAAGTATGAAGACATTTCTCAAGTCCTCACTAAATTATGGTAGGTAATAATGCATTAATACAGATTTTATGCTTCCGGGTTTTGACTGAGAAGCAAATCTGTAATTAAAACAAATAATGAAAATAAAATAAAATAATTAAACAATGATTAAATTATTAAAATAAAATAATTCGCATAAGATGTCGTTAAGTCCAAATGTGCCCACACAGTGTGTGCATGTGTGCATGAGAGAGATTTAAGCTATTAATTGATTTTACATGTCCAGATGTATATTTGCAACAAATAACACAAATGTCAATTGAAAAACAAATGTCTTTGTATCAGAGAAGTCTTTACAATAAATGGTGGCCCAATGATAACCTTTCACCCTGTGTGTAGATAAATGGAGGAGAGGGACCGCAGTCGCTCACCGTCTCGCAGGCCCAGCAGAGTGGAGCAAGTGGTGGGACGTTGGCTTCGCCGCTCCAGAGAGTCCACCAGCCGGTACCATTCTTTAGATCTTAGTGTGTGTGCAATGAATGAGTGTATGAACCTTTGCATTTCATTTTTTAGAATTTTGTGTTCGAGTAGCTTCATTATATCTCTCTTTCTATAGAGAGCGTGTGCTAGAGGATGGGAATCTTGGTGACCCTGGCTCTCAGGAGCAGAGGAGTTGTCCAATTAGAGTCACGGTTAAGATCCCACTTGACCCCACCCTCAACTTCCATGGCTTTACTGTTTCAGAACACAGTCCACCCCAGGTGCAGGATGTGATAGAAGGTACACACAATACAGTCAATCACAAACACACAATCAAATGGATTCTTGTAATTTTTTCCCCATAATCAGTTATTGATTTTCTAATGTTTTTGGCTTCAGCTTGCTATTAATTGGTATGAAAATTATAAAATTATATATAGAGAGTATATATATATATATATATATATACTGATGAGCCAAAACATTATGACCACCTGCCTAATATACTGTTGGTCCTCTGCGTGCCACCAAAACAGTGCCGATCCGCCGAGGCATGGACTCTACAAGACCCCAGAAGGTGCCCTGTGGATTGGACCTCTTGGTCCAGCACATCCCACAGATGCTCAATCAGATTGTGGTCTGGGGAATTTGGAGGTCAGGGCAATACCTTGAACTCTTCATCATGTTTCTCAAACCATTCCCGAACAATGTGTGCAGTGTGACAGGGCACGTTATCCTGCTGAAAGAGGCCACTGCCATCAGGGAATACCATTGCCATGAAGGGGTGTACCTGGTCTGCAAGGATGTTTAGGTAGGTAGCACGTGTCAAATTGACATCCACATGAATGGCCAGACCCAGGGTTTCCCAGCACAACATTACCCAGAGCATCACACTCCCTCCACTGGCTTGTCGTCTTCCCACAGTGCATCCTGGTGCCATCACTTTCCCAGGTAAACGGCGCACACGTACACAGCTGTCCACGTGATGTAAAAGAAAATGGGACTCATTGGAGCAGGCAACCTTCTTCCACTGCTTTAAGGTCCAGTTCAGACATTTGTGTGCCCATTGTAGGCACTTTCGACAGTGGACAGGGGACATCATGGGCACTCTGACTGGTCTGCATCTACGCAGGCCCATAAGCAGCAGGGTGCGTTACACTGTATGTTGTGACACATTCCTCCCATAACATCATTAAAATTTTCTGTGACTTGTGCCATCTTCTGTCGGTTCGGACCAGACGGAATAACCTTCATTGCCTTCGCACATTCGATGAGCCTTGGGTTCCCAACACCGTCACCGGTTTGTGGTTTGTCCCTCCTCGGACCACTGTCGGTGGGTTCTAACCACTGCTGACCGGGATCACCCCACAAGCCTTGACGTTTTATTGATGCTCTGACCCAGTCATCTGGCCATTACAATATGGCCCTTGTCAAAGTTGCACAGGTCTTTACTCCTGCCTATTGCTCCTGCATTCAACACGTTGACTACGAGAACTGATTGTTCGCTTACCGTCTAATCTACACAGACCTTGACATGTGGCCTTGTTAGGAGATGATCAACTTTATTCGCTTCACCTGTGAGTGGTCATAATGTTTTGGCTCATCAGTATATATATATATATATATATATATATATATATATATATATATATATATATATATATATATAATTAATTAAAATTGTAAAAACTGATAAATTGGTGGCAAAGTTCCCATGGATTGCCCATAGTTTGGTGGCACTTTGATTGCCCATAGTCAGCGAAGGAAGACTAGTTTTGGGTTTAAAACACTCTGAGCCTTCTTGGCACCCTTTTCTCTGTCTCAGTTTGAATGAATACACTGTGAATACACTCATAGATCATGGCTGGGTCAGCTGTGCTAAAAGATTGACAATACAGCACGATTGCTAGTGTGATATTGCTTTTATACAGCAGTTCAATAAATAAATAAGAAGGGAAAAACTAAAGACTGTCCAAAAAACACTCTTGTGTGTTGATCTACACCCTTACACCACAGATTCAGGATCTCCCATTGCTAGTTTAAAAGATGCACCCAAGCCTCCATTACTAATTCAAAAACCATACTTTAGAAATTTTAATGACAGATTGGGCTGTTTCTAACAAGTTATTAGAGAAACAAGGATGTGTGTGTGTGTGTGTGTGTGTGTGTGTGTGTGTGTGAGAGAGAGAGAGAGAGAGAGAGAGAGAGAGAGAGAGAGAGAGAGAGAGACTGAGCATGTGATTTCCTGGTCTGTTATAATGCTGCAGCTGTTATTTTAACTCTATTCCTCAGTTGTAGTGTGATAGTATTCTGCTCCGATTGGATTTATCATATGAGTGTTTCACTCATGTTCAAGTGTTTTGTTGTAGGAGGACACCAGTTTCATTCTTGTATAATTTTTTTGGAGAACTCTTATTTTTACACTGAAAGCACTCTCTTCTGCCATATCGAAACTTTACGTCTCCTCCCAACTCAGAAACTTCTAGGCACCCTTAGCGTGTTTGATTACTCCATCTGTAGCGACTCTTGAGTTGTGATCGGCAGTCATGCTGAAGCTGTTAGTTTAACTCTATTTCTCAGCTATAGTGTAGTAGTAATCCAAGCGATCATGGAGTAAGAGACTATTCTGGATGACTTCAGAGATGTTTGGGCACTGACTGACAAATTACACACAGTTTGTCAAAGTCAGCTCAACTTGCTCATAGCACACACAAGACAGTCTTTGGTCACCTCCTGTTGGTTTAAATCTTTAATATCACAGGGATAAATGAAAATTCACACATCTAGCTGCTGTTACTCATCTGCAATGCTGTTACACGGAGTGATACAAGTGGAGTGACACTCATTTTCGTGACCATATCATTGATATCACTGAAATTGATATAACAGTTCTATAAAGAAGTTAATAGTATGTAAGTTACATTTAAACACAATATGCCATATTGAATATGTCCAGTTATTTTGTCTATTGTCCACTAACAAAAATAGTCTCAAATCATCCAATCACTGCAAAATTACACGCGGACATGACATCGGTTCCTGGCTGGTGAGATTTCAGTGGCACATTAATGTACTGTCAGTCTCTATCACACTATTATCAGCTTTCTCTTTCTCCTGAGTTATAGATCAGAGTTGAGAAATACTTTTACTGTTCTTTGATGTCACTCGCTACGTTCTCTCTACTCCATTCTGCTCTCATTAACAGTTCAGTGTTTCTGGCGACTGCCCTGCCTGCACTGCTGGTAGTTGCGCCACTGACAAGAAGCCAAAGCAGGATCAACCGTTGCATGTCGCCAATCAGCTGTCACGTTTAAATGTGTTTTTGTTTATGTTTTGATTTCTTGTCTTCTGTTAATAGTTTAGTTCCTGTTTTATAGTCGTGTTCATGTCATGTGTCTTGTTTTCAATGGTTCATTGTTAAATATCTTGTTAGCAGTCTTGTCTTTTCATTGGTTTAAGTTTATTAGTCTTGTTATCTTGTTTATATTTCTGTCTGTTCATTGGTTGTCGTGTTACCCTTGTCCATGTATTTAAGCCCTCATGTTTGCCATTGTCAGTTGTCAAGTATTGTGTGTTAGTGTAACGTCGTGTCATTGTTCTTTCATGTCAAGTCAAGTTGTTTATATCTGTTTTGTTTTCACGTTGGATTTACGGTTTTTGGATTTCACGTTTGTAAATAAACTGCACTTGGGTTCTTCACATCATCTCGTCTTGGTCTGCCTGTCATTGCCAGCAAACATTACATCAGCACACAGACTGAGAGCCTGTCTGGCATGCCGTGAACACACAACATGCGAACAGGCGGAGTGATTCAGTGTTCCAGTAGTGTCATACTAAATATCAGCACTATTGGAATGCTGCTTGTCCAACCAGATATGGGGATCGGACTGTTGTATAATTATATGACAGATTTTTTATAGATATTAAATAAGTTAATATTTTACCTACAATCATTTATACATACATACATACACACACACACACACACACACACACACACTATATATATATATATATATATATATATATATGTTAGCTTTAATAGAGCAAAACACTATGAATTTCTAGTCTGGTTCATTCAGACAAGCATATGAAAAATGTTTATTGAACATAAGTTTGAATGTTGAAATGCTGTAACCCAGCAGCAATTTGCATGTACTGCCTGACCTATTCAGCAGCATGTTGGCTGATGGGGTTGGCTCTTGGAGCTATGACTACAGGAAACCTTACTCTTGGAATGGCTGGAGCCATCTGTTTACACCACAGCCAAAAACTAGCCAGTAACTAGGACAACAACGTTTTTAAAGAAACAAGTCATATAGAGTGTCTATGCAACTAAGATGACTCAGAGTATGGTAATTGAAGCCCTGAAACCTTGTACACATGATTGACAGTTATCATGGTACTCTCCATTATGTGCTTTGTCTGTGTGCTTTATAGGTGGTCCTGCTGATGGAAAGCTTGTCTCTGGTGACCAGCTATTCAAAATAAACAATGTTGCTGTTGATGATCTATCCACAGAACAGGCTGCTGACATCATCAGGTATATGGCATGTGTGAGTGTGTCTATGTGCATCTACAAAATTGGAGTCTTTTTGTATATGGCTCTATCTGGGGGACCAATGTCCAGTTTTTTCCAAAACAGTCCCATATTTACTCAGATCCTTTTCATGTTCCCCAAAGGAATAGTTTACCCAAAGAAGTTCCAAACACGTATGCTGTAAAACAATTTCTGTGGAGCATAAAAGGGGAAATGTTTAAGCATCTTGAGCAACTCTTTTCCTTACAGTGACAGTTCATATGGACCACGTGTGTCAAACTTTTAAAAGGGGGGTTGGGGGGGCACCATAACAGCACCATAACAGTAGTCTTTATGACTCATGCACTGTATTCTAAGCCTTCTGAAGCCATATGATAGCTTTGTGTAAGGAAGAGACTGATATTTACATGTACTGTAAGTCTTTATTGCTCCCTGCTGAAGCTCTAAAATTGACTACAAAATTAGTATGGAATATAAAAATAGTATGTCAACAAGCCTGTGCAAACTTTTGACATTATGAAAGGAAAACACTATTATAGTTTGTGTGTTTGGTGGCTAAACATCAGTTTATCAAACCTGACATGATAAATCTAAAGGCGCCAAATTTGATTGAGAGCTACGTTGGAGTGCAAGACTTTTAATTAATAATGTTACATCGCTCCACATGTAAGGTTAGGGACGAGTAACAATGAAAACAAAAATGAAGAGAGAAGGGATGTTCCAATCTCCTGGTGTCAGAAGTGGGATAATAACTACTTACATTTCTGCTGTAACCCACACAAAGCTAACACATGGCTTCAAGTCTTGAAAAGTAGCGTGCAAAACATATGACTTCTTTTATGTTGTTTTTCTGTTCTTTTAGGAAAAGAATGAGCTTTTGTTGTATGGACAAAAGTTTGCTTGAAGATTCTTAAACAATTTAGTTTAAAATATGTATATATCTTAGAACATGTAATATCCTACAAAAAATAGGATATCTAGGGCCTAATGTATAAATATTGCCTACGCACAAACCATTGAAATCTGTGTATGCAATTTCCCACGCATGAATCAGGATTTGTAAAAAATAAACTTAGCGGGCCTCATTCATGAAAATGTTATAAATATCTGAAAGAATTGGGAGTAATTTCCGTGTAAAATGGAGCTTCCCGGAAACGTTCTGCCGGATTCATGAATGCTTCGCATTCCCCAGATTTGTATGTTAGTGAATTCCAAATGTTTGTAAATAGAGCGCGCCTGCACGTTCATTCGCAATTATCATAATCCACGCCCCTGAAATGCCATATAAGGAAGGCTTCAGACTCTCTAGTAAATGAGAATAGGAAGCTTTTAACATACATCTGCGGACAGTAATAATGTTTTTTTTTTTTTTTTTTTTTTTTTTTTTATGGAATGCATTCAAATCATAAAATATTGATTTAGCAAACACATGCACCTAAAAAGAAAGAGAGGAACTTACAGTCATCTTTGTTGTCATTAGAGGATCTTTTGTGAATTAAACAGTCCAAGAGGTCAATAAAAATGGTTTGACATGAAGCTTTAGTGTAATACATGTTCAGTTCATGCTGACAGGAGGATGTCCACCACCATGAACCTTCTCTGGTGTAGATGAGCGCATTGCCAGCATCACTGGAAAAACTTCTCGTGTAAATCCAACTGTACAGTGACATACTTCACTTGCAACAGAAACAACCTTCAAAGAAACTGATAGAATGCCTGAAGAATGTCTTTGACCGAAGCGCTGTAAGATATTACAGATTTAAAAGCTACATGACAGTGTGCAGGCCTTTTCTTTTTCCCCATAGTATTGTGTACGCACCTGCCCGCAATGTGTTCAGTTATTGTTTTACCACTGACCATACGTCAACTGAACACAATTTACCGATGCCTATACTAAATTATGAAATCTAAATAGTAGAGCTTACATCAAATAATAATAATAAAAAGTCCAGCCAGTCATGTTAGAGGGCATTATTATTTTTCGTATTTATTTTTTTTTTCGAAAAAATCAAATGCAACGTCAAGAACTTCTGCTAGAAATAAGCAGAGTTGGGAAAATGTTACTTTGAAAAAATAAATGCAAGCAGCAAAGAAACATTTCTATATAAAAGCTTTTTTCTTTTTTGTTATTTTTAAGGTTAATTTTACTAATTTAAATATTAATAATTTTTTTCATTACTTATTTAATTTGACTTCTATCAAAATGTAGTCATAGCAGTTTGTCTGAAAGAACACATGTTCGGATGTCTTACGCACAATTTACACATGGTCGGGAGCAGGTGTAAATTTTGTTCGTACCAACTAATGTTTTGAAAATACGAAAATTTTAATGAATCCAAAAATTTACGTCAGAACGGCTTTACGAATGATTTTTGCAAAAATGTGTCTGTGTGATAAGGATAAGTTCTTGGGCAATGGATGAGTCAGGAGACAGCGAACAGTTGAGTGTTTATTCTCACACTTTAGCTTTACACACACACACAAAGTAAAACGGCTTTTAGTGGCCAACTCAAAATAGCTCTCTCTAAATGATAGTCTCTGTTGCGGGTCTTTCCTCCGCCACTGCTCTGGGCCACTCTCTGTCTCTCACCGCCATCACTATAATGAGAGACAGTTGTTAGAGTAATTACAGCCCAGGTGACAAGCCTTACTGCTTTCCGTCTCCCGCAGACAGACACATGACCATGCCCCCCATGCCACAGTCTGGCTTGTGTTTCATGAATGAGGCTGAGTGTCAATATGTGCAAACTGTCCGCACAATCTTGACTGTGCATATGCACTCTTTTACTTGTGTGTGAACTGGTGACTCCAGTGGGCCATGAAATGAACTGAACAGATTGATTATAAACTCTGCTTTTCATTTAATACACCACATTTAGATTAAGAAGTATGGAGTTAAGTACTCGATTCAGAAATAATCGATATCCAGGTGGTTTTATTTTATTAATTTTACATTACTAATTTAAAAGGCATTAAAATAAAAGCTGTCAAAAGGAAATGTTGGTAATGGATGTGCTGCTTTTGTAAATATTTTTATTTGGCATTATACAGAGGGAGCATGCTTTTAATGACAGTGAAGTTCTATTTCCTTTCGTTCCAGATGCCAGAAGCAGTACTAAAAGCACTAGTGGAAAACTCTTGCGCTTGCACTTTGACCGAGAATCGAATTAGAAAGTTGTCACCCCGTGACACATGACGTGTCTTTAGCTATAAAAACCCTGAGCACGTCAGCTCAATCTCTTCTTCATTCTCACTTGACAAAACAGATTGTGACAATATTTTGTGCAGTTCATTTTTGAAGAGTGCTTCAGCTGATATCCACGAACGTTTCGTCACCATGTTTATGGACTGGATTATGAGCAGTTTTCTCCGTGAAAAGCCGCTAACGACCGGGAAGTGCCGTTTACGAGTGTTTTCAAACTTCTGGTTGCCTGTAAGTTTGTGTACCTTTGTAAACACATACACTCTGAAGCCCTGATTGCCTAGGTTTAATGAGTGCAGGATCATCATTTGTTTCATGCTGGATGTGAATCTTACGTGAGTGTCGGTAACGCTGGATTTTTGTATTTTATTTTTATTATTTTTTTTATCCCCTTTTCTCCCCAATTTGGAATGCCCAATTCCCACTTAGTAGGTCCTTGTGGTGGCGCGGTTACTCACCTCAGTCCAGGTGGCAGAGGACAAGTCTCAGTTGCCTCCGCTTCTGAGACAGTCAATCTGCGCATCTTATCAAGTGGCTCGTTGCGCATGACACCACAGAGACTCCCAGCATGTGGAGGCTCATGCTACGCACAACTTACCACGCACCCCATTGAGAGCAAGAACCACTATTTGTGACCACAAGGAGGTTACCCAATGTGACTCTACCCTTTCTAGCAACCGGGCCAATTTGGTTGCTTAGGAGACCTGGCTGGAGTCACTCAGCACACCCTGGATTTGAACTCATGACTCCAGGTGTGGTAGTCAGCATCTTTAATGCTGGATTTAAACTCAATGAATTGCTTTTAGGTGAATATTGACATCAGTATGGATACATCTAGATGTTTTACATGTCCTAATGTGATGGATATCATGGATGGACATAATCAGTGCCCTGCTTGTCTTGGTGTGGACCATCTTAAAGAGGCTATGTCTGACCCATGCTCCATAATTTAGGGGCAGTGATGGCTCAGCGGTTAAGGCTCTGGGTTACTGACCAGAAGGTTGGGGGTTCAAGCCCTTGAGCGAGGCCCTTGACCCTATCTGCTCCAGGGGCACCGTATCATGGCTGACTCTGCACTCTGACCCCAGCTTAGCTGGGATATGTGAAAAAAAGAATTTCACTGTATATATGCAAAAAATGTATAATGTGTGACAGAATAAAGGCTTCTTCTTCTAATGCCTCTTGCTGTGCATCAAGCAGGACTGGCAGGTCTGGAATCCACTGCAGAGGATTTGCTGCTTTCTTTGAACATCCCTATGTCTGATCATAAGTGTAAACAAACACTTCAGCATGACAAAAGGAATAAAAAAAAGAAATCTTCTGATTTAGCACACAAAGTGGAACAGCTGCATTCTGCTGTAGAACCTTTACTGACGCTCCTGGCTAGAGGATAGCCTACAAAAGACGCACAGGACAAAATGGAGCCAGAATCATGCATGCCATCATCACCAGCTATGCATGCAGAACAGGAGTTAGATGCGATGTCAGTGGCTGCCTCTGACTCACTTTTTGGCGCAAATCCAGTTGCAACCTCAGTGGTTGATGAAAGTCTGCCTGCGGCCCAGTCACACCACTCTGACAGTGATAATTTGTCTAACAAATCTGGTGGGTCATCTTCAGTGGTAACATCTTTGGAGGAACGTTGAAAGCAATGCTCACCCGTATTAATCTGCACCCCCCCCCCCCACACACACACACACACAACCAGCAGTGGGCTCTGAGAATGTTTTTCTGCTTCGTGCATAAAGACCCTCCTTTCTGATGCCTCAGTGCAGTGATTTTACATCCGTATTGGTGTCTGCATTACAGGGTTCATCAAAAGCCGCACGTCCTGATCAACTGGCCCACACACTGGCTGTGATGCAGGAACCAGAGGCAGTGGGTCTTGGCAGCATGCCACCTGTAGAACCCAGTGTTGTTGTGCCCATTGTGTTTCCTGATGAGGCACTCCGTGGGAACGTGCACTGCCCCAACGTCGAGTGCAGATGTGCAGATGAACTGCTGTCACAGGCATACAACTCTACAGCATGTCTTGGTCATGTTTCTAATTCTTTGTCACACATGCTTGTTGTGTGGCACTCCTCCCTGAGTGCAACAACATCTGACCCTTTAGTGATGGATCTAACTGAACTTGCGTTGCAGGAGATGGGTGTCATTGCCAACCACTACAGTACAGCTTTTGGCACTCTAGTGCAAGCACAGTGCCAGGTTTGGTTGGCCCAATACCCTTTGCCAGAGGTCTGTCTGAACAACTTGAGACAGTCGCCACTAGTACCTGGTTGAATCTTCGGACCGACAGCACTGGAAGCTCTGGATCAGCATGTTTCAATCTCAGAGACTTGTTCCCATCATGTCGGGACATCTTCAGGCCCCAGGGAACCTACAGCGACTCCTGTTGCTTGCTATCAGAATGTTGGTACAAAACCTACATTTAAGCCTCCTCATCAGTTTTGCTCTCGGAGCCCTCAACCTCCACTTCCTCCTGCCAGACATGGTGGCACCTTACTACAGGGGCATCAGTTTCACATGCAACACCATGGCCCCCATCATCGCCCCCCCATCTCTGCAGACAAGCACAGACATGAGCACTGACATGGAAAGGCCAACTGTGGGCTGTTTTTCGGGGAGTCAGCTGGCTCATTGGGGATCAGTAACAACAAACCAGTGGCTGCTGACTACCCTCTCAAGAGGCTATCATATGCAGATTTTCTGTCGACCCCCTGAACACCCTGGCATGAGACCCACAGTAGTCCACGATCCACGTCAGGTAGAGGTCCTTGCACACAAAGTTCCGGTGTTGCTGTGCAAAGGAGCCATAGAACTTGTCAACCCCCAAATTCATCTTGGGGGATTCATTTCCACATATTTTCTGGTCACAAATAAAGACGGCGGGTTTCAGATGATCTTAGATTTAAGGAATTTAAATTGTTATCTAAAGTTCCTGCCATTCTGAATGTTGCACACGGCAGATGTTTTACAGGCCATAATGCCTCAAGATTGGTTTGTACCAATAGATTTAAGGAATGCCTACTTTCATATTCCAATTGTTGTGGAACACAGGCAATTCCTTCGGTTTTCATTTATGGATCAAATATTTCAGTTCAGAGTTCTCACATCTGGTACCAAGGGTGTTTTCAAAGTGTGTCCAGGCTGCATGAGAGTGTTACCATACCTGGACGATTGGCTTGTCTGTGCGGCATCATCATAGCAGGCATTGAATCAAAGTCTCCAGTTTCTGGACAATATTATGGCTTTGGGGTTCATAGTTAATTGGAACAAACGCAGGCTTGTCCCAACTCAGTCAACCCATTTTGTAGGTCTGACACTTAACTCTCCCACGATGCTGGCCTCCCCCACACCGGAGAGGGTACATTCAATTCTGACAGTGGTGAAGTGTCTCAATGCTACATTACTTTAATGAAGCTCTTAGGGAAGCTCATAAATACAGCAGCAGTGGTGCCACTGGGATTGCTATGGCTGCGACCATGGCTGGCTCATTCAGAAACGGCTGTGTCCAGTGCGTGACAAATACTCAAGGGTCAAAATCACACAGCGTTGCATTCAGGCCCTGGCTCCATGGTCATGGAAGCTGTTCCTCCTCAAAGGAGTTCCACTGGGTCCTCCACCTTCATGGTGGGAGGTAATAAGTACAGATGCCAGTCTTCTCGGATGGGGTGGAGTCTGGCACCAGAGAGGAGTGAATGGCACTTGGAGCTTTGTGCACAGCACATATAAACGTTCTGTAATTTACTGCAGTGTTTCTCACTCTACTCCATTTTCAGACGGTGCTCAGGGACAAACATGTCTTGGTGTGCACGGACAACGTGACAACATTTTTTTTTACAAATATCAACATGGGTTCAAGGTCACGGAGTGCACTTCAAGTAGCTCACAATATGCTAATATGGGCTCAAGCAAACCTTCTTTCCATTCGAGCGATTTACCTGCCCGGTCGACTCACGTGGCAGGGTGTTACAAGGAGATTGGAGACTACACCCGAAGGTGGTGAAGATGATATGGTGGACTTCTGGGACCGCAGGATGTTCACAGACCGTCAGACAAATCACTGCCCTCATTGGTTCTCTCTGATGGATGAGCCAGGATCACTGGACCTGGATGCACTGGCTCACAATTGGCCGGATGTAATGTTGTATGCTTTCCCCTCAATAACACTGATTTGGAGAACTCTGTACCTTGTGCACGACTACGGTCACTGTCTGCTGTTAGTTGCTCCTCAATGACCTGTGAGGCCATGGTTTCAGACCCTCCTGTCATTGTTAGCAGGGCCACCTTGTCCTCTACCCAGCAGATTAGATCCGCTGACTCAGTTGGAGGGGAGAGTTTGGCATCCTCACCCAGACTGGTTGAAATTGTGGGTGTGGCCACTGGGTCCACTGGGCCTCTTTTGGAATGTTCACAGGGGGCCAGGGGTACTGTTTTGAATGCTCATGCAACATCTACATGAAAATTGTATGCTAGTAAGTGGAAGGTGTTCTGTGACTGGTGCACCGACCATGCCGCTGATCCACTACACTGTTCTGTAGGATTTCAGATTTTTTGCCAGACCTTTTGGAGCTTGGGTGTTCTGCATCTACACTCAAGGTGTATGTATCAGCTTTGGCATCGACCGTTCTGGGGTGAGCAGTGTCTCAGTTGGGTCTGACCGGTTAGTTGTGGCCTTTTTGAAAGGGTATAATCATCTGTGCCCTCAACGGGGTGTGCGAAGCCCAACGTCGGATTGATTGTGGAGCTCCATGCATTATCAGTGAGCGTTCCCTGTTTGCGCTGGGGGCCTGATTTTAATAATATTTCATTGTGGCCCAATCCAGCATTTTTACCCAAGACATTGTCTCCACAATTTTTGAATGAGCCCATTGTGTTGGATGCTCTGTCGCCAGATTAGGCTGACATGCGGGTTGAGCTATGTCCAGTTTGGTCTTTGAAGGTTTACATTGACAGGACAGTAGTCTGGCGCAAGACTGACCAATTGCTTGTTTTCTTTAGTGATGCACGCAAAGGGACTGCACTCTCCAAGCTGAGACCAGCACACTGGGTGACGCAGTTAATTTCTCATGCATACGAGTCTTCAGGGCATCCTGTCCCCTCATCTATTCACTGTCACTCTACGCGTATTCTCGTAACATTTCGGGCAGTGCTCAGAGATGTATCGCTCTCTCTGAAATTTGTGCAGCAACAACATGGGCTTCAGCTTGCACTTTTTTTCGGTTCTACATACTGAATGTGACTCCCCTGCCAGCAGTGTGTGCTTCGGTGCTCTCTGCCTGCACTGATGCATCACAAGGGGATTCCTCATGACTGCGTAACTATTCAACTTCCACTAGTGCTTTCAGTACTACCTCTGGCGGTCTGGAATGAAAGGAAATAGAACACTGGTTATGGATGTAACTGTGGTTCTATGACTGAGTGAAAGACCGCCAGAGTCTCTAGTCACTCGGAATTTGCAGAAATGATCTAGAGATCGAGCAGAAGTTTTCAGTGTTTTTATAGCTAAAGACACATCATGCGTCACGGGGTGACAGCTTTCTATTTCTATTCTCGGTCAAAGTTCAAGCGCAAGAATTTTTCACTAGTGCTTTCAGTACTGCCTCTGGCAGTCTACCACTGAGTCACAGAACCACAGTTACATACGTAACCAGCGATTTCTTGGCTTGTGATGTTTTCAATTCCCAAAGGCTGTGCGCTTGGAATTGTGTTCTATTACAGAAATCACATTTTGAGATAAAAGACAGCATTCTACAAAGGTAAATCTGTGACGTGCACTTGACTCACTCTGACTGACGTGGAATGACCTGGTATAACAGACGGTATAATGACAGACACTACCGGACACATTCAGTATCAAACAAACCATTGGAAAGACTGGTGGTCGGCTGTCTGGATAGGTCATCAGAAATGCGGTACTGTAAAGCTGCAAACAGGTACAGCACTGCACAACATGTGCATAAAATGTTCTGCCTGCCCCACTTTATCCTGACCCGAATCGCAATGAAAACCCTGTTCATAGTCTTATAAAAAACATTATGAAAAATACCTTTGCCATTCAGCTGTTTTTCTAATATAAAATATCAATTAAATATAAAACAAATCTAAGATTGCACATTATTTATTTTTTAAAATGCGCTTAAATTTATCCGATGATACGGTATCAGACAACAGTTTTACACTGCACAAATAATTTTTATAATCTTTCTTTTGTTTCCAGGATTAAATATCTAACTTATCTATAAAAACACTCTTAAAACGATTTTGTTTTTAATTCTGAGAAAAAAAATTGTTAAGGTTAGATTTATGCTTGCAGCAAACAAAAATAATTTGCCATGGGATATTCAGGATATATTATCTTAAAACAATTTAATATCTTATAAATAATGTTTTTAGGTAAATTGATCTTGTTTAAAGGATGTCTATTTTACTCTAAAACATGACAAAGATTAGGAGAAATTAGCATCTATCTTATGGGCACATGGCCCATTTACACTCAGTATACTGTCTAGTATATTATTCAAAACTGACTTTTGTGCATACGCAAACTTTTAGGATGAAATCTATGCAGAGTTTCATACATGAGGCCTCTGGTGACTATAGCTTAGCAGTATCACTAAATATGTTGTACTCTTTTACACTCATTTACAGGGAATGTCAGGGCACCATAGTATTGACTGTCCTGAGAAATACTGTGGTAAGTGTATATGTGCACATAGAGATGTTGTTTTGTTAGAGATGTTGTTTGAGCAATGTTGTTTCTTCTGACTAGGGCATGGCATGAGGATGTGGTGTTTTATTGCCATATGGTATTAGGCAGAAATTATTTCCAATAGCATTTTATTGATCACTATATTGGAACAACCCAGTGACCAGGCCCACATGGAATCTGTGACCGCAGAGTGCAGCAGAAAGCTCCACAGCTTATACCAAATTTGGAACATCTATCAATCACAAAGTTCTAACCATCCCCGCCTTATTTTGCCTGGTTTGCTCTTAAAGACAAAGCATCAGGTAGAAGATGTACAGAAACAACACCAAGATGCATGCCCTTGCCCTTCCCTTGTGTTCCCTTTAGAGATTTAGGAAGTCTCAGCAAACAGGCTTAAAAGTTAGTTTGATAAACATCCTGGTTTATTTTGTGCATTCAATCCATTAAGGACACATATATTAAAAAATAAAAATCACAGGTGGTGCAGATTAAGAAATTTAGCTGATGATTTGACATCCAATAGTCCTGACTGTACAACTGACTATATTTCTTAGTGGCAGGTAAAAGCACATGTCCCAGTCAGTGCAGAGAAATTTGTGAATACCTATGTAAAAACATTTTGCAATAAATGTTTTTTGGGAGAATATTTCATTGAAAGTAAAACATGTCAATTAATGGCTGTGTCATAGGGACCTAAGTCATCCTTCATAACTCCAGAGAAGAGAGCAAAGCTGAAGTCAAACCCAGTTAAAGTGAGGTTTGCAGAGGAGGTGGTGGTCAATGGTCACTCACAGGTTTGACACATTCTGTTATTCATATTATGTTATTAATGGAGTGTGTGAATGCTAATTAACAAAAAGGACAGAAAGAGTGAATGATGGAGAAAATTAGAGAGAAAATGAAAAAAGCACTAACGTTGGGGTCAACCCCCTTGGTGGATAGAGAGATGGAACAGGGACACCAAGTTACAGTATATATTGTTTAAAATTGGGTGTTGCATTTTAGGCCTGGTCTATAATAAAAAAATGCATAAAGTACCATATCAGTGGATATACAGAGGCAAGAAAAAGTATGTGAACCCTTTGGAATTAGCTGGTTTTCTGCAATAATTGGTCATAAAATGTGATCTCATCTTCATCAAAGTCACAAGTAAAGACAAACACGATGGTGCTTAAGCTAACTATACACAAACAATTATAATCTTTAATGTCTTTATTGAACACATCCCATTAAACATTCAAAGTGCTGTGGAAAAAGTAAGTGACCCCTTGGATTTAATAACTGGTCGATCCTTCTTTGGCAGCAATAACCTCAACCAAGATTTTCCGCGGATTAGACCTGCACAACGTTCAGAAGTATTTTTTGGACCATTCTCTCTTACAGAACTGCTTTGGCTCAGCCATATTCTTAGGATGTCTGGTGTGAACTGCTCTCTTGAGGTCATACCACAGCATCTCTATTGGGTTAAGGTCTTGGCTCTGACCGGACCACTCTAAAAGATGGAATTTTTTTTTTTATAAGCCATTTTGTAGTGGATTTACTTCAGTGTTTAAGGTCATTGTCCTGATGCATCACCCAACTTCAGCTGGCACACAGCCACCCTGACATTATCCTGTAGGACATCTTGATAAACTTGAGAATTAATTATGCCTCTGATGGCAAGCAGTCCAGGCCCTGAAGCTGCAAAGCAGCCCCAAATCATAATGCTCCCTCCACCGTACTTCACCGTTGGGATGATGTTTTCATATTGGTGTGTGGTGTCCTGTTTACACCATACGAAGTGTTGTGTGTTTTTCCCAAACAATTCAACCTTAGTTTCATCAGTCCACAAAACATTTCCCCAGTAGCGCTGTGAAGTGTCAAGGTGGTCTTGGCAAACTTCAGGCACGTAGCAATGTATTTGTTGGAAAGCAGCAGCTTCCTTCATGGTGTCCTGCCATGGACACTATGCCTGTTTAATGTTTTCCATATTGTAGGCTCATGAACAGAGATTTTAACCAGTTCCAATGATTCTTTCAAGTCTTTAGCTGCCAATCTAGGGTTCTTTTTTTTACCTCATTGGGCATTATGTGCAGTGGCGATTTTAGGGGGTGGCCTGTGGTGGCCTGGGCCACCCCTGAAATCTCATTGGCCACCCTGTGGCCACCCCAGAACTGACTGGTAGTTCATCATGTTCATCAACACAAGAACGAAGAACCAATAGAAACACCTGTCAATCAAAGATGAAATCTCAGGTCATTTGTTGATTTAGAGCCACACTGACCCAGGGTCAGTTTTATATTTCTGACCAATATAGTAGTGGTGGGACTGAAGCTGTGTGAGCTGATCTTTGATCAGTGGGGGGAGGGGCAGGCCGCGGATGGCCAGGCAGGTGCCGCAGGTCGCGGGCAGCGGGCGCCAGGTGTGGAGTATAATGGTCGGTAAGAAGCACGAAGCTGACACGAGCTAGCGTCTACCTCCAACTTCCAATGAGCTGACGACGTCGATTTGTGGTCAGAAAGAAAGCTGTTATTTGAGAGGTATGTTCAGCTAATCTATCATTTAATTTATCCCGAATTTCCATGTGAATGTGAACAGTAGCTAGGTTAAAGAGTAAGCTAGACCCTACACCACATTCAGCATGTTATCTTTATATTGACATGAAATATGAAATGCCATGTTTTCTGATTTAATGATGGAGGTGTGTAAAGTGTTTTACAGATGTATATGTTCAATAGCTAAAGTTATATATATGGCTAACCTGTGTGTGAAATGGAAAGGTTTGTGCTGTGACTGTACTTTAAATCTTTACATGAGTTATTTATGAGCTCTTTGAGTGTATTATTGGTCAGTCAGACCAATAAAATCTTCAAAGTTTTTATACCTTATTTGACATTTTAAATATGCAGAGGCAGGGCAAATTGCACTTAAATGCCACAAATGATTTGACTAACTATTTTATTTGGTAATATTCAAAGTAATTGAAGCTAACATGAGTTTAAGAATTAATTTATTCCCATATGTGTGGATGTTGAAGCGAAAGCAATGCGATATTTACACATTTTGATCATGTGCCATTCATAAAGCTTCTCCCGGTATCGCCACCCCACACTAGGTCTGTGCTCCATCTTGGCCACCCCAGTAAAAATGTCCTGGATACGCCACTGATTCTGCAGTGTGCCCTTTGAGTCATCTTGGCTGGACGGCCACAGTACTAGATCATCTCCATTTATAGGCAATTTGTTTAACTTTGGACAGATAAATATCTAAGCTCTTCGAGATAAATTTGTAACCCTTTCCAACTTTATGCAAAGCAACAATTCGTGATCATAGGCCTTCTGAGACCTCTTTTTGCAAGGCATGTTCCACGTCAGCAGATGCTTCTTATGAATAAAAAACTTCAAAATGATGAGTGCATATTATAGGTCAAAGTAGCTCTATCCCACATCTCGTTTCATTAACTGGTTGCCAGGTTTGCCAAATCCTGACTCTAATTGGCTTTTGTTGACATCATTAGCCTAGGGGTTCACATACTTTTTCCAACCTACACTGTCAATGTTTGAATGATGTATTCAATATGTACAAGAACAATACAATAATTTGTGTTTTATTAGTTAAAACAGATTGTGTTTGTTCATTATTTAACTTAGATGAAGATCAAACCAGATTTTATGAAAAATGTATACATAAATGCAGATAATCCAAAGGGTTCACATACTTTTTCTTGCCACTTTACATACAATAGGATGCTTGGAAAGCCTTTAAAATAATAATTATTCATGTACAGAGTCATATACTTTTACATTACTTTTTAATTAACACATTTTATTGGGGGAAGGACAATTAAATATTCGCAGTAGCTGAACTTGATCCTCTTAATTTTTACATTGGAGTTAATATTGTACAGTATTTTATGTAACATATGTAATTTTTGTGTAGTTGTGCTGACATGATGCACAATATAGTTGCAGTTGTGGTTTAGGATCAAGTACCTTAAGTGGAGTGCCGAGAGCTTATTTATTTCCCTCGGCCCTATAAATGTTTTTTTTATTTTTTTTATTATTATTACACACCACATTACTAAGGCAGTGATAAAACAGTTAATTTTTTATTGCATGTAGCTTAAACGTTTTTAATGTGATAAGACTTTGGTCATAAGCTGATAAAAATTATTTATTTCTCAACCAGAATTTATTGAACAGTTTGTTAAAACAGGTTGTTTCTGTGTATTATAGCACATGCACTATCATTACTATTAGAATTAGGTATTTTACATATGTTATTATATGTATAAATAAAAATTGTGCTTTGACTTTGGACCATATATTGACTTCTGACCTCCAGGGTAACTCTTTGCTGTTCCTGCCCAATGTTCTGAAGGTCTATTTGGAGAATGGCCAAACAAAGGCTTTTAAATTTGAATCTAAAACTACTGTTAAGGTACTGTTGACACATTCACTATAGTCTGATGTTATATGAAGTTTTGTTTGTTGTTATAACAAAGGGGTAAAAATTGCAGTTTGAACAACACATCTTCAATAAATATCCTTTTGCATAATTCATTCTGTTGCTAATGTTATTAGCCAAGTACCATTGTATTACCATGGATTTTTGGAATGGTAATTGCATGATTTTGTTTTTTGGACATGTTCCATATAATCTTTGAAGTACTTTGTGAATACCATGGTACGTACATAAATATAGTAATCATTCAATACACTACATTGTCAAAAGTATATGAACTCCACACCCATATGTGCTTCTTAAACATGTAATTTCAAAAACATAGGCATTAAATGGGAGTTGATCCTACTCTTACTGCTATAACAGCTTCCATCCTTCTGTGAAGGCTTTCCACTAGATTCCACTAGCTCCCATTCAGACACAAGGGCATCAGTGAGGTCATGCACGATGGGGCCTGGCTCGCAATCTCATTCCAATTCATCCCAAGGGTATTTAGTGGGGTTCAGGTCCGAGCTTTGTTCTTCCACGCTAGACTCAGTAAACCATTTCTTTTTGGACCTCGATTTGTGTACAGGAGAATTGTCACGCTGTAACAGAAGAAGGGCCTCCCCAAACTGTTGCCACAATCTTGGTAGCACACAAATCTGTAAAATGTGATTGTTGTGTTTGCTTTAGCATTTGGTTTTGTCTTCACTGAAATTAGTGGATTTGCCATACCTGTTCATTAGAAGTGGGTGTGCAAATGCTTTTGGCCATGTAATGGTATTACCATCTGATACTATAATTGTACCATGGTGCCACCACAGTACTCTTAAGGAAAATGTTATTAGCTTTAATCTATGTTGTGTATTAAATATTTACTGTGATGGTAGATACTGTAATGGTATACAACTTAAGCCTGTGTTATACAGTATAATGATGCCCTCTATACTGTATACTGTCATGATTTTTGTATCTTATGTTATGTGTTATCCACCCATGGCCTGGCACTAGGACATAGTGATGACTCTGAAGGAGAAACTCTCTATCACCCGTATCGAGCACTTTTCTCTGGTACTGGAACAACAATACAGCATCAGCAAACTATATCTACTGCACGAGGAGGAGATTATTCAACAGGTACATACACATACATACAAAAGGACTTAGTTAAAATACAATATAAAATTATATACTAGAGTTTCTTTTTTATACACTCATACTGTATATCTCTAATAGTGTGTGTGTGTGTGTGTGTGTGTGTGTGTGTGTGTGTGTGTGTGTGTGTGTGTGTGAGACAGGTGGTTGAGAAGAAGGAGACTCATGACTACAGGTGTCTGTTCCGTGTCTGTTTTCTGCACAGAGATTTTGAGAACATGCTCAAAGAAGACCCTGTGGCCTTTGAGTATCTATACCTACAGGTGTGTGTGTGTGTGTGTGAGTGTATGTATGTGTGTACGTATAAATGTATGCACATGTTTTTGACCAAACATGCTTCATTAAAATGAATTTCAAATACAATGATTGTTTTCAAACAAGTGTCTAGAACATCAGTGCCCAACCGGCAGATTGCAATCTACCAGTCGATTGAGTTATTCTTGCAAGTTAATTGCAAAATGGTTTAGCATATAAATGACAAAGATGTAATGGACATTGCAATAAAGGTGGTGTGCTCTATTCGGGTAAGAAGCTTGCAATGCAGGCTATTTCGCTCTCATGGACACGGACCACACAGACTTGTTGCTGCACACAGACGTGCGATGGCTGAAGCAGAGATACATTTTTTGGTGAGGTTAACACTTTCAGAAAAAAACTACAGCTGCTCTCAACTAAGCTTCCACATCAAGATCTGCAGCTCTTTAATCATTTACTCAGAGCTTGAGCATCAGGGAAAAGACTTATCACAGGTCGACAGCACACATTAAGTGTTCAAAAGTTCAAAACCTCCCATCCCGAATTCAGCACACAGAGTTTCAAAGACTTCTCATTACTCGAGCCTGTTGCTTCATACATGTGCTTGCCATTTTGCCCAGTTAGACGTGGGTGAAATTGCCTCCAAAGTAGGAACGCTCTTTCATTTGGACACAGCCTTGGAGAATGAATTTCTCAAACTACAAAATGACCTTGAGATGAAGGCCAGGTCATCATCTGTAAACAAGATGGAGTTCTGGGAGCTTCTGTTGGAGGAGAAGTATCCTAATATAAGAAGATGTTCCTTTTACCTGCATTATTTGGATCAACCTATTTATGCGAATCAGCATTTTCTCACATGAAAATAATTACGTTTAAAAACAGATCTACTATGACTGATGAACATCTTGTGGATTGCTTGAGACTTTCATTTTGCTTTTATAACCCTGATTATCAAAAGCAAGCCGGCGGAAAGTTTTCCGTCTCTAGATGGGAAAAATTATATGTTGACAGTATGTTGCTTCCCTGTATTGGTGTAAATTAGTTATCATTATGATATCACTATTGCACAGTTTGTTTTTTGTTTGTTTTTTTCCATGGCCTGTTTTTCAATATCAGAGTTCCAAACTGACATGGGTACATTGTGATGAAGTAGTTAAAGAAAAAGTAGATCTTATATTAAAAAGGTTGGGCACCCCTGGTCTAGAATCCTTGCCCTGTCAGTCATTGATTGATAAACAGGTAGTCCCACCCCAAACTCATTCCATTGGTTGAGCCAATGTTGCTGTGTCTGGCTAGTTTGGAAGCTCAATCAAACAGAGCAATATCTAGATGATGCTACAGAACACTGTTTACACTGTTTGGGAAAACCTACTAATAGCTGTACTAATAATCATTGTCTGTGCATATTACACTGGGATAAGAAAAGTATTGTAATATTGAAAGCATTATACACTTCAGGTTTAAATTATATAGTCACAGATGGAAAACAACCATTTTGTATTTTGTGTGTGTGTGGGGCGGGTTTGGGTGGTTTACGAGGAAATGTTTTTATGTTATAAACTGATAATTACAAAGGTATTATGCTATAAATGTGGTTTATAAGGACATTTCTAGTGTCCCCATAATTCAAATTGCTTAACAAAACATACTAAATTATGTTTTTTGGAAAATGTAAAAATGCAGAAAGTTTTTTGAGAGGGTTAGGTTTAGGGTTAGGGGATAGAATCTATAGTTCGTACAGTATAAAAATCATTATGTCTATGGAGAGTCCTCATAATGATAGCTGCACCAACATGTGTGTTTGTGTGTGTGTGTGTGTGTGTGTGTGTGTGTGTGTGTGTGTGTGTGTGTGTGTAGAGTGTGAGTGATGTATTACTGGAAAGGTTTGCAGTGGAGATGAAATGTAATACAGCTCTCAGATTAGCTGCTCTACATGCACAGGAAAGACTAGCCAGCAGTGGACAATCATTAAAAACACCACTAAAGGCCATCATGTGAGTGTAAACAAACACAACACACCAACACACACAGTCCAACTCTGTGCCATAAGTTTACTCAAGTTAAGTCTGCACTATTTTCAAAGTAAAATTTTTGTGTGTGTCATAGCTAAAGTGTGTACTATTTCTAATCATTTATGTTTGCAGGAAGGAGTGGGGAACTGAAAGCTTTGTGTCCCACACCTTACTGCGAAACATGAGAGAGAAGGACTTAAAGAAAGCCATCAGTTACCACATGAAAAAACTTCTATCTCAGGAACCCAAGCTAAAGGTGTGTGCTTGTCTATGTATATTTGTGTGTGCTTATGCAGCCTTTTGTCTGTGTGGTGCCCTCAGCTTTTTGAGTTTGCCGCCATATTATAACAGTTAAAGAATCTGCATAATGTGTAACCAAGTTCTGTGGCAGAACCATGGTACAGTGGTGGTGTCAGATGGTACCAATTGATTACCGTACTCGTTTGCCATAGTATTTACATGGTATGTCAAAGCATACTGTACCATGGTACAACCATGGAAAAACCTTGGTATTACCAAAGTACATGTCCAAAAATGATGGTATTACCACAGTTCCTTTGGTACTTTTTTGTTAGTAGTGTACAACAGCTATGTATTTACTTAGTTTCACATGTGTGTGGTGTTTACATAGGTGATTTCAGTAAATCAAGCTAGACTGAACTACTTGAATGAGATGTCTGAACTCAAGTCATATGGAGGAAAGGTTTTCAGTGCCACTATGATGGTAAGGCTCCAGACACTAATTGAGTCTCAATGATAATGTCTCAGAGAAAGATCCACAATGTACATAGTCAGTGACATTGACATTACAGTATTTCATTACTTTGCATTCAGATTTTCCATGTGTTTTTTGCTTTTTATGCATGTCAAACAATCTCTTTGTCTGTGTAAAACAGCTCAGAATGAAGACCTAACAGTGAACTGAAAAAAGGATGAATAATCTGACAATATTCTGAATAATTATTTTGGTTTATTTGTATCCTTTCTTAATATTCTCACTTGCTGTCTATTCTTCCATATACCATGGTCTTGGTTTGTCACATTTAATGTTTCTCTTTTTTCTTCATCTCTCTATTTAACCAGCTGCAGGACAGAGAGTCAATGGTGAGTTTGTTGGTGGGGGCCCAGTATGGGGTGAGTCAGGTGATCAACCACAAGCTAAGCATCATGGCCACACTAACTGAATTCAGCTGCATTACCAAAGTGGAACTATTACCTGAATCTGAGAGAGTTAGTCTGGTCAAGATCTACCTGCAGGACATAAAGGTATAAATATACAGTGCATATACTCTTACACCTGTAAACATCTAAGCATATTTACACTTCTGTACAGAATAATCCTCTCCTCTTTTTTACCCTCTCCATTCTGTCTTTCTCTCAAACTTTTTTGTCTTTAGCCAATAACCTTGTTGTTAGAGTCCGTGGCAGCTAAAGATTTACTGTGTCTGGTGGCTGGATACTGCAGATTGCTTGTGGACCCTCAGATCTGTGTGTTTCCTTGGACAGCTAATTCAAAGAGCCACCATATATCTGCAGAGGAGGGTATGCAGTGCTTGGTCATGTTTGTAAAACTATATGCGCCATGATTATACTACAGATTTGGTCTACAAACCTACAGTACCATATCTACATTGACTACCATGCTCTGTGAAACTTCGGACACCAAACTTTTTGGTGGGTGAACTAAACCAAGTGCACAAAAAAGCATACCCCAACATAATAATCTTCTCATACGACACACTTACAAACAATTTTGTTATGTGACCACACATGCAGGAAATGTGTGATTTCAGATGACATCCATCTGTTTTTGCATGCCAAAGATAAGTTTCAACCTAACACAATGTGATGTATCTGAATTTTGTCTGTGCTTATGCTTTTGTATATAGGTTATGTGTCACATTGTGGCAGTGATTCTGAAGACTCAGACACAGACATGGACGCTCTCCTTGCACATATTGCTAGCACTACCAAAAGCAATGAAATAGCAGCTAAGCCCAGTGATAAGATACCAGGAGAAACTGATAAAGAACAAAGTGATGTGGAAAAAGGTGAGGTGGAGAGGGAAGAAGCGGTTGAAAAGAGAGATGGGGAGAAGGACAAAGAAACCATCCATGAATCTATAGATGATAATATTGCAAAGAAAGAAGAAACAGATGATGAGAGAGTGGGGGCAGAAAAGGGTGACAAAGAACAAGAGAAAAAGCCTGAAGAACCACAGTATGTTATCATTGTGAATGACTCTTCATCTGAAGCATCCGATTCATGCCACACTGAGTCACATTTCATGACAAGCATGTCCAGTGACTCTATGGATGCCTTAGAGGAGGACAACCTCATGGCCTACTGCTCTGCCAGACGCCCATGCCACTTACCAGTGAAAGCTTATTATTGCCGTGAGGACCGCTATTCACCATCATTGTCTCCAAGGCAACTGCACAGTGAAGATAGTCATTCCCAAAGTGACCTGTGCTCTGCTGATTCTCATGGTGAGTCTGAGATTGACCAGTTCTTTTGTTTTGCTGTGCTCTCAAATATTGTTGAATGTCTGCCAAGCCCCCCTGAAGCCAGTGATGAGGAGGATTGTGAGGAACTGGGAATAGAAAAAGAAAGCCACAAAAAGGGGTTAACTGCAAAATGTCCAGGAAGTGCCGTAGCCCCTTATAGAGACTATGTGTTCACATTTGAGCAAGGAGACACAAGACACTACTACAATATCTGCTCCAACGTTACACCTGACAGTGCCCGAAGCATCCTACAACCTCTCTCTCCACCAGGCTCTAGGGAAAGACAGATGGATCAGGAAGCAGAGGGAGTGAACGAAATAGAAACTGTGCCAATTTATCAGCCCCCACCAGGATTTGGAGACAGCAGCTCAGATGATGAGTTCTTTGATGCTCAGGAAAGATTCACATCTCCAGAAGAACCCTCCTCAACAGCCATTACAAAAGGTATGACAAAGGCAAGATTCTCCAGGAAATGTTCTCAAAATGTTCTGATAATGAATGTTGAAGACACTAAAGCAGTTTATTTAAAGGTATATTTCACCCCAAAATTAAAATTCTCTCATTTACTCACCCTCATGCCATCCCAGATGTATATGACTTTCTTCTGCAGAACACAAACGTTCTTACAGTGCAAGTGAGCGGTAATCAGACTTTTTAAGCTCCAAAAATCACATAAAGGCCACATAAAAGTCTGTACGACTCCAGTTGTTAAATCCATGTCTTCAGAAACGATATGATAGGTGTGGGTGAGAAACAGATCAATATTTTATATATTTATATACATTTTTTTTTTACAAAATCTTCATTTTCACTTTCACATTATTTCACATTTTGAAAGTGAAAGTGGAGATTTATAGTAAAAAAGCACATACATATTGAACTGGTTCTCACCCACACCTATCATATAGCTTCAGAAGACATGGATTTAAGTATTGGAGACTTATGGATTACTTTTATTTGGCCTTTATGTGATTTTTGGAGCTTCAAAGGTCTGGTCACCATCCACTTGCATTCTGAGGACCAACAAAGCTGAAATATTCTTCTCAAAATTTTTATTTGTGTTCTGCAGAATAAAGTTATACACATTTGGGATAGCATGAGAATGAGTAAAAAATTATAGAATTTCCATTTTTAACTTTAAAGGAATGTTCACCCTAAAATGAAAATTCAGTGAAACATGCATTCACAGTGGCTTGCATGTTGACGTGAGATCTTTGGTGCTAAAAAGCACTGTTTTACATGCAAGCCACTGTGAATTAGCCTCTCACAAAGTCTTCATTAATGCACAATGGATGTCAAGATTTTCACTGAAAATGTTTATTTTGGGTTGATTCTCATCAAAACCTATTGTATACCTTCAGAAAACTTGAAATATGATGCACAAACCATATTTACTTACCATACTGTATGTTTACTGATATTTCTCTCTCTAGAAAATTCTACAGAGTCAAGCACCAAGATTCGCACTCTAAGCCTGAGTGAGATTAGCATCTATGTCGGTGAACAAGGGACAGATGATCTACAGAAGAATGAGCAGGAGAAAGAAGTGCAGGAAAAAGTGGTTACACAAGAATTGTCAAGTTTCCATAAAAGATCCAAAAAGCGTCGCTCATTCATGGAAACAAATTACACATCCATGGTATCATTTCCAGAACAGGATCAATTAGATAACAGCTATGGTTCTTTATCCATCAACAATGGCACTGGTCGAATGGCATGTTTTGATGGTGGGTGCTCAGATCAAAATCCATGTCCAACAGTCTCATCCCTAACCCATTCTGAAGGAGAACCAGCACAACTTGAATTCAAACCCATCAATCCATTCAAAGCCAATGGATTGGGATCCCATAATCCCACTGAAACTCAAGTGGGTTTACATGCAAACAAGATATATCAGCGGAAACAGCAACTTATAGAGATGGAACCAGATTCCATGGAGTCCAAATCAGTCACTGAGCGAATGTCCACTGTATCCCCAACTATAGTAGCAGTGCACTCCCACATGCAGCTTCAGAATACAGGTAACACCAGCAACCATGGCAGCGATGATCAGGAAGAGGGTGCAGTTGGAGGCTTAGTTGAGAGACTGTTTGGAGGTCACCTGTCCTTTGACACATCTAGAGGAAAGTGTGACAGCAGTGCATTGTATGGTCAAAGCAATGAACAGGGAACCAAACAAATGGAATGTTCATTCCAAAGCATAACATTGACTCAGAAGAGCAGCTCACTGCCAAGATTAGGCCAGATAACCCCATCAAGTTTACCTTGCTTCCAAGTCCCGACTATATCATACACCACAAGCTCTGATACAGAGAGGGATGATGATACTGTAAGAATAGAATTTGGTATGGGAAAACATGTGGTGGAACCAACAGAGAGGACAAGGAGTAAGAGCGTGTCTGCAACATCTGATAGTGGTGTACCACATTGCCCACCAATACACTTATTTCCCTACAGAGAAGCTGTAGTCTGCCCAATAGAACCAGAATCTAATGAAACTGACAGTTCTTGTGACCCATCCACCATTCCATCTTTTGAACCAGCACAAAGCCTCCAACTTTCACCCTGTTCATGTGGCATCCTTGGGCGACTCTCGGCATCAACACATCGGGGAAAGATCCAGAACATTCCGCTCTACCTATCACATTCTCAGGAAATGCTTTCTAATGTCAGTGGTAATGCTAAGCCAGCAAGAAGGCTTTCAGAAACTCAGCTAAAAAGAAATAAAGTTGAGGTGGCAAAAGAGGCTACTGAGGATGCAACCTTGAATGAAGGGGTTGCTGAAGTAACAGAGGTAAAAGTGGTTACTATTGTATCTGAGGAGCTCACTGAGGTCATTGATGAGGTAAGAGAGGTAAGCCACTGTAGTCTTCAAGCAAATGGACAGCAGAAAACTAAAACTGAACCTAAAGAGTTTTCTGTAATAGCCTCACCTTTGTGTCCTAGTTTAGTCAACTCTCTTCAGGTTAGCCCCTCATCTGTAGTGGTTACTACACAAAACCTAAATGGGCCCTGGGGGGTAGTAACATCTAGAGAAATGATTGGATTACAAGAATTTAGCCACCCTTCTTCAAATCTCCCCACAGCTCCCTATCACCTTACCTCTGGCTGTGAGGTTTTCAAAAACTGCCAGTCCATACCTACAATATCCCATCCACAATCCTTGCTCAGCCCATATCAACATGAGAAACCAGACTTTAGCTGCAGCTCAGCATTGGCTGTGGGGTGTGAGACAGTAATGGAGGGTGCTCAGACCCCATTAGAGGTCTGCCAAAAAGTCTACACCAACTGTTTCAGTGGAGTCCTGGACAGTGCCAGCTTCGATGATGAACTCACTGTCTATGAGTTTTCCCGTAGAATGAATCAAGGTGAAACAGAGGATGCACTGCTGATGTCTGTGCCTCCTTCCTCCCTCTCTGCATCCCCTGCATCTTTCTCACCATCTTCTCCACTGCTCTCATCCCATCATATAGTACTGCCATCTTCTTCATCTACAGAGCTCAGTCCCCTTCTGTTCTCCTTGGATACCCCTGATTGTTTTCTGTCAGACGCTCATGAAGATGTCATCACTGCCCTGCTGACTCGCCGGTATCCCCTACCACCAACAGGATTCCTTTCTTTGCAAAGGGATTTGGACACACTCTTGAGTGTCCTTGCTGGTGCTATGAAGAATGAGGATGTGGTCCACGAGCACCCCAAGGATACCTGTGTCGCTCACTTTTCGGAGAACAAAAGGCGATTACATGTGGAGGCTCGGGGGCTTTTGGCTGGATGTCAGCGCGTGGTGAGGGTTGGGCAGACACCTGAAGAGACACTTCAATCATTGTCTCAAAGCTTCCGCTCACTAGTGCAGCTGACAAGCGTATGTTTATGCTTCTCCAGCTGCCAGCGGTGTAAGGAGCGCCATGCCCAATCACTTACAGTACTAGCAGATGTTGCAAAAACATACCAGGACTTCGCTCGGGCGGCAGAATTAGTTGGAAGTGCTACTGAAAGGAAGACTTGTCATGATCTCAGTATTAAACTCCTTGCTTGCAAATGCACTGCACTTACAACCTCAGTCTTCTGCCTCATCCAGCTCTTTCGCACTCTCACTGCCCTTTGACCGGTTACTTTTGGAGTAATTCCTGAGACTAAAACTGCAAGAAATCTGACAGAGCAGCTCCCTCTCTTAACATAAATGCTGTTCCAAAAATCCTGTTGAGATATAGAATATTAATGTCGGAGCATCATTCAAAAGCACTGGCATACCAGTAATAAACATCCACTAACAGATAAACTCACACAAATCCCATTGAACCATAAAACATGTCATTGAATTGTTTTTGAATGCATAAAAACCTAGCCTAAACTTACATCTAGACTGAGAACAAAATTTAAATACTGTGTTCTAAAAAGCTTGTAACAGTAATTGTATGTTGGGTATTTGGAATTGAATATAATGATAATTGACTTTGTATTATGGTTGTCAGTCATTTATTCTGCTTCATGAGAAAGCATAAACAGGCATTTTGAGTAGTGTTTCATCAAAGCTTTTATCTCAGATCTGCTCTCTCTTTCTTGCTTTCATTACTGTAATGCACAGTATATTCTCTTCTCTCTGCTATACCTGATGACTATTAGAGAATAATGTGAAAGGTTCTGCTGCAGTTTTAAACAAAGAATCTGAGTTATAAATGTTTACTAAATCCAGAAAAATATTTAACTTGAATGGCCAGTAACTTTACTAGTTTATTTATTTATTTTATTTATTTTCAAATGTAAACCAAAGCTTATGGATGAATGATTTTTGAGAGTGCAGAGTAAATGCAGAGATTCTTTCAAAGGCTTAATTTTTTGCATATACTTCACAGTTATAACTTTTAGGTGGTAGACTTATTTGGCTTTTTAGATTAATTTTGGAGAACTTACAGTATAATATTTGGTGCCACTTATTAATTTATTTTTCACATGAGTTATTCCTTTTGGATCATCAGTTTATATTCCTCATCCTATAATGATCAAATTCTTACATTCGTAATTATGCTATGAGTAAATTATTGTAAATGTAGAAAATATTTTAAAAGTTGCAGGAGTGTAAAATTACAAATTAAGAGTGCGAAAACATGTTAAAAGGATCAAATGTATTAAATGCAAAGTATTCTACCCAACAGTACATATTTGAAAACCAAAAAGCTGCCACGTACTTTATTCCTATAAGGCATGCTCTAAGCCATAGACATACTGTATACCTTGGAAATAGTGGGATGCATGCAGAAATGAATGTATGATTGAAAGAATGACCAGTGAGTGAGTGTATGGTTATTGTTATGCTAAAAGGCTTTGTAATGCAGTATTCACCCCATTAAAATTACCTTAATGACTGGAGAAGTTTGTTTTATTATTGTTCTATTATAGAATTCACAGTATTCTATCTCCTCCTTTCCATACCAGTGCTAACATTTGTTATTGCTGCCATTTTCTCTCTGTTAAAAAATGTTTTTGCAAGTTAGACAGGGTCTTGTTCAGAGGCATAATGCATCTATTATATTTTGAGGGGGCACCTGTGTCAGTCTTTGTTCATTTGATGCCATGGCAAGATAAGACATGAACAAACTACAACAATTTATTTGTTCTTTAACAATGGGTAAGACTTGTTAGTCTATTGGTGCAGTTTGTGTTAGTATGCAAGCAGACCAGTATTCAAATCTTGACCTGTTTTGTAGCACATTGTTTTATAAATTTAACTTGAAAGAAAATTATCAACATGTATTTTTTATTTATTTATTTTTTTGTATGGAAAAGAACGGCTTTGACATTTAACAAAAACAGGATAAAAGAAATAGATACTAGATAAAATAGATAAACTCCTTTTGTGGTCCACGGAAATAAATTCTAGAGCGACATGATGGTCAGTGTAGGGTAGATTACTTCTAAAATGTATTCCGATACTGATAACAAATTACACATCCAAATTAGTAATCAATAGTAATCATCTTTTAGATTACACTTTTTAGGTAATCTAATCTAATTACTTTTGGATTATTCATTACATGTTTTGATAAATCCAGACATTTATTTTTAAATGTATTAAATAAGTACCAAATGCACCAAACACTCCTTTTAAAAAATATTAGTTGATATGAAATCATACAGCAACTTGCTATTTGTAAGTCGTTGAGTGAAACAAAAGGTGCTTGAATGGTCATGAAAATTTAACACTATGTTACCCAAGATGGAAGACAATAACTATGTTTACATGCACACAGTGGCAGTTCTAGCTTGTATGGTGCCCTGTGCGAAACCCGCCCCAAAGTTGTTGACGTCTGTGTGGGTGCCTCGTGCCGCCGCCCTGGGCAACTGCACTTGTCGCCCATGCCTAAATCCGCTACTGCATGCTCGGTGTGTAGCTCTTCAGTTCTTTTGTTGTTTTTGTTTGTTTGTCCTGTGTTTAGTAATATTTTTCCAGTCAGTTTTACCAGGGACAAACTGCTGAATATTCAGCAGCATATACCAGACAACCTTTTCCCGGTTTTTGAATATTCGGACGTTTTGCTGGACATTTTAGTCGGAGGCACAGCTGTGTTGTTTAAACGCGCTATGAGATGCAGACGAGGGAGACGAGCAGGCGTGCTGGTCAGGCTCCGTCGGCGCGGCTTTCGAACAACGCTGCCGAGCATTCATCTAGCGAATCTCCGCTCTCTTCCTAACAAAACGGATGAACTACATCTCCTCACCTGTACAAACAAGGAATTTTCAAACTCTGCTGCCTTGTGCTTCACAGAAACCTGGCTGAGTGAAGCCATTCCGGACAGCGCGTTACATCTGCTGGCTTTCAGCTGTTCAGAGCGGATCACATCGCGGAGTAACGGGGAAAACGAGAGGTTTTCATGCTTTTACATCAATGAAAGTTGGTGTACAGATGTAACAACATTAAAGAGGATGTGCTGTCCTAATTTGGAAGCGCTCTTTATTAACTGTAAGCCATTCTACTCGCCGCGGGAGTTTTCCTCATTTATTCTGGTGAGTGTGTATATCGCGCCAAACGCATGTGTGAACACAGCGCTGCAACAGCTGACTGATCAAATCACAGACACAGAACAACAATACCCGGACTCAGTTATTATTATGCTTGGGGATTTTAACAAAGCAAATCTCACATGTCAACTGCCCAAATACAAACAGCACATTACTTGCCCCACCAGAGACAGGAACACACTGGATCATTGTTTCACAACAATAAAGGATGCATATCGCTCTGTCCCTAGAGCAGCTTTGGGAATCTCTGATCACTGTCTGGTTCATCTTCTTCCAACCTACAGGCAGAAATTAAAATCAACCAAGCCAGTAGTAAGGACTGTAAAGAGATGGACCAATGAATCAGCGCGGGAACTACAAGCCTGCTTCGACTGCACGGATTGGAGTGTTTTTGAGGCTGCAGCCACAGAGCTGGATGAGTTCACAGATACTGTTACATCATATCAGTTTCTGGGAGGTTATGTGCATTCCTACTAGGACTTATTTAAAGTTCAACAATGACAAACCGTGGTTTACAGCAGAGCTCAGGTAGCTTCGTCAGGCCAAAGAGGATGCTTACAGGGGTGGGGATAAAGTCTTGTACAATCAGGCCAGGAACACACTGAACAAGGAAATCAGAGTGGCTAAAAGAAGATACTCTGAGAAGCTGAAAAACAAGTTTTCAGCTAACGACCCTGCATCAGTGTGGAGTGGCATGAAAAACTCACAAATTACAGGACTCCTACCCCCAACCCTGTGGTGGACCAACAACTGGCTGACGACCTGAATGTGTTCTACTGCAGATTTGAAAGTCCCAATCTCACACCCCACACCCACTCTGACCTTCACTTCACACCAACACCTCCTGCAACCCCCCTCCTCCCGCTACTCAACCTGCACTTAAGATCTGTAAAGATGATGTGAGCTGGGTTTTTCAGAAACAATAGACGAGGAAAGCTTTAGGCCCAGATGGCATCTCACCAGCGTGTCTTCGATCCTGTGCTAACAAGCTGGCCCCCATATTCACACAGATCTTCAATAGATCACTGGAGCAGTGTGAAGTCCCATGCTGCTTCAAATGCTCAATCATTATTCCTGTCCCAAAGAAACCAAAAATCACAGGACTTAATAACTACAGACCTGTCGCCCTGACGTCTGTGGTCATGAAATCATTTGAGAGACTGGTGTTGGCCCACCTGAAG
Organism: Myxocyprinus asiaticus; assembly: GCF_019703515.2. Classification (NCBI taxonomy): domain Eukaryota; kingdom Metazoa; phylum Chordata; class Actinopteri; order Cypriniformes; family Catostomidae; genus Myxocyprinus; species Myxocyprinus asiaticus. The sequence continues at coordinate 34,162,334 of NC_059350.1, forward strand.
AACATCACTGGACCCTTTCTAGATCCCCTTCAATTTGCTTATTGAGCAAACAGGTCTGTGGATGATGCAGTCAACATGGGATTGCATCATATCCTGCAACATCTGGACAGACCAGGGACATATGCAAGGATCCTTTTTGTGGACTTCAGTTCGGCTTTCAACACCATCATCCCAGCTATACTCCAGAATAAATTACACCAACTCTCTGTTCCCATGTCTATCTGTCAGTGGATTACCAGCTTTCTGACAGACAGGCAGCAGCTTGTGAGACAGGGGAAACTTCCAGCACCTGTACAATCAGCACTGGTGCCCCCCAGGGATGTGTGCTCTCTCCACTACTCTTCTCCCTCTACACCAATGACTGCATCACCAAGGACCCCTCTGCAAACTCCTGAAGTTTACAGACGACACCAATGTCATCGGCTTCATCCGAGATGACGATGAGTCTGCATACAGAAGGGAGGTTGAACAGCTGGCTGTCTGGCGCAGTCAAAACAACCTTGAGCTGAACACACTCCTTCGCCAGCTGAGGAAGTTCAACCTGCCACAGGCGCTGCTGATACAGTTCTACTCAGCAGTCATTGAGTCTGTCCTCTGCACTTCAATAACTGTCTGGTTTGGTTCAGCAATGAAATCAGACATCAGAAGACTACAAAGGACACTTCGGACTGCTGGGAGGATTATTGGTTGCCCCCTACCCCCCCTCCTTCAAGAACTATACACTTCCAGAGTGAGGAAAAAGGCTGGAAAAATCACTCTGGACCCCACTCACCCTGCCTATTACCTTTTTGAACTGTTGCCTTCTGGCCGACGCTTCAAAGCTCTGAGCACCAGAACCGTCAGTCACAGGAACAGTTTTTTCCCTCAGGCTATCCATCTCATGAATAGTTAAATTGCCCCATTGAGCAAGAACATCCAACCTCTTCTGCCATTTCATTCCTCTAAAAAAATAAAAAAAACATTTGCACTGTACATAACAGATTTATATTTTGCACTGTACATAACAGATAACAGATTTGTATTAGATTTGCACTACGTATGTGTGTGTGTGTGTGTGTGTGTGTGTATGTATGCATGTGTATAATAATTCTTTATTATTATCTATGTCTTGCTGCTGTTTTTGTATTGTTGTACACTTGGTTTGTCACCAAGACAAATTCCTTGTATATGTAAGCATACTTGGCAATAAAGCTGATTCTAATTCTGATTCTGATCAATATTCCTCATAATATGGCAATACTAAGTTTGCTGATGCATCTTGTAAGTGCCTCAAAACGATTGCCCAATTTCTTTTAAGGCTAAATTTTTCTCCCACCCCTGGCATATGGCTGTATTTTCTGTATAAATATCAGAATTTTGCATCATGTAAAGGCTTTATTCGAAATACTAACCATAACAACATTAATTTATATATGTGCATCTCCAAACAAAGGTAATTGGTTAATATTACTTGAAAAAAATTTGGAGCAAGGAGACAATTTTGTTTTTATTTTTTTACATATTACAAACATTAAAAGAAACATCATGGTAAATGTTGGTAAGGGTCTTGTGACCTACATTGTGAAATTCATTGTGCTCTTGTGTGTTACAGTTAAGGACATGAATAAGAATTAATGGCAAGTGCAAGCATCTCCAGTATTACCAGAAGAGAATAGCAGGAAAAGAACATGCATGTATTGTTCAGAATATGCTAATTACATACAGAAATTATTAAACTTAATCAGAAATTTTTTATTAATAGTCATTGATAACATGCATGTAGTTGTAATTTTTTAGAGAATTATTATTATACAGTAAATTAGGAACAGGGATTGGAATGTTTGGGATTGACTGTTATCCGGCTTTGAAAGTAATTGTAACGGGTTCAGGATGGGCAAGGAGGCGGGAACCGGCAGAACAGTCAACATAACTTTAATGATGTAACTGAACTTAAAACAACATAAAACAAACATAAACACACACTCAGCGGCCACATGTGTCTATCTCTCGCTCCAACTGGCGTCTCCGGTTCCCCTTTATCTCTCTTTCCCACTGATTACAAAACTCAGCACCAGCCTTACACCCTCACGGCCCGGCCATGCCCTCCTCCTCGTCAAATTCCTCCCCTGCCCGATTCAGGCCGGGGCACCATCCAGAGTGGCCTACTCCCCTGGTGTATCTCTGGAGGGGGGCGCTGCCCTTCCGGCTGTTCTGCCAGCCGATGGTCCACCCCGCCTCCTGGGAACCTGGGGAGAGTTGAGGGGAGGGAGAGGGGAGAGGGAAAGTGCGAGCGGGAGGGACACAGAGAGAGAGAGAGAGAGAGAAAAACCTGCTCGCTGGCCCCCGGACACGCCGTTGTCTGGTCCTCAGCCACTCCTCTGCCCTCTGGCGGACGACATCCGAGAGAGAGAGAGAGTCTCAAGAAGCAGAAAAATAAGTGATTTAATGAAACAGTCCAAAAATCACAAAAAATAGTGCAACTAAACTGAAATGGCACATAAAAACATATTCCATAGGGCAAATCATTATATTGGAGTTCAAAGAAAAAGCTAAATCTAAGAGCATAAACAAACAAAAGATTCAAGGCATTTTATTTTAACCAATGCCAAGTATGATAGGCTAAACTTTTATAAATCTGGAAGCACAGTCCCAAATCAGTACTGTGGTCTACCCATGGGTACAGTGAGAATATTATAACTAGCCCTATGGAACTGAAGTGTTTTTAAATTAGCTTAGTTTGATTTCCCATAGCACCTTAAATAGGCTCAAACTGAAAAAATAAGTACATTGAAAAATCTTAAATTTCATCATACATGATAACTAGATAAGGATGTTTCAATGTAATTTTACAGAGATGATGTCAGGGTTCTGGGGTGATCTACTTTTCTCCATGTTTCCTGCATTTTCTCTCGACACAACCTGTATTCTCTACTGATACTGCTCTTTGTGTAAAGTGACTTTTACCTTAAACAGAAACAGGATGTTGAACTGCCCACTATTAAGGTACCGCGAGGCCCTGGGGCTCACCATCCCCAGTGCCCTTGCCAGTCTCCGTGTTTATATCACCGTCTCCAGCTGAATGCATTAATATGTGCTCCTCCCAAGAGGGCTGATTTATAAGAACTTAGGCTGCATCCAAAAATTTAGGCAGCTGCCCAATTAGTTAATGGTTTAAATGCTGAAAATGCACTATAAACCTATTTATCAACACAATCTTTTACAATAAAGGCTTTTATGACTCAACATAAATTATTGTACTGAAATACTCAATACTCATTTACTTTAAAAAGACGTCTGGATGCAAGTTAACCAAGTAGTAACAGGCATGCAATACTTCCATCATGTAAAATAGATTTCATTACCGTTTAGTTTATTATAGAGTTCAATTAACCACTCTCAATAAACGCTGGCGCCCCCCTGTATATGGCGCCCCTATGCGTTGCATATATTGCATAGATGTTTTTTGTGCCTCTGAGCAATGCAATCACTTTGGGTGAAAAACGGATCAATCCATTTTTACTATATATCTCAACTTTCACTTTCAGAACGTGAAAAATGTGAAAGTGAAAGTAGAGATTTTTAGTAAAAAGGACTTAAATTTTGATCTGTTTCCCACTCACACCTGTCATATTGTTTTTGATATCAGATGTGGTGTAGAAAGAGATGAGGACCCAAAAGCTGATGACAATAATAGAGTCCTTATTAATCCATCAGCAGAGGAAAAAATGGCAGATAATTTGTACGTAGATCCCAGCTATTTAGAAGTGATAAGGAAAGATACACACACAACGGATAGTGGAGGACTCACTGAGATGAGAGGTCCAACTCCAGTAAGAAGAGGTGAAGGCAGGAGAAGGAATGTGTTAGCCGATCCACGGGGTCTGGGGGAATACAAAGGAGGCACACACTGGCCAGGCAACACAGGGAGAGAAAACAGTTAGCACTGGAAGGGTCCGAGAGCCAAGGCAGTCTAACAGAGTGGAAATACAAGATCGGCAAAGCAGGTAACAAAGGCAAAAAGTAATAAATTAGCTGCAACAGCAAATATTCAAAAGACTGGACTAAACTGCAAGAGCTGTTCTCAAGAGAAAATCCAGCAAAATACAGATCAAACAGAGCATATAAATAGACTTGGGGAAAATAAGCAACAGGTGGGTCAGGAAAGGTGGAGGTCTGGAGTGGGGCCAGGAAGACAGGCTTAATTTTGGACACATGAAAAACTGAATGGATACATATCAGGGCAAGGGGGAGCCTAAGGCGGTCGGACACTGGACTGAGCACCTTATCAACGGGAAAAGGGCCTATAAACCTGGGTGCAAGTTTACGTGATGTGACTTTGGGTGGAATGTCTATAGCCTAGAGCAAGACTTTCTGAACGAAGAGTACTTAGGAGGCACCATGTGGCACCAATCCGCCCAAGCCTTAATACGCCTCCCAGCCCTGAGCAAAGCCCATCTAGACTGTCTCTACTTCCAGCAGCAGCATGAAATAAAGGCGTGGGCCGAGAGTATCGCCACGTCGGGTGCACAGTCGGAAAACAATGGTGGTTGACACCCGACGCAGCACTGAAATTGGGAGAGACCCGTAGACGATGCCATACTCCACCCACATAAGTTGCTCATTCCAGTAGGAGGGATTCTGGATGTCCACCCAACGAAGCATCCCCTCTAGACTTTGGTTGGCTCGCTCTGTCTAGCTGTTGGTCTGGGGATGGAAACCAGATGACAAGCTAACCATATCCCCTAGGTGCCTGCAAAACTCCCTCCAGAAGATAGAAATGAACTGTGGACCCCTATCGGAGACCACATCCAACGGAACGCCATGGATCCGAAAGACATGGTCCACAACAGCGTCTGCCATACCATGGGCTGAAGGGAGCTTTGGGAGTGGGATAAAATGATCCACCTTTGAGAACCTGTCCACCATCCTCATGATGACAGTATTGCCACAGGACGGGGGAAGTACCATGACAAAGTCAAGGGCGATGTGCGACCAGGGCCTCGAAGGCACGGACAAAGGTCTGAGCAGTCCGGTCAGAGGACGGTTAGATGTCTTGCCTCGAGCACAGACAGAACAGGCCAAAGCAAACTGTCAAACATCCCGCCCCATCGCTTGCCACCAGAATTGTTGCTGAACAATGGTCTCAGTTCGTCTCACTCCCAGATGACAAGCCACATTGGACGAGTCACCCCACTGCAGGACGGCAGGTCGGACTGATCGTGGCACAAAGAGTAGACACCTGGTTGGCAGTAGTATCCCAGTGGACAATGGCTGTAAGAATGGTATGAAGCATGGAGGACTGGTCCATACAAGTCCCGCTCACCAGTAGCCCCATTGTTACTGGTGAGCGTTGGCTTTTACTGGATATCCAACCACGATGTGGCCTTCCACAGTAGGCACACAGGCCCAGCCTGTGACGTTATTCCCTCTCCTTCTAAGACAGGGAAGCTCAGCCCAGCTGCATGGGTTCAGGATCTGAAGTGACACACGACAGAGTTTGAAAAGAGAAGGCAAATGGACATGCACTAGGACTGAAATTCATTGATGTAAGCTTAAGTCGCAGATGCCGACAATGAGAGAGGCGATTGTTGACTCGGAAGGCCAGATCGACGAGATCGTCAAGACGCTCATGCAAGTCAAGCGAATAAATCTCATCCTTCATCATCTCCGACAATCCACCATGAAAATTGTCCCATTGAGCTCTTTCATTCCAACCACAAGAAGCCGCAAGTTTCCGAAACTCTATAGAATAGTCTGACACTGAATTGTTTCCTTGCCATAATTCTGTCAGCAAACGAGCTGATTCCCTACCATGTGCAGCCGTCGAAAACCTTGAGATCTGCAGAGAATGCCTGGAACGAGGCACAGAAAGGCAGGTTACTCTCCCAGGCAGCAGTTCCCCAGTCCTGTGCTTGAATGGATAGGAGGGTGATCACATATGCAACCTTTGTGGTACCAGAAGGGAAGGAGGAGGGTTGAAGGGGAACAAAAATCAAAGAACAAGGGGATAAAAATGGCCTACAATTCTTTGGCTCACCGTCGTGTGGGGCCAGTGGATTTAAATGGGGCTCCCCTGCAGGGGGGGAAACCGAACTGGGTGGTGGTGTGGCTGAGGTAAGCTGCTCCGTCTCAGGTGGAATGTGAGGTTGTTGAACTTGTGCCACGATGTCCTTCAGCTTGGCCCCCATGGCCTCCAAAGCTCTATTGGAAGTAGCCAGTTGTTTGGTGTGCCTTCCCAGTAACATTACCTGCTGGGCAAGAGAAAGGTGGTCTGATGGTTCTCAGAGAAGCATAATTTTCTGGGTAAATTCAGGCCGGATTTTCCTGTAAGGTGTGGTGTAGATAGAGATAAGGACCCAAAAGCTGATAACAGAGTCTTTATTAATCCGTCAGCAGAGGAAAAAATGGCAGATAATAAGTATGTAGATCCCTGCTATTTAGAAGGGATGAGGGAAGACACACACACAACGGATATGGGGGCTGAGAACCACTGGAGGTCTCGCTGAGATGAGAAGTACCATCCAGGGAGAAGAATGCCACGTACAGTCCAACTCGAGTGAGAAGAGGTGAAGAAAGGAGAAGGAACGCGTTGGCCGATCCACAGGGTCTGAGGGAATACAGAGGAGGCACAAACTGGGCTGGCAACACAGGGAGTTAGCACTGGAAGTGTCCGAGAGCCAGGGCAGTCAAATGCCGACAGAGTGGAAATCCGAGATCGGCGAAACAGGCAACAAAGGCAAAAAGTAATAAATTAGCTGCAACAGCAAATATTCAAAAGACTGGACTAAACTGCAAGAGCTGTTCTCAAGAGAAAATCCAGCAACAGACAGAGCAAACAGCATAAATTAGACATGGGGAAAATAAGCAACAGGTGAGCATCATCACTCAAATGAGCAGAAGATGAGGAGGGTGTGGTAAGTATGAACGAGTAGGAGGAGTAAGAAGTACACATGGCTGACATAAACATAAACAAAGTCCTGTGCCCAAACACAAAACAAAGATAAGCACACAAACACACAGAGAGCAGCCAGATCAGCCTTGAGTCCTGACATCTAAAGACATATATTAGACCACTGGAGCTGTGTGGATTACTTTTGTGCTGCCTTTATGTGATTTTTGGAGATTGAAAGGTCTGGTCACCATTCACTTACAGTGCCTGGACCTACAGAACTGAGATATTTTTCTAAAAATCTTTGTTTGTGTTCTGCAGAAGAAAGTCAAACACATCTTGGATGGCATTAGGGTGAGTAAATGATGAGAGAGTTGAAGCCTCAATGATCCGCTTCAACAACAACACTATGAGAACGCTCATAATGATTGACAGGCAAAAGCGTCAAAGACCGCGGCCCACTGACACATTTTTGTTTGCTGTTTACAGAGTCTAGTGCTGTCAGAAAGACCCATGAGATATTTCAGGACACTTGTTTCAGTGATATTTTTCAGGGAAAAGGAACATTTTCTGCATATTATTTCACAAAAAAATTGCTTACAGCACATTTAAGAAGGGCTGAAGGAAGTGCATAATTTTCGAAGCTTGTAACAGTAAATGGCAGGAGTATTGGGATACTTAGACATGACAACATTTGTATTATATAAAAAACAATATAAGACTAAACAAAATCATCCACATTTTCAGAAGCAGGCCATTTGAACATGCTTAAGGATAAGTCACACTAAACTTAATGCTACATTTCACCTTATAGGAAAGCACAGCACAGAATGGACCCTTTTCACATATCCAGGTTGGAAAGCGGAAGCAGACGCATGGCAGGGTAAACTTGAATGCTGGTGAATGGGAGACCACATCAAATTAAATGTATGCTTACTCATTTGCTCCAAAAGCAAAAGAAAAAAAAAAGAAAAAAAAAATCAACGATTACGCTTTCATAGCTTTGCAAAAGAAGCTATAAATATAGAGCGCTGGATAACAGAAGTAAGAAGAGAGAAAAGGGCCACATTTTTGTCACTCCCTCAGCAGCTGTGTTAGAAGCATCCTGACAGCTGTAGAAAATGATTTTTTGAAAACTTATTCCAGGGTAATATAATACAAAGTATTATGTTATAAATTTACACTAAATATTTTTAAAACTGGAAATATAAAAAGTTTGCTACATTTACGTTGGTTAAGAAGGAGGAAACGTGTCATAAGCACTGATATACACTACCAGTCAAAAGTTTTGAAACACTTACTCATTCTTTATTATAATTTTTTACTTTTATTTTATTTTTTTCACATTTTAGAATAATAGTAAAGTCATCAAAACTATGGAATAACATAAATGGAACTATGGGAATTATGTTGTGACTAAACAAAATCCAAAATAAATCAAAACTTATAAAATATTTTAGCATCTTCAAAGCAGTCACCCTTTGCCTAGAATTTGCAGACATGTACTCGACATTTTCTCAACCAAATTCTTGAGGTATCACTCTGGGATGCTATTCAAAGAGTATTGAAGGAGTTCCCATCTATGTTGGGCACTTATTGGCTGCTTTTCAATTAATATGTTGGCACAATTATATTTTTGTCTACTAAACTAATTTCAAACATTTAAGGGAATACAGAGGTTTTCATAAAAGTGCCTTCAGATCAAATGATTTTTAAGATCATGAGAAACATTTCAGTCAAGTGTTTCAAAACTTTTGACCGGTAGTGTATATAGAACTGGGGCACGTTCAGCCCCGACAATACGTAGCAAAACATTTATTTAAATGGAAACGGTGGTGCGTTGAATACCCTGATGTGTTACGCAAGCGTTGCAACTATGGCAGCTGTGAAGGCCATTCTTTGCGTTCTTTTTGAAGAATTTTCAGAGCCTGATTTAATCGGTTTAAATACGTGTTTAATACTACAAAATATGCTCAATGTTATAGTCACTGCCCTTGCCGTCCAGAATAGCAGAGAACATCGAGTGAAGGGATATGTGGAAACTGTGGCTCCTAATTTATGGTGATCCAACATTTGCCTCGCATTTCAGGATGATAAGGCAAACATTTCTTCTAATGTCTTCAATTGTTGCATACACCAAGCTGCAGTGGACACATTTGTAAAGGACTTTAGATGGACCCATTGTGCGCACTGCTTTTTTAATACCTCGGGGTTTATATACAGGTCTCTGCTGATTGGGTAACACCTCTGACACACCTACCAAACGAGAGAAAACAAACAATACAAATACAATACAACATTTCAAATGCTAGGGGGAGGTATAAACAATATTATAAGAATACTTTAAAGAGTGTACATGCTTGTAAAATTCAAATAGCTTTTTGTTTCTTCGAGGGCAATATTGACTTAATATAATGCTTCACTTCATTTTTAAATACTATTAAACATGGTTTTTTCCCTGAAAATGTACATTTATGAATGTGAAATTTAGCCATTAAAATAAAAACATTAATAAAATAAGTGCAGGTTTGTTTATCTTTGGAGTTTATAATAATACCTAAAAGAACATCTTTCCACTGTAATGTAAAATTTTCATCAACATTTCCAACAATAAAATCAAGTACATTTTGCCAAAAATAGACATAAGGGCAGTGCCAAAAAAAAAAAAAAAAAATAAATAAAATGAACAGCTGTCTCTGGCTTCTGCTTGCAAAAGCTACAACTTTCATCTATATCTTTTTTAAAATTGGTTAAATAATGTTTAGCAGGGTATATTCTGTGAAGGAGTTTAAAAGATACTTCTTTAACCTTGTTTGTTAAGAGATAGCGATTGGGTAGAAGCCAGACTTTTTCCAGTCAACATCACTCACAAACTGACTCCAATATGCAATTACATTTGGTCTCAAACAACATCCTTCTGGAAAAGGGCTCTTATTGATTTATTATAATTATTACAATGACAGGAGAAACATATTTTACCTACAAGGGAGTGATTTGGTGAGAGGGGTGGGAGTTGCTGGTAATCTAATCTTTTTTGCTGTTTAAACAACATACATATTTTAGAAGAAATTGTGCCAAAGACAGTTGCGAATTCCCTTGGTGGTATGGGAATATTATATTTTGCCATGAATTCCTTATAAGTAAAAAGAAGGCCATCTGAATTAAATAATTGTTCCACCAAAACAATATTATTTCTAAACCAATTTTCAAAGAAAATAGTCTTCTTTTTTTTTAAATAGAATGTCCTTATTATTCCAGTTAAAGTATTGGTGAGGTGAAAAGTTGTGTTTGTAAATTAAACTCATAAAGTTTCACAGGTATTTTGTTAATATCAAGATTGCAAACAAGGACGAAATTTATGCCACCAAGACTAGATAAAATATGGAGGGGAATAATATTCCAAACAGATACTGGATACTTAACAAGCTGTCTAATCCAGTTGATTTTAAATGTATTGTTTAATGTAGTGAAGTTCAGGAAATTGAGACCACCATTTTTATATGAGTTCATTAAGATTGTTTTTCTTATATAATGTATCCTATTTTTCCAAACAAAATCAAAGAGCATCTTATCAATCTCCTTTGATATTTTATAATCAACCTGAAGAGCCATAGCTGTATAAGTTATCCGGAATATACCTTCTGCTTTGGAGATCAAAACTCTCCCTCTTAATGACAAGTCTCTTAAAAGCCATTGATTAAACTTCCTGAGTTTTTTGGATAATAGGATTAAAATTTAATGATCTTCTATTCTGTTGATTCTTATTTATTGTAATTCCTAGATATTTGACTTCTGTTTTGACTGGAATGTTACAATAAGATGCCACTGAACATTCTTAGACCGCCATATGTTCACACTTCTTTACATTCAAATAAACACCAGATGCTTTAGAAAACTCTTCTATTACTTTAATTGCGATGGGTATTTGGTTATCATTTTGAAGAAAGAGGGTGGTGTCATCTGCTAATTGTGTTATAACTAGTTCTCTATCAATAATAGTCATACCTTTAATCGTACTGGCTTTAATATGATTCGCAAGGAGTTGACTTATTATCAAAAATAGATATGGAGATAATCCCTTTAGACAAATTAAACCTACTAGATGTGCCAAATAACAATTTAATTGAACTACTGCTGTTCTTATAAGAGTTTTAATTGCCCTAGTGAAGAAATTTCCAAAACCAAATTTTATAAGTGACTCAAAAATAAACTGATGCTCTACAAGAGTCAAAGGCCTTACAGAAATCAAGAAAAAGAATAAACCCATTATCTACACTCAATTCAGGATAATTCAAAATATCTAAAACTAATCTTATGTAGTTTGTAATGTGCCTATTCCACATGAAGCCAGATTGTGTTTCTTCGATAATTGAATCTAATACAGCTTTTAGCGAATATCAGGGCATATACTTTATAATCATTGTTCAGTAAACTAATTGGACGCCAATTATCAAGAAAGAGTAAATCCTTTTTTTGGTTTGAGTATTAATGTGATTAACCCTTGAGTCAAGGTGGGTGGAAGGCATTGATTACTGATACTTTCATTAAACATCTTGAGCAAAAAAGGGGCCAAATCTTTAATAAATTGCTTATAAAATTCTGTGGTCAAACCGTCCGTACCTGGCGATTTATTATTTTTCAAATGATTAATTGCCTTTATCACTTCCTCAACAGAAATTGGCATATCACAAAGTTCATTTTCATTTTTGTCAATAGTTTTCACCTCTATAGAACTCAGAAAAGCATCAGATACTGTTTGAGAATAATTGGATGTATACATTTTCTTATAAAATTCACAACAGTAATTGGAAATTAGTTTTTGGTCCTTTATTACAACCCCATTCACATTTAATTTACTAATGTTGTTATTAAGATGGAGTCTGTAAATTAAAGAAGTATTGTGGTTTTTGTTCACCTTCTTCGATCCAATGTCTCCTTGATCGGACAAACGCACCTTCAGCTTTCTTTCTATATAGTTCATCTAGTTTGATTTGCAGATCTGATAATAGTCATTTTTCTTCATCCAATAAACTGTCTGGGCATTTATTTGCTAATTTTGTTAATTCAACAATAATGTCAGTTTCTTCAGCTCTTTTGTGTCTCTGGCTATTCGGCTGTCAAATTTCCTTAAATATTTAGTGACCTCAAATTTCAGAAGTTCCCAATTTGAACAAAATGCATTCTCCTTATTGGCTTTATCCCAAAAGCTACATATCAACCCAGTGATTACTTTTTTTACTTCATCATATAGTAGCAGTGAATTGTTAAGTTTCCAATATGATCCATTAATAAAACAACTTGTATTAGAGAATTTAATATTAATGCTGATAGCTTTATGATCCGTTAGTGGAGTAGAAATAATGTCAACTTCCACACCATCTTTGTTAAAGCTTTCAGACAATAACCAGAAGTCAATTCTGGATTGACTAGACCCTGTTTTATTACTCCAGGTAAATGACTTATTATGTGGTAATTTGGCTCTCCAAATATCTGTAAGATTGAATTTATCCATTAAGTTTTTAAGATTGTTGTTATTTACGTTAGGTCGACCTGGTGGCCATTTATCTATTGTTCCATTTAGTATAATATTAAAATCCCCTCCAACTAATCAAATGGCATTTGGATATTTATTTAACCATCCAATAAATAATCTTTTCGAATCCATAGAAAGTATATTTTCCAAACTGTTATTATACCCATATAAATTTCCCAAGATGAATATATTATCAACATATTTAATTACTTGACAAATAAAATGTCCTGCAGGATCACATTCTGTATGTAGAATATTTACATTAAATCTATTCTTTAAAGTAATTACTCCAGCTGAGTGTTCAGACCCATGAGCAAACCATACTGAATTACCCCATTGTGAAGTCCAAAATTTGGTATCTTCTTTAGTAGAATGAGCTTCTTGTACAAAACAAAAATCTGCCCTAAACTGTTTGGCAAAAAGATATAGAGCTTTTCTTTTAACGTTATTTCTTAACCCCCTAGCATTAAATGAAATAAGTGATATATGTGACAGATTAGTTAAAGAATAGTGCACAACTAAAATGTCTGGTCAATCTGGTAAACGTTGAAATCAAAGTGGTATCGAGATCAGCACCTACTGTATAGCTGAAGTAATTAAAATTTAGGAAAATAGCCTATCTTTAATTACCCGTGGTGGCTGTCTAAGTGTAACATCTCTCTTATAAATTTCTGGATTAACATTAACATTATAAAAGAACAGAATAAATAGTATATAAAACTTACTGTAAAACATTTTAACGAACTGGTCATACCTTTATGAACACAGGTTGTGACCCGGACTTGAGTGTTAAATACATATTGTCCATAGTTATTAGAGTTCACAGCAGCATATTGGGATTCAGTGTAACATAGGAACTCAGAATTCTGAGAATCTTGAGAAAGTATTGAAAAATAGTCCTTTGTATACTCCTCTCACCCCGTAAATTCAGTTCCTTCAATAAATCCGTGGCCTCCGACAAAGCAGATTTGCCATCATCGTGTGCTTTTTTGATCAGAGGCCACAACTTCTGTCTACAATCTCTGTCCTCCTTTGTGAGATCCTCCTTATACTGCATGCCTTGATTCCGGAGAAACTCGCTGCTTTTAGCCGCCTTCCATACTGCATCTCTGAATCTCCTGGCAGTGAACCGAATGATTGTTGCGCGGGGCCTTGTCTCATTAGCACGTTTGGTTCCCAGTCGGTGAGCGACATCTATAGCATCTGGTAGTTTCGGCACTTCATGTGGTAGCACTTCTTGCCACACGCGGATAACCTCCTCCCGCACATTCTCTTTGGTCGTCTCTGGCAAACCACGTAGTCGCAGGTTCCAGCGCCTACCGTACCGTTCTAAATCCATCACCCGACTCATACACGCCGTAGCTGTTTGTTCGCCCCTGTCCATTCGTTTCTCCATGTAAAGCATTTAGCTTTTTAGCACTTTTATTTCTGCACAGGCAGTTCGCACCATCATTTCCAGGGCATCACTTCTTGTATTGATAAGATTAGCAAGCGTTGTTATGATCTCATCAGGATTAGATATATTTCCAGCATGAACTTTGACGAATGTTGGTTTTTTTTTTTTGCAAGTGGAGGTTTGCTTGGAGTTACAGGGAATGGCGGAAATTCTTCATCTTCATCTTTTTCCAGATGCTTGTCTTGAATCAAACCACTTTCGTAGTCATGGCCGTTATTAGCAGGCACAGGTGAATCAGGTTTTCCGGAGTCACTGGCTCTTTTTTGTGCAGATTTAGGCATGTTTTCGGGTAAAAGATACCTAAGATTGGTGCAAAATACCTTACGATCTAAAGCAGGTATAAATTTTGCTGACAGCTATGTTAACTGCTTTCCTATTAAAAGTTTGGCACGGAGTGCTCGAAACTTTTGACTGTGCACGCTGCCATCTTGCCGGAAACCCTCCACACCCTTTTGAGATTGAACGTGCTCCTGGATTGCTCATGACGTCATACCAGTGAAGCCACTGCGCCACCATATTGCTATGCCCAAACATTCCAATGTCCCTATTGACTTCATAGGAAATCATCTCATTTCAGCGAGTAAACATTAGTCATTCAATCACCGATTTTATATCTGAAATCTGCATGTGCATCCACAACGCAAACGTCCTACACATGTAATAATTTATTTAAAGTCGGGAATTTTTCCTGTTTCTTGAAAGCCCGAGCAACTTATGTATATCTACTGTATATCAAACAGTATCCACCTCTAACAAACATCATCAGCGAGCAGATCAGCTGAATGTAAACAAGTTCACTGAAACTGAGGTAAGATACAAACAGACATTTTCAGACTTATTTATTGACAATCGAAGTGTTTGTTCATAGTTACTTGTTTTATGTTTTTATCAAAAAGAGCCTTGTTCTCGCGGTCACTTGAGTAAGAGTGACTCTATCACGCGCAGCAGGTGCTGAGATTGAGGGAGACACGCGAAGCAAAGCTGGTAAAAATTAAACTGATATGAGTTAGACTGGAGGACAATGAATTAAACTGACTACAGAGAGCAGTACTTCAGTGTGAAAACAAGCAAATCCCGGGCATTTAAGGCGATTTATAAATCCCAGTCTTACTTTTTTGAAGTCCCTTTCGGGGGTAAGGATGTATTGTCACCCTAAACAAGCAGATATTACAGCTTTTCCTACTGATATTACAACTTGTGGACAGTTTTCCCGCCTCCTTTGGTGATCGTTGAGCTGCTCTGATAGACTGAACACCGGGGCAGGTGAATGCTCTGACATCGCGATCCGTATATATCTTCTCCCTCGTAACGAATATTATCCATAACAAGCGAATCCTTAACCATGATTGTAATCACTAGAGGGCGAAATGCAACTGTCGTATCCGCATGTCGGAGACGGTGAAACGGGGGTGTTTTCTCCTGTCAGTCATTAACTACGTTTCCAACCAAGGTTTTTTTTTTTTTTTTTTTTTTTTTTGAGACAAAAAGTGTAGCGATCAAAAAGTTTATCGATATAGCTGATGGAAACGCAAATTATCGCTAAAATTTCACTCAATATTTTATACATACAATTGTGTCGACACAATATTTTTCCGTTTAACTCTAATGTTGATACTTAAAATGTCGCGAAAAACTGGTTTGAAATCATCTTTTTGTCGAGAAAATAGGCATTAACGCAAAAATATAGTGTCACATGACAGAATTTACACCAATCCTTAGCCTGTGTTAATCATGACAACAAGGAATACATCCTTGAAAGCCAATTTATTTTACGTGAAGCATTAGTGTTATGGATTGGTCTTAACTGCATGCACAGATCCGATGCTGCAGACAAATCTGTATCATGACACTAACAGGAGTGCTAACACAAATACCTGTCATGACAAGTGCACAGAACAAATGAATGGCCACTCTTTGCGAATAATTTAATCGCGGTAGCCATCCGTTTATTTATTAAAGTTGCTTTTCCACACCATTCAAAATAATAGACGGCAGTCATGGAATTAGCCCACAATACAAAAAACATATCACTTCTGTACACAAAGATGTTTTAAATAAAAAATAAATACACAATACTAGGAGAAAAGCTTCAGTGTGCTTTTTTGGAACACTAACATAGCTCAGTTCTATACAATTATTTTTTAGCTTACTTTTGAAAAAATGCTGGCTAAACCAAACGATTAAAGCATTAAATAAAAAAATAATAAAAAAAATTACCAAATGAAAAAATAATATTGTTAGGCCTATATAATTGCCTTTTCTTTACACAAACTTAAATTAGCCTTACCCTGTTCTGTAGACGAAAAAAGTCGGCTGAATGACATTCTCTGAATGTTCTACACTATAATTATAATTAATTAATTATAATTTATAATAATTTCAAGACTATAAAATCAGTTCATGTTCAGAAAACTTTTGAAAATTTTAAAACTTTTAAATATTTTAAATCTATCCCTCTTTACCTCGGATCACATTTGTTGAGCTTCTTCAGAAAATGTAAATTGCATTATGACATTAAATTAATTTTAGATGACAATCAAGTTCACTTGGTCGTTAAAAGTTGCTGGACAAATATGCGAGACATAATGCAGTTGAGATGGCAATGCTTTAGATTAGATGATTGTTCAAAATAGCCTATTGAATATCAGGAATGTATCATATGTGTAAACCCTGATATTACACTGCATCAATTTTTCTTAGCTGTGCACACAGCATATACACATCGATGGATGGTCCTTATACTAAGATCGAAAGTTTCCCCCACTACTTGGTGCAGGATGCCAGCTTGAACAGGGCCATGACGATTCGCTTTCGAATCGGAACTGGTGGCAAACTGCGATAGGCGCAACATCAGGACAGGACCAGTATTACAGTCAAGGGCAACTGCTCCCTTTTGATTGCATTTATACGTGAAATTAAAATGACAGTAAGCTAATGACTAATTTCAATGAATTGTCTCAATACTCCCCATTTTACCAAAACTTCGGTGGGGAAAAAGTAGGGACATCTGGGAGGCAAAAGGTATACACAATTAGCGATATACACACATTTCTGCATGGCTTAAGGTCAGATTTCTTTTGCGATAAACCAAAACGTATGCGACAAAGTGTGTGTTTTTTTTTGTTGTTGTTGTTGTTTTTAAGCATGCACTCCATTTTTATTGATTAAAGGCCATTTGAATGGAAACAGGCAGAAGACGGCAAATATTGTTTTCTGCGTTTTCACTTTGTCGATAACAAAACAGCGCGAAAAGTGGATGGAAACTAGGTTATTGACACTCTATGAGAGGTTGGGCATACTAAAATGGCCGCTCGAAAACTTCCGGTGGCTTCACCTCCTGCTGGCAGTTGCGTCAGCAATCCAGTTCTATTTGTATATCAGTGGTCATAACAGGTCTTTGAAAAGGGTCCATTATGTGACATCTGTTAGGTTAAAGAGACAGTTGAATATGTGTTGTTATACTCCATAGAGAACTGCTACAGTGTAATTCACAATTACCAACATATTAAATACAAGGTGCTGGTAAAATGATTAAGGTGGTTATGAAATTCATAAGGTATAACGAATTATCCACCCAAGTCTCTTCACACTCCAGCGCAGGAGGTGGCGGTATGCACCTTAATAGTTGGTTTGCAACCCGCCAGTAAATCCACTGAAGAAGAAGAACAGGACGTCGTCTGACGTAGAATGTGGGAAATTCAAATTTGAAAACATGTTTGAATGAAATGTGTTTGGGCAATTTTAGTTTTATATCGGATTACAAACACATGTAATCATGAACGGAGTAAACCATTGCCTCTTTTAACGTTAAATGTTGGTTCTTTGTTGTTTTGAACTTGCTTTTATCGGCGTTTTTAAGCGAACATTCACTAGAGCAGAGCTGGTGAGTTTGTTATTAACATATCAGTCAAAGCAAGCCTTGACTACTCCTATCGTAATGTATTTACAAAAATATTTATTAACGGGCAGTAGTTCCATACAGCTGTATTTTAAAGTCTGCAGCTTTATGGACTGTACAAACTGAAGGATCCACTATTCTGGTCCACGAGTATCCGAGTAAAAATTTTTTTTAGAGGAGCTACATCAGAACATAAGAAAACTAATACAACGCATTAAGTAATACGCTTATGATATTTTCTCATTTTTTCCACGGATAGAGAATAAGCATTGTTTGATTGACAATGAAATATAAAAGCCTTCAACTTTGCAGTTGAAAAATGCTACTTTTTTGATCACTTGACACTTTTCCATGATGTCATTATTTTGTCGCAAACACGTGGGGCCACTAAATCGGTGGTCTTCGATTGTCTCTTTAATATACTTAAATTGTATATAATACACTGTTTTTATATAGTTCTAAGAGGCCTACAACATGCCTGCAGAAAACACCTCTGAACTTCTCAAGCACTATGAGGTTTACGAAACCATTGGCTCAGGTAATGTCTTTTCTATTATGCTTGTGTACATGAGGTGGTGTGTATGAGAGAAAATTTGGAAATTCAAAAAGTTATTGTTTTGCTCAAGTTAAAACTTTCTAGTGCAAATATGTGGGAAGTCAGTTTTGGTTTTTTTCTAACCCACAGGGGGGTTTGCCAAGGTTAAACTTGGCAGGCACTTATTGACAGGAGAGAAAGTGGCCATCAAAATAATGGTGAAGAAAGACCTAGGGGTGAGATCTTCAACATTGCCTAACCAAACAACATCTGAATGAATATTGTTGAATTGGTGTTCCCTAACTTTGTTTTAGAAGATGCTGGCGGAACTTGGAGCTAAAATATTTCTTACATTTTTGTCTATTTCACTTTCAAGATACACTACATGAGCATGTTGAAGATGCAGAGGTCAAGCCTAATAATGAACACAGTCTACGTCTGTTACAGAAGTTACATGTTGAATGTTATTTTTGGTGGGATAAATTAGGGTGCCATTCCTTACGTGTGTGTTATCTGTTTCTAGGATGACCTGGCACGAGTTAAAATAGAGATTGAGGCTATGAAGAACCTCAGTCATCAACATGTATGTCGTCTGTACCATGTGATTGAGACATCCAGTAAGATCTACATGGTGCTTGAGGTATGTTTTGCTCTAACTGTCGATCTGTTTTTTGTTTGTTTGTTTTTTTGTATGTGTGTGTGTGGTTTACTTTTCAAATACCTCTCTCCATCTGTGTCTTCACTGTTTCAGTACTGTCCTGGAGGAGAACTGTTTGATTACATTATTGCTAAAGACCGGTTATCAGAGGAGGAGACTCGAGTTTTTTTCCGTCAGATCATCTCTGCTTTGGCTTATGTTCACAGCCAGGGCTATGCCCACAGGGACCTCAAACCAGTTAGTCTCTTGATCAGTACATGTGATTTTTAAAAGCTTATGTACTGTATATCGATTTCTCACATTCACACAGTGTTTGGTGAAATGACATTTATAACCGTTCTAACCTGGCCTTAGGAAAACCTACTAATTGATGAGGATCAGAACCTGAAACTCATTGACTTTGGCCTCTGTGCCAAACCGAAGGTGTGTATTAATCTACGGTGACTGTTTCTTATTACCTAAACCTTTTGTTTGTAATAGTGGCAATGTGAATGTTGCTTTGGTTTTAGGGTGGTTTGGGTTATGAACTGATGACCTGCTGTGGCAGTCCAGCATACGCAGCTCCTGAGCTCATTCAGGGCAAGGCGTACATTGGCTCTGAGGTCAGCTTGGCAAATGTGTAACACTGTGTATGTGTATCACATTTCAACAGCCCAACTTCAAGAAATTACATATTAAACAGGGGTGTATGTCCTATTATTATTATTATTATTATTTATATTTATTTTTTTCAGGCTGATGTGTGGAGTATGGGTGTGTTGCTCTATGCTTTGCTGTGTGGTTTTCTACCATTTGATGATGGCAATTGTATGGTCCTCTACAGAAAAATCACAGTAAGTGTGTGTTGCTTTGTGTGTTAAATCAGGCTTACCACTGTTAATTTAATATTTTGTTCATCTATGCATTAAGTATTTACGAAGTTTCTTAAAGGGTTAGTTCACCCAAAAATGAAAACTCACTTATCATTTACTCACCCTTATGCCATCTAAGATGTGTATGACTTTCTTTCTTCTGCTGAACACCAACGTTGATTTTTAGAAGAATTTCTCTGCTCTGAAGGTCCATTCAGTGCAAGGGAATGGTGATCAGGCCTTTGATCGAGCTTGAAATCATGATCGTGCTTAGATAATGCAATGGCAAAGTGTACAGTAAAAAAAAAAAAAGGAGTTATATTTTGGTCAGTTCTCACACAAAACCAACTGGATCGCTTCAGAATACATTAATTAAATCAATCCATTGAGTCATATGGATTACTTTTATGCTGACTTTATCTCCTTTTTGCAGCTTCAATTGCATTGTATGGACCTATAGAGCTACAAAAATTAGTAAAACAAAGTTTTGTATTGTGTGAGCTCCTAAAATATTTGTCTTGTGTTTTGACAGAGAGGCAAATACAGTAACCCACAATGGCTTTCACCTGCTAGTATTCTGCTTCTAAACAATATGATGCAGGTACTGTGCATGGTTAGTCTGTCTGTATCATGTGTTTTAGGAAGGCAATACAATTTCATGACAGTTCATTCTCTTCTCCTGTAGGTGGACCCAAAGAGGCGTTTGACAGTTAGACAGTTGCTTTATCACCCCTGGGTTATGAAGGGTTACAGCACACCAGTGGAGTGGCACAGTAAACATCCTGTGAGTTGAGCTCTATTATGCATTTTGTTACTTTATAAACAAGGTCATAGTCACATCATATGCTTCAGACACCCAATTATTTTGTATTTGTATGAGATATTTGTTGTTGTCATTCATGTTAATGACATGGCCTTCTTGCATTTACATAATTCAGACTACACTTTTCTGCAATTACACTTTTGCTTTAGCGTTGTACTGATCTAGCACTCAATTGAAATGTGGTATGGTAGTAGCAGCACTACTTGTATTCTTTTCTTCCTTGGATAAATCAACTTCTGCTTGCACTACTCTTATTTGAAAGTTGCTTTGGATAAAATTGCCTGCTAAATGATTAAATGTAAATGATCACTTTATATCCATACCAACAGGAGACTGAGATTCATCAATTTTCCCCAATCCTCTTATTGATTTATATCTACTTTAAATAGTTCCTTTAAAGCTTTAATGTTTTAGGTCATATGGGTTCAATATTAAAGCCCCCTCAGTGAATAATGCAGACATGAATCAAGCTGTTTATTGATCGGCAGTGTTTATTGACAGTCTCTTGTTACTGATCTCTTACTGAAGAATGCTTAGTGCTCTGTTCTTCCCTAACTCTAATTACAGCTATTAGAAGTAGAGTATACTGCATTTTCAAATAAATATGTTATTGTACTTTGATAAATAGTTAAGCAACTCTGTTAGAACTTCTTACCTTGTTGTGTATAATTTCATTTTCTTTTGTTCTGTTTATTTAGTTGGGTCACATAGATGAAGACTGTATTACTGAAATGGCAGTGGCTTTCAAACAGTCCAGACATTGCACAATCCAGCTTGTATCAGAGGTAGAGAAACTAGACTCCTCTCCCTTTCAATTTTTAAAAGTATAAAAAATGAGACATCCACTTATCCACCAAGTTGGTACATTGTGTCTTTGTTTTTTGATTGAACCGATCTAACAGTAGTGACAGTAATTGCCATATGGGTGTATTGTTAAATTGGGTAGTGTTTTCTCTTTGTTGGAGAAAGTGTCTTTGTAAAGAAAGTAAAATGCTTTTTGGCAAAGACATAAACACAGGTTACGTTTGAACCTATAAATGGTGAGTTAACTCCAAAATTTGACTCTGAAAAGTTATGCAGTTTTGTTGTATAAGTAATAAGAGGAAATTATTCATTAGTTCATAAATAATGAATTAATTGAAATCAATTATTTGGAGAAATAGTGGGATTGTGACTGCTTGGAATGGCTTTACATGTGATGAATTAATGGTTATGACCACCAGATGTCAGTAGATACTAGTCCATTGACCACTTCAACTGCTCCTAGATAGATTGTCAGAACTCCCTGTGTTATAATGGAGAGATAATTATAGATATTTCATAAGTCAAGTCATTTTTATTTGTATAGCGCTTTTCAAACACGCATCGTTTCAAAAGAAAATCATGCATTAACAGAAATGAAACTGTAATAGCTATAAAGTCTTAGAGTCATCATCGTGTAGTTTGATTAAATATGATTGTAAATTGTCTATAAAACGTAATTAAATAATAATTGTATTTAGAACCCCTGTGAGCAAGCCGAAGGCGACTGTAGCAAGGAACACAAAACTCCATAAGATGTTGGTTAATGGAGAAAAATAACCTTGGGAGAAACCAGGCTCACAGTGGGGGCCAGTTCCCCTCTGGCTAACCAGCATGAATATAATGCCAGTATTAGTTTTTTTATGTGCAGTGCAGATCATGGTTTAAAATTAGAAAACTAAGTGTTAAGGGCCAGTGTTTATACAAAGATTTTGTATGAACTATAAGATTAATGTCTAATGTCTTTGAAGTTCATCCTGGAATAACTGCAGAAGTTCACATTGATGCATTATCCATTTCACACAGAAGAGAAATGTTGACTTTGTGTGTGCTTCTTCAGTGGAAGTATGACCACACTACAGCCACCTACCTTTTACTGCTGGCTAAAAAGCGTCAGGGTCGTCCTGTGCGTCTGAGAGCAGAATGCCCTGTGCTTGACCCGACCTACTCCCCTTTATTGGACATACAAGTGAGTCTCTCATAATCGCACATTCATTACCAATTTATTGGATTTTTATTGAGTGCAGTAGTTTTACCCTGCCACACTACTGTACTGTGGCAGTACTATGGTACTTTGATATGTAACATGATACTGAATGATTACCGTATTCATATTCTGTTGTATTAATATGGTACTCCAAGGTTCTTTAAGGAAAACCATGGTATTACCTACATGGTAGTGTCCAAAAACATGATATTACCATGGTATAATGTAAAAAACAACAACAACATGCTATGGTACTTTTTTGCCAGGGCTTTTTATTAAAAGTCACAAGGGAGTAATAGATATGCTGTTCATTTATTAATATCACTATAGTCACAGGTGTAGTGTAATGTTGTGTAGGTGTAGCAGTTTATAGGAGTATAATTCTGTGTGTCTGTTCTCAGCTGAAGAAGAATCTACGCTTCAGTGAGGATGATGATGGTGTTCACCCAGTGGTGCTTGGCTCTATGGTCTTCCCCCCTGATTGCTACGATGACGAGAATCCCTGGACCCCTCTCATGCCCAAGAACACACATACCACAAACACTCCACGCATGGTTAGCCACCTTGTTATCTTTATCTATCTGCTCTTCACTCTCTCCATCTGTCCGGTGCTTCTTAGATGCCCCAAAGCTTCTTTTATTTTTTCTCTACCTTTAACCATAATCTAACCCTTTTAATTTCTCCAAATTAAAAAAAAACCAATTGTCTCGTCATTTAATTACCCTCATGCCATCCCAGATGTGTATGACTTACTTTCTTCTGCTGCACACAAATGAAGATTTTTAGAAGAATATTTCAGCTCTGTAGGTCCATAAAATGCAAGTGAATTGTGGCCAGAACTTTCAAGGTCCAAAAAGCATATAAAGACAGCATAAAAGTAATCCATAAGACTCCAATGGTTAAATCCGTATCTTCAGAAGCGATATGATAGGTGTGGGTGAGAAACAGATCAATATTGAAGTCCTTTTTTTTTTACTATAAATTCTCCCTGCCCAATAGGTGGTGATATGCACAAATAATGTGAATTGCCAAAAACAAAAGAATAATGTGGAAGTGAAAGTGGAGATTGATAGTGCTTAAATATTGATCTGTTTCTCACCCAAACCTATCATGTCGCTTCTGAAGATATGAATTTAACCATCAGAGTCATATGGATCTCTTTTATGCTGCCTTTTTATGCTTTTTGGACCTTCAAAGTTCTGGTCACCATTTACTTGTGTTGTATGGACCTACAGAGCTGAGAGTTTTTTTTTTTTTTTCTAAAAATCTTCGTTTGTGTTCAGCAGAAGAAAGTCATTCACATCTGGGATGGCATGAGGGTAAATGATGAGATAATTTAAATTTTTGGGTGAACTATCCCTTTAAGTTTTGATGTGCTATATAATTTATCTTTATCTTTTATTCAGAAACATACCTCTGAAACATCAGAGAAGCGGAATGAATTAGGCCACTCCCCCTTCATAGACCAAGGCAGGCCCCGCCCATATAAGCCAGAGACGCGTGATAGGATGAGAGAAAATAAAGAGAATCTTGCCATGACCAGCACAAATGGAGATGTTTTTGCTCTTCCTCCGCCCCGAACTCCAATGTGCAGTAGAAAAGCCAGACCCAACAGAACTGAAGTAACAACACCCAACAACATTACAAACACGAGCAGTGACACAAATAAAGGTGAGCTGAATAACTACTCAATTAAACATTGTAGCACTACAAGTGTATTATAAGTATACAATTGGTGCACTTTCGTCAACTTTTTAAGTTTAGTTTGAAAAGCATGTTATATTGTTTTCCTTCAAATAATGTTTTTATTTCATTCTTTCTGTGTATGTGTCTTTATCTACCTGAAGAGCACACTTTTTAAATTAATTTAATTCTCTCCGCTCAGACACCAATTCTTATGTGCTATATTTTCCAAATTTGCCTCATACAGTAGCCCTAAAAATTTATTTGGATACTTACGTCACACACTGCATGAATGTCATAACAAAATATCAAACAAAGAGTCAAATCTGTGTACAATGACATTAGACCTTTTTTCAGAACTAACTTCTCTTTTCTTAGCCATTTTTGCAATTGTATCCACTGGCTGCAAGGTGATTTTAAGTGGATGTACAGTTGAAGTCAGATGTTTACATACACTTTACAATACAATTTAATATTAGCAACCTATTGTTTTGGCAAGTCGTTTAGGACATCTACTTTGTGCATGACACAAGTAATTTTTCCAACAATTGTTTACAGACAGATTGTTTCACTTTTAATTGACTATATCACAATTTCAGTGAGTCAGAAGTTTACATACACTAAGTTAACTGTGCCTTTAAGCAGCTTGGAAAATTTCAGAAAAGGATGTCAAGCCTTTAGCCAATTAGCTTCTGATAGGGGGTGTACCTGTGGATGTATTTTAAGGCCCACCTTCAAACTCAGTGCCTCTTTGCTTGACATCATGTGGAAATCAAAAGAAATCAGCCAAGACCTCAAAATAAAATTGTGGACCTCCACAAATCTGGTTCATCCTTGGGAGCAGTTTCCAAATGCCTGAAGGTACCATGTTCATCTGTACAAACAATAGTATGCAAGTATAAACACCATGGGACCATGCAGCCATAATACCGCTCGGAAAGGAGACGCATTCTGTCTCCTAGAGATGAACGTAGTTTGGTGCAAAAAGTGCAAATCAATCCCAGAACAACAGCAAAGGACCTTGAGAAGATGCTGGAGGAAACAGGTAGACAAGTATCTATATCCACAGTAAAATGAGTCGTATATCGACAAAACCTGAAAGGCTGCTCAGCAAGGAAGATGTCACTGCTCCAAAACCGCCATAAAAAAAGCCAGACTACAGTTTGCAAGTGCACATGGGGACAAAATCTTACTTTTTGGAAAAATGTCCTCTGGTCTGATGAAACAAAAATTGAACTGTTTGGCCATAATGACCATTGTTATGTTTGGAGGAAAAAGAGTGAGGCTTGCAAGCCGAAGAACATGGGGATGGCAGCATCATGTTGTGGGGGTGCTTTGCTGCAGGAGGGACTGGTGCACTTCACAAAATAGATGGCATCATGAGGAAGGAATATTATGTGGATATATTCAAGACATCAGTCAGGAAGTTAAAGCTCAGTTGCAAATGGGTCTTCCAAATGGACAATGACCCCAAGCACTCCTTCAAAGTTGTGACAAAATGGCTTAAGGACAACAAAGTCAAGGTATTGGAGTGGCCATCAAAAAGACCTGACCTCAATCCAATAGAAAATTTGTGGGCTGAACTGAAAAAGCGTGTGCGAGCAAGGAGGCCTACAAACCTGACTCCATTACACCAGTTCTGTCTGGAGGAATGGGCCAAAATTCCAGCAACTTATTGTGAGAAGCTTGTGGAAGGCTACCCAAAATGGTTAACCCAAGTTAAACAATTTAAAGGCAATGCTACCAAATACTAACAAAGTGTATGTAAACTTCTGACCCACTGGGAATGTGATGAAAGAAATATTTCACAATAATAATAAATAATTATTCTGACATTTCACATTCTTAAAATAAAGTTGTGATCCTAACTGACCTAAGACAGGGAACGTTTTCTACGATTAAATGTCAGGAATTGTGAATGTAGTCAAGGCTAAGGTGTATGTAAACTTCTGACTTCAACTGTATGAAGTCAGTTCCCATAAAGTTCTGAACTTCTGAGCGTCCTAGCAGAGTGACCACAGGTGTAGTTCACCACATTAACTATGCACATGTTCCGCTAAGTTTAACAACCAGAAAGTGTCAAATGTTTTGCTAAATGTTTTGCTTGAAAAGTGTGCTTGTGCTATCCTCCTTTAGAATAAATGCCACTTGGTTATCTAATGTAATACCATTCATACATTAAATGTGGCTTAAGTGTCCAAATACTTTTATGATTATTACACTCATCCCTAGTGACTGGGAGCTTTACGCTTAAGGGTAGGAAACGACTGCAAAACAAAAACTCAACAAAAGTGATAACATGGATTTTATAAGTGAATGACAGTTATGAGGAGATGATGTCTTGGGTAATGAAGGCTCCCAGTGGTGACAGTACCTCAGATCATACCTTCATGTACTCTCTGATAAAGTGCACATAAGCCAAATGAAAATTCTGTTATAAGCAACCTCTTGTCATTCCAAACCAATTTGGATTTCATCCTTCTGCGTAACACAAAATAATATATTTTAAAAAATGTTGCGATCGCTGATTTCCATTCAGTAGCAGTTGATAGTGACTTGCTCTGAAGCTTAAGGCACCCAAAAATAAAAGTAGTCCATGCGACTCACCCATCATATTCCAAGTCTTCTGAAGACATGCGATCACTTTCTGTGATGAGCAGACTGAAATGTAAGTCATTATTAACTCAGATACAGAGCCCAAATGAAATACGGGGACATGTACAGTAAGTAACATCAAACCTCATTGGTTCTCATGTCATTATGTCATGACTTTTGGTCATGAGACATGCAAGAACCAATGAGGTTTGATGTTATCGACATGTCGCCATATATCTGATTCAGGCTCTGCATACATGAGTTGATTTATTATTTAATTTGTGAATGATTAACGGCATAAATTTTGGTCTGTTCTAAAGTAATCGAATGCTTTGTGAAAATTTTTAATATGACACTCCTTTTTGGTGCTTTTTTTAAAGCTTTAAAGTGAGTCACTATCAACATTTATTTTGGGGTGAACTATTTTTTGCAAATGTTATAAACATCTAGGTAAATGTTTTATTTTATTCGATTTTATATTATGTTGTGTAAGTTGTATGTTAAGCTTTGTTCTGCACAGCGACGTGACTAGATTCATTTAAATTAAATCTTGTTTTGGAACGTTTAGATTTTGGTGATTCAGAAGGACATTAGATGTGTGTTTTCTGTGCTGTACATTGTGTTACCTGGTATCTGTAGTTTGATTTAGTCTGAGTGAGTGAGTGTGTATGTGTGTCTTGGTATGGGTGCAGTGTGTCTGGGGAAAAGTCTTTATGTCCTAACATCCACTGTGTCCACTTCGTTACTGTCACACACCACCTCCTGCACTGGAACGGACAGAAGTACACCGGGGACGCAGCGTGTGTGTGGATGCTCATGTGTATGAGACAACTCCCGAAGCGCATACTGACAGGTGTACATGTCACTGTTCCCAGTGCTGCTGCCAGTGTGTAGCATGTAGTGACACGTGTTTGTCTTGTGTGAGTGTGCAGGAGTGGGCAGTGCTTCTAAAGACATGTCCCAAAGGAGAAACCTGGACCAACAGCAGAGCAGCCAGCAAGGAGAGCTGGAGATACTGGCTTTCAGCCCTGAGAGGAGGTAGAGAACATTTCTGTGTGGTGTGAGAAGAGTGGAATAACTGAGACAGAGAGAGAGAGAGAGAGACATTGAAATTACACAGATATTACACACCTAACCTTTAAGGGGCCATATCATAATTTTTTTCCACTAAGGGTCACTAATAATGTTAGAAATTTTATATCACCATAATTTAAAAAGGGATAGTTCAACCAAAAATTTAAATTCTCATCATTTATGCATGACTTTCTTTTTTTCTTCTGCTGAACACAAAGATTTTTAGAAGAAGATCTCAACTCTGTTGGTCCATTCTATGCAAGTGAATGGTGGCCAGAACTTTGAAGGTCCAAAAAGGACATAAAAGCACCATCAAAGTAAGACATATGACCATAAATTCTCCTCTCAGTCCAGTAGGTGGCAACATGCATGAAGAATGCAAATCACCAAAAACAAAAGAAGAAGAATGTGAAAGTGGAGATTTGTAATAAAAAGGACTTGAATATTGATCTGTTTCTCACCCACACCTATCATATCGCTTCAGAAGATATAACCACTCTTATGGATTATTTTAATGCTGCCTTTTTGGAGAAAGAAAGTCATGCACATCTGGGATGACATGAAGTTGAGTAAATAATGAGAACATTTTCATTTTTTGGTGAACTTTCCCTTTAAGATTTTTTATTTTTGGGACAAAATACGGAAGGAGACTTTTTTGCAGCTTATTTCCAGTAAATGTTTTTTTAGTTTTTAGAAATTTCAGTGTTTTAATAGTACAATGAAACTTTTTCTAATGAACAGTTGTTATCTCACTTATCAAGGACAATTTTTTTCATTATAATATGACCCCTTCAAAGCTATAGAAACACCTTTTTTGCAATACTGCAGAGAAGCTCTAGAACGATGCAAATTGATGCTATCGAATGAAAGCTTTGCTCCTTTCTAATGCATTTACCATGTGTCCAGGTCTCGATCTCTGGACCTGGCAGGCTGTAAGGTGGACAGTGGACCGAAGAGAAAGGGTGCGAAGGTGTTCGGCAGTCTGGAGAGAGGCCTTGATAAAGTTATCACAATGCTAACACCCAGCAAGAAGAGAGGACCGCGGGACGGGCCACGCAAAATTAAGGTTTCATTTGCCTAACTTTTACACTTTCACTTAATTTTCAAGATTACATTCTTCACACTTTCTGCTCTACAATGTTTGTTTAAATGGAACTGTCTGTTTGAAATTTTCCTGTTTTTCCATATTTGAATGTTTCTAAATCTGTACATGATTTTGCTTTCATGTTCAGTCATCACTGATCTTTCATTTTAGACTTTTTTTTTTCATGATGTTGCTTAGCATAATGTAATGCAAGAAATGGGGCCAGTCAATAGCATAAAAATACACACAGTTTTAGAAGTATAGCCACAAGACTTAAACATTATACATGTTTGCAGGAGAATAGGGATGTTATTTTCTGGGATAATCAACATATTGCCACAAATGGAGCCTATAGAGATTAACTTCTTGAACCTGGAACATTCATTTTAAAGAAATGTTTTACCCAAAAATGAAAATTCTTTCATAATTTACCATTTCTCATCATTTCCCAAACCTGTATGACATGAATATTGTGGTGCATAATGTCAATACAGTAGCAGTGAGTAGTGCATTACAATATAGTTTATAAAAGGACCCAAAAGTATCATAAAAGTAGTCCATGCACCTCTTGCATCATATTCCAAGTTCTCTGAAAGCAAACGGTAGGTTTTGGTGAGAAACAACCCCAAATTTAAGATATTTTTTTGGTGAAAATCTCATGAATCCGTTGTGCATTCATGTACACTATGAGAGCTCGTTCCACACCTTTTGTCAAGTCATACAGGTTTGGAACGACATGAGGGTAAGTAAATTATGACAAAATGTTCATTTTAGGGGTGAATGTTATTTTTAACAGTAGTTACCCTTACAAACACACCACCTTACTGAGGGTCAAGCAAACATTTACAAACCATGTCTCTTTGACACCTTTCATATAAATGAGTATTTCATATAAATGAGATTTTTTACATACACATTTATGCATTTGCCAAATGCTTTTATTCCCAAGGTGGATAAAAAAAAAAAAAACAGGTTTCCCTAGGAATCAAACCCATCATTTTGGCATTGATAACTGAAATCTTTCTATATTGTCCATTATTAACACTTCTTCTGCGGCTACACCTGATTTCCTAACTATAAATGATGAATGTTTTCAGGCTCAATACAACGTGACACTCACCAGTCAGACTAATGCCGACCAAGTGCTCAATCAGATTCTCAGTGTCTTACCAGAGAAGAATGTGGACTTCGTTCAGAAGGGGTAATTTAATTTACGGTATATCTTACATTTCCGAAACAGTGATTGTTTTAAACCCATGTGCTTTTAATTAGTTTCTTACGTCTAAGCCAGTGATTCTCAGTCCTTGTGGTGGAGTACCCCTGTACTGCACTTCTTGGATGTGAGTGCTCCATGAACTGAACTGGGTGTATCTGGTAATGGAGAAGTGCTCCAAGACTCCAAGAGACACTCCAAGACCAGGACTGAGAAACACTGCTCTAAGCAAAACCACTATACATCTTCCCAAGAACAAGTTATTTATGTGCTATTGTAATGCTCTCTCTTTCTGTTAGCTATACTCTGAAGTGCCACACACAGTCAGACTTTGGGAAGGTGACCACGCAGTTTGAGCTTGAGGTATGTATCCTACAGAAGCCAGAGGTGGTCGGGATCCGTCGGCAACGGCTCAAAGGTGACGCTTGGGTGTACAAACATCTGGTAGAGGACATCCTGTCCACATCCAGCATCTGATTTTAGTGTCCTCTGCAAGAGTGAAATTGCATCACTGGTCCACCATAAGTTAAACAGGTTGATGAGATCCATTTGATGTCTATTCCAGTTCCACATTTCAGTACTTATCACGTACATCATTTTGCGTCAAATACCACTTCCTGCACAGTGTTGTTTGTCACGTTCTGCCCTTAACAGAAATTCAAAAAATGTTTGTCACTTTATACGAATTTCACATTATTGAATTATAATTATTTTCACATGTTTTATTTATTTACCTTCTAGTTCAGCATTAATCAATATTTATCTAGCATAATAGCACCAAACGTCTTTTTTCCTTTTATTTGTTTTTGTGTTTCTGTATCTTGTCATGTTTTTTTTTTTACTTGTAAAGCTTCTAATCTGTTACAATTTTCAAGAAGTTTGTCATTTTGTTCATGTTTAATAATGTAATATTTTCACATCAATCTGATTTATAGAAAAATAAATCTTTTTAACATCTATACTTCACTGTGTCAGTACCCGATGTCTAGTTTGATAAACTGTTATAGCATATAAATTTGAAGAAAAGAAAAAAATTGCATTCAGCTTTATAAACAGTATAAAGCTACAGCAAAATTAAAACAAGATAAGTCGGTTAATGCCCATGTTACTTGACAACTACCCAAAAGTACAGAGTACCAAGTACAATGAAATTCTTTCTTGAGTGCTTCTCGCAAAACTGGGACAACATGTATGTGCAAAGAAAGTAAGACAAATGGGGAGTGACAGACAGCAAATTTACATAAGCTTACACAATATAGCAATGTGCTTAGAGACTGTGCAGTGCAAATGTGTATAGAGCATGGCTAGACAACCCCACCCCTGGAGAATATGTAGTGTAATGTATGTGTAAAATGAGTATACATATATGCACTCATATATTAATGTGTAATGTAAATATGTACATAAGTGTAATAATTATAAATAGCAGCAGTATGTTGAAGTAGCAGCAATGTTATAAAAAAAAAAAAAAAAAAAAAACAGCAGTGGCAGGCTGAACAGAAATAATAGTGCAAAAATGTAAGTGTTCTGAAATGAGTGCTAAATTATATTAAGTGTGTATGTGAAGGGGTCTATAAAGTTATGTATTAGATGTAACAGTATGATTGAATACCCAATATCAGCTTTGCATTTAAGAAACAGCATAAATACCTTCCAAATAAGAAAATGTAAACCATGAGAAGAAAAGCCACTCTTTAGACTGTCAAACCACTGACTTTGTTTAATATTTTTTAAATAAAAGTTAAATGGCTGGAATTCATTTTAACCCCTCAATTGTATGGTATGTGTAGGTCTGTAAAGTCAATCTATCACATGCTGGTATGATTATGTATTATCTTGCTTTAACTGTTCTATTATGATTAAAGTGGGATCAACCTGTGTGTCAGTCCTACTGTGCATATCAGCATAACAATGGCTATTAGTGTGACAGATATGAGAGCTTACATAGTTAACATCGGAAGAAGTCTGTGTGTACACACTATTTGTACACACACACACTGATAATGAGTCCTGCTGTGCATTTTACAGCAGGAACAGACACTAGCTGTCATTCCCCTCACATCTTAAACAGTTTTTTTTTCTCTCTCTCTCTTTTTTTTTTTTTTTTTGTTTGTTTCTCCATACACCCTATCTCATTTAATCTAACTCATTCCCTTTCTGCTCCCCTGAAGCATTGGTACACTATACATATTCATTTAAAGCATCTCTGTAGTTTTTCTTTTTATTTTATTTCAAATGCCATTTATTATTATTTAACCTGCACATCAGTAGTCGAATGCTTTTAGACTGCATAACCAGTTTAAAGGGTCATGAAACCCCAAAACACTTTTTATTTATTTATTTTTTTAAGACGTTAACAGATATGAACAGGTTGCACATCACTGAAAACAATTATAGCATTCATGTTTATTATTAAGCAGAAAGTGTTTTTTCTTTCTTTTTTTTCTTCTTTTTTTGCCATTTCTTCCAGTTTAAAAATGAGACTTGAAGCAACCTCATAAAATATGAGCTATATGCATAAACTCTGAGTTGTGATTGGTAGTAGAGTACACTAATACGTCATTTTAATCTGAGCGTTTCTCCACATTATTCATGAGAAGGAACACTTCCATCCAATCACTGGGCGGCCTGATGCATGAGCTCGCTAGCATTACAGCGGAGAATTCAAAATCACATGTGGATGGGACAGTGGTTCCTAGTCGGCAGGAGTTCAACAAAAGCAGATATGGAGTGGTGAGATCGCATTACAGCAGATAATTCAAAATGACATGCGGACGTGGCAGCGGTTCCTGTCCCAGATATGACAGTGGACTTTTAGTGGTGAGATCGGAATTACCCGTCAGAATGAACCACAGTCGATAACCAGACCGGAGCACGTTTTGGCCTTGCTGCTCAAGTTCTGCTACTCCTACTCCAAACATGAAGGAGCTTAGAGATGCACATATTCTTCTCCATATGTCTGATCAGGTAGTTTGCTGGTCTTAGCTGGCTTATTTGGTCTCTCTGCCTGAGCTAAAATGTGCCCAAAACCTCTATAAACAATCAGTTCAAAACAGACCAGTGGAAATCAGCTTATGGGGCTTTTCCACAGCACAGCTCAACTCGACTCGACTCTGCTCGCTTTTTGGGGATTTTCCACTGTGGATAGTACCTGGTACCTGATACTTTTTTTAGTACCACCTCGGTCGAGGTTCCAAGCGAGACGAACCGATACTAAATGTGACATCAAAACCCTGCAGATCACTGATTGGTCAGAGAGAATCGTCACTACCAGCATCACTGGATTTGCGACACGGGACATCAACCAGCTAGTTTTAAAGTTAGCGACAGCAATATCATTTGTTCACGCGACTTTCGAATTGTGAAAAGAAATGGCTGTGCGCCGTGGTCAATAAACGAGGTGCAGACTTTCCTCTCGTTAGCGACAAACGTCCATGAGTCTTTCAGGAAGTGTCTCAGCTGTTGGCCGCACACAGCTACCACCGGACCTACCAACAGTGTAGGGAAAAGTAAAAAAAAAAAGTGACTACAGAACCATCAAGGACCACAACAGCCGGAGTGGTTCAAACAGAAAAAAGTGGAAATGGTTCGACCAAATGGACGCTATTTATGGCAATAAACCGTCTAGCAATGGGAGGGAAGAGTGCCCTGGACTCTGCGTTGTTGGAGTCCACGATGGAAGATTGTACATTTTGTTACGTTAACTCTATATTCTGCTTGAAAGCTTCACTTTATTTAGTTGCCCAGCTACTGGAAAGCTTGTTTCTAAAACAACCAGGCCAATTTAACTGTTACACTTGTGTAAAATCACTATGCAACAACTGCTTTATGCAGCACAATGAGCTAGTAGCTAACAGCTAGCGGTCGTGTTATTGTTTATCGTCAGTAATATTTGTGGTGCGTTTAAGATGATGTCACGGCAGTAGAGGCAGCGCAACTATGACGATCAGCCTATAATCCCACCCACGTTGAGGCGGCACTAAACTGGAGTGGAAAAGCAAGCTCAGAAAAGTTAAGCGAGCAGAGTCTAGACGAGTCAAACCATAACATGCAGTGGAAAAGTGCCTTTAGTGTCTACATAAGGCCAGCCAAGCACCTTTAGGCTGGTTTGTTTTGAACAGGGAGCCCACAGGTTATTTGTGCAAATTCTCTGTTTATTATTTCATAATTTTCATGCATTACCATCTTATTTGAATTCTTCGGGCTGTTATTTATTCATTATTGCAAAAAACCCTGTCCTAACTGAAGTATCTGTACTGTAGTGTAGTAGTGTCTTATTATTTAGATGAAACAGACTTAAAATGATAGACAGCAACTCTGTTCGTAAAAGAATATTTCACATCTTTGTTGTTCCAAACACAAATAACTTTCTTCTATGGAATACAAAAGGTGAACTTTTATGAATATTCTTGCCGCTTTATTCCATATAATGAAAGTGAATGAGGACTGGAGCTGTCAAGACTAAAATGCACCATAAAAGTGGTCTTTATAGCTAGTGCGCTATAATCCAAGTCTGCTAAAGCCACAAAAGTAGACAAAAATTGAAGTTTTTATTCACAGACAGTCTTTCCCTCCAATGAGTTGTTAACCGCTATGACCAGATCATTGAGTTGAACTCGAGAACCAGATCAATATGATGTATGAACAAATAATTCTGACTAAGGGTCATCACCATGTCAGTTTGTGACAGACGTTAAAATACTTTTTTTTTTCTTTTTTCTTTTTTTTTTTTTTACTGCAGACAAGAAACAAATGGACACTTTCAACGATATTACCTGAACAGAAGAGTGAACAGAAAGAATGTTATTTAGTGAAGTCTCTTGAAAGTAGAAGATTGTGGGTCACTTTTACTCACAATTTCTTTGAAAGTACTGCCTGCAGTAGATAGTAGGTAGTAAGTTTTGCTCTGGCAAGTCCAAATGCTAACATGAGGTCATTTTCATGCTAATTTTTATCTTCACTGACAAAACTACACATCAGCTTAAAGGTGCACTCAAGAAAAGAAACAGTTGTCTTGGACTTGGTTGACACCTAGTGGCCTGGATGCAGCATCATTCAAATACAATAGTTTTCCATCACCAATGCCATTGTAGAAATTTACTATTCACAGGTAGCCATGATTTATTTATTCTATGAGTGAAAGTGTTCAATAACAGGGCAGTTACTTTTGGAATCAAACTTCTTTTCTTTTTTTTTTACTGAGTGCACTTCTAACATGCCCCATTCCTGCCTCCTTTGCTTTGCTAGTAAACTGCTCGTTTTCAATAGAAGACTTGCCAAGACATGTTTTTGCTTTCTTCTTGAACCACTTCTCACTGGTCCCTCACTGTTGTTGATTTAAGTTACTTAATGGCCATATCACACCTCATTCACTCCATTCACACAGTGGATTAAAAGTGTGTTTTGCTGGCATTTTTGCTGATATTTTAAAGCTAACTACATACAGTAGATACCAGAACAACTGGAAATAAATGTCTCCTTTGAATGAAGCTTGACATTTGATCCCTGAGAATGCATTCAGTATCATGCAACCTTAACATTTTCTTGCAGATGGCATTAAATGTGATTATACAAACAGGACTGATATACTTTACCCTATAAAAAAGTATATATTTTTTTATCTCAATCTTAATAATTATTGCCATGGATGTCCATGTTA
This sequence comes from Myxocyprinus asiaticus, assembly GCF_019703515.2. NCBI lineage: Eukaryota > Metazoa > Chordata > Actinopteri > Cypriniformes > Catostomidae > Myxocyprinus > Myxocyprinus asiaticus. The sequence goes on from NC_059350.1 coordinate 34,198,272, forward strand.
ATGACCCCTTATTCAGGTCAGTTCTGTGAACTGGATCAATCGATTCATTGAAGAGCGTGATCTGCACTGTAACAAATTTCTGTAGTTTTCGCAGCATTATTACTGTATAATGAACAAATGCTTACTGTAGAATCTGTATACAGCATGTTGCTGTAGATCTGCAAAGCATCATGGTCAAATTTCTTTGGTGGGTGAATTCTACAGTAAATATATTTTTCCTGTGAATCACAGTGCAGTAATTTTGAGCGGGATTTTCTTTTTTCCAGCAGTAGAAACAATAATCTGTCTTTGCTGATGGTACACTGTGCATTATTTCCAACACATACATTTTCTAGTTTTTGTTATCATGCAGACAGAGGAGGATCTAACATGTTTAAATCCTCCATAACGTTAACAGTTACACAAATGATGGAAGTCTAACGATATGCTGATGGACACCTGCTTTTCTCCATACTATTTTATTGCAAATAAATATTGATTTTGTTATCTGGTAACATTTAGTTAATAACGTCATCAGTTACATTAACATTATTGGATAAAATTTAAATTGGAAATTGTGTGTGTGTTGATGCGCTGGCTAGCTCCGTTTGGAGAAGCTTGACAATTGTTTTTCTCTTGCTAGCTACCGTGAGGCATGGGTTACCAAGTACTGAAGTGGGCCGAGGCGAAACAAAACACAACAACGGGTAAGACTTTTAAACAGAACAACATTTTTGAAGGATCACGTTTTTTTTTTCTGAGCTTCATCGCAGTGCAGACTGCAGCAGCTAAGTTGGATAGATTGTTGCTAGCCTAACTTGAGCATACAGGGCCTCATTCCCGACTCGTGGAAGCATAATACATTCCATTGTATTAAGACCCCACCTCTAAACACAATCCCTGGATATATCAAGCATGTTAAAGTGCACAGAAACTGAGCAAACTTAAGGTTTCCATGTGGGATTTCCAAGTGTCCTTGTAATTTCAAGAAATGTTGTGCATTACAGACACACACATGTACCGAAACCACACAAAACCTAAACCAGCAGTGTGTGTCACGCTACTGCCCTTCTATGTTGTGTTATCAGTAGTAGAAACATATTGTGGTATTTCTAATGGGAAGTAATGAGTCAACAAAAATTTTCATAGAGCCATCTGTCTTGCCTATAAATTTCTACATTAGTAACTAATTCCTTCCACTGCTGGGAAGAAGAATCCAGTCCAGGAAGAAGTATCCAGTTCAGGAAGACGAATACAGTTCAGGAACAATAAAGTCGGTCTTAGACATTTTATTGTTTAAAACTCTACATTTTACAATATACATTTTCACTTTTAGCTGGGCATTTTAATTGCTTCCAGTGCTTGGATTTGACAGTTTTGTTTGTAAAAATTACTTGAAAATATCTTGTGTGACAGAGTTTTCTACAAAGTGATGTTTTTGTGTGTTTTTTCTCATTGAATCAATGTTACTAGGATACATGTGACTGTCAACGAGCCTCAGAAAGCAAATGTAAAACAGTAGTGGACTTGCACTCATCTTTATGATTATCCTTTGTTTTTTCTTTTTCTTTCTTTTCTATTTGTCTCTAGAAGTACAGTCAAATTATCTAAAACTCCTCAAACAATAACGCAATCATTTTAAAACTCTCTAAATATGCATGGAAGATTAACAAAATAATTTCAGGCCATGCATTTTTTTTTCAGAGTAAATTGAACAAAGAGGAAGGATTTGTATATTCACAAAAGTAGTGTTGTTGTTTACAAAAAAAAAACAAAACAAAAAAAAAAAAGTTTACAAAATGAAGAAAAGGTTTACAAAATGAAAAATGTTTACAAAATGAAAACTACAAAATAAAATCTATTTAGTCTAATGTATTTTCAAATTTAAAATGTTGAAAGTTGAATGAAGTTATACAATTATTGTCATTTTTGTGACAAACACAATGTCTTCATTTTACAGTAATTATTAAATTACATACAAAATACAGTATTAAAATTAATGCAGTATTGCCTGTTACAGTAGTATAATATTTGCTGTGATACAAAATAAAGCATTCTATTACTCTGATGACAATTACAGTACTGAGATTATTACTGTAATAACAATTACAGTATTTTATAGGTACTGGGATTAAATTTACAGTTATCATACTGTGTAATGTACTACAGCAACTTACTAGCTAATTGCTGCCAGTCAGTTACTGTACATTTCACAGTGTTCTTTTTACAGCATGTTCATGAATCTGCCATCACTGCTTCTGTCATGAACAGGCCAAGGAGAGCTAGGGCCGATGTCAAAACTTTCAGTGAATAACAACTCAGATTTGGTCTGTTCCCCACACAAGGCTACCACATGGCTTCAGAAGACTTGGAATATACAGCTTGAGTCACATGGACAATTTTATGATAGTTTTATGGTGCTTTTTGTCATTTTGGACAGCCCTAATCCTCATTCACTTTTATTTTTGGAATGAATTGGAAGAAAGAAAATCACACAGGTTGGAATAACATGAGGGTGTGTAAATAAGAAAGGACTATTCCTTTGACAATCACCAAGGTCTTAATTAATTGAGCAGCTAAGCAACAATATAAAGTGTTGTCAAGCCAATCAAAAGGAGCATTTATTTGGATATGGAAGGCCGATTCTGTTTGAAAGGCCATATGTGATTTGAGATATGTACCCTGAAGAGGTTGATGCATGTGATCTCAGGTCTTTTCCAGCATTACACTCACTTAAGCACCAATGAGGAGCTACATGTAATGAGCTGAATATGTGTTTATCCCATCCTCTGCTTGTCTTTGTGTGTTTCTTTTTTGGGGGTGGGGGGTGGGAGGGTGGTGGGGGAGCGGTCAAAGAAGGCAGTGATGTTTCTCTTCATTACAAAACTGACAGATTCAGAGGCCGCCTGTGCTGTGACAGCTCACTTTCCAATTACCTCTTTTAGTTTAACAGATTTTGCTTTCCTTTGATGCTGCTTGCAGTTAGGGTGCCAGTTCATTAGGGGACTTCATACTCCAGTGATGTGGGTTTCTATCATACACACACAGACCCAGAGCTAATGGGCATGTACAGTAGATGACGGAGTGTGATGTCTCCGATGGGAAAAATTATTCGCTGTGTTGTTTTGTTAACGGACGAATGGTTCCAGTGGTTGAAGAACAAATGAAGAGTCGTGCCGAAATGTCTTTTCAGCTTGAGGAAACTATTGGCAAATATGCCAGTGGTGGAGGTCGATGACATGCTGTATGTAATTTAAAAACCGCTGTTAGTCCAAGGTAAACAGGCAAAGACTAAATGTTAGCGTTAACAAATTCCTATGCTGAATCTGTCATAGCTTAAAGCCTTAGGTGTTCGCGCAAAGAAAAATACAGTACTTGTAGTAGATTTACAGGGGGTTATATAATGAAAAATTCAACTTTCCTTTATAATTTTAAATAATGAGTTCAGTGTACTATGAAAAAACCTTACTCCTCAGTCCAAAAAGAGTATTGATTGAAACTACACTGCAAAAATGACTAATTCCAAACCTTCTGATGTCTGCTATATTTATAAATCAAAGGGGTAGTTCACGCAAAATTGAAAATGTTGTCATTTTTTACTCACCATTATGTTGTTCCAAACCCATATTACCTTCTTTCCTCCGCATAACACAAAATGGGATGTTAGGCAGCAAGTTCAGTCTCAGTCACTATTCACTGCATCTTTTTTCCATTCAATGAAAGTGAATGGTGACTGAGACTAACATTATTCCCAATATCTCCTTTTGGGTTCCATATGGGTTTAGAACAACATGAATGTAAGTAAATGATGACAAAGTTGTAATTTTTGGGTGAACTATACTTTTATTGAGGCTAACATTCACTGCGTCTTTTTTCCATACAATGAAAATTAATGGTGACTGAGGCTAACATTATGCCCAATATGTCCTTTTGGGATCCTTGTTGTTTTAGAACAAAGTTTTCATTTTTGGGTGAACTATTTATTTATTTATAAATCAAAGGGATAGTTTACCCAAAATTGAAAATGCTGTCATTTTTTTACTCATGTTCATGTTGTTCCAAACCCATATTACCTTCTTTCCTCTGCAGAACACAAAAGCAGATGTTAGGCAGAAAGTTTAGTCTCAGTCACTATTCACTGCATCTTTTTTTCCATTCAATGAAAGTGAATGGTGACTGAGGCTAACATTATGCCGAACATCTCTTTTTGGGTTCCATATGGGTTTGGAGCAATATGAGGTAAATGGTGACACAGTTTTTCTCAATCGCTAAGACACATTTCATGGAACAATTCAACATTTTCATGAAACTATAAACAAATATCTCAAAACTACACAGCAATTTGTACAAACCTTAAACTTCAAATATTTTTCTCAAAAACATGTTTCTTCAAATGACACACAAAGCCAGAAAATACACAGATTATTTCACTGCCTAGAACACATCAGTGGGATCAATTCAATTTTGAAGGTCAATCTGTATATTTGGAGGTAATAGAACACCATGCATACAAAATAGTAGTGTGCAGGTAAACATTGTAAGGCAATTTTCAAAAGATTTATTTGAGAGTAGCCTATATTACCGTGCTGTAAAGTGATGCTGGGAGAAAAGCACTGCCAAACAGAAAATTTAGTGACTCTATAGTAACAAAGGGTTTCAAAGAACTGAGAAATTAGCATAAAACAAGGAAACAGTCTTCAAACATGAGTTGGTACAAAACAATTTTATGGTCCCACTGTATATTAGGTGTCTTTAACTACTATGTACTAACATTAAAATACATACAATAAAATGCATTTATTGTGTAACTACACGTTGCTCTGCAAAATTCTCGCAAGATTCACTTTTGCTACTACTGAGGTTGAGGGTAGATTAAGGAGTAGGGTTAGGGTTTAGGGTTTAGGGTAAGGACATAATAAGTACATTGCATCAAATGCTGAAGTATGTAGTAATTAAAGACACCTAATATAAAGTGGATCCAATGTTACTATGCATTGTCATATACCCCTCTGTTCTGCAGTAAAACAGCGCATGCCTCTGTAGAACAAGTACTGTTGGGCTAGACAAAGTTATCAGTACAAGTGTCAAAAACATTTGATACAGTACATACACTACACAGGACATTACATGGCCTCTCACTTGCATTAATGGGTTAATGAAAACCTGTGTTACCTTTCTTGTCTACATCAAATTGCAGTTTGTATTTAGGCTACCTGTTTTCTTATGTGAAGGTTTGGATGATAGATGTAATTACAAAACAACTCAGATTTAGCTGGACATGTTGCATATCATTGTTACAGTATACCATGCACAAGAACAAATTCAACCAGAATACTGTTAAGCAGATATCATCAGGGACAAGAGTTCTAAACTTTGTTGAGATCCATTTTTACAAAGCACATAATCACCTGTGGCCCTTTTTTTTTTTTTTTTATCCTGTGTAACAAAGTAACAAAACAAAAACAATAAAATTGCCTTTTTCATTCTAAGGGTCAAAAAGAAGGTGGAAACCAACATTAATTAAATTATGAAAATGTGTTAAAACAATGGATACCCATGAAACTTAGTAATTTTCCTTCTCATAAAGATGCATAGAATACATATTATTGATCTATGATCCATGTATATGTGGTTGTGCCATGCTGTCCGTGTCAGTGTATCATAAAGATTTATTACATTGAAACTGCTCGTTATCATGTAGACTGGACTTACTCAGTCAAGCAGAGAATTAAAATCCCTAATTGTGCTGTCATCCTCTTTTTCTTCCAGACCCCCTCCAACTCTCCTTCTCACCCTCTCTTCTGTCTATTTCTCCTCTCTTGTGTGTCTGATCACTTCCTCTCACCATCTGTAACTTACCCTAAACGCCTGCACTGTCTATATTTTAATTTTACCTACCACATTCCTTTCATCCATCTTTTCTGGGTCTGCTTTATATTCATGCCTTCTTTCTCTCTCTTTTCGCCCTCTCTATACCTCTATATTTCTCTATATTTGTTAAAAGACCCTCTGTCTTATATTCCCTGCCTGTTCTCTTTTAGTATCTCAGCCATTTTCATTCTTTCATTATCTGCCTGGCCTCATCCTTAATCTTCACTTTTCTCTCTCCACCTGTCTCTCTTGTATAGCATCCAGGTCTTTATCTCACTCTAACTTGGTATATTTGCTAAGTGTGTTCTCGGTTCTGGTGATTGTGAAAGGCAAAGTTCTCGCACTATTCATCTTTGTGTTTGAACGTAAATGTGGGGAATCTCTTGGATGTGTTAGAAAAGAAAGCATCTTTGAATTCCATCCAATTCTTTGGGTTATATTCTCTGTTTTCCTCTTTCAGTCTGTCTCTCTGTCTCTATCTCTCCCTCTTACACACACACACACACACACACACACACACACACACACACACTGTTCTCTTCTTGTCAGTAACATTACAGCTTAAACCGACAAGGTTAAAGTCCTAAGACCTCTTTCAGGGCTGTGTAAACGTGTGTGAGTGTGTGTGTGTTTACCTTTGAGCTACAGAACACTAATACTCACACACACACTCACACAGCCTCCACTTGTAAGCAGGAAACAAACGCACCAAAACAACAAAAGCCCAGAGGAAATTGAGAGGCATCACAGAAAAATCTTCTATTCACTGCTGTACAAAATGTCCCGGTGGCTATTTCAGAAAGGTGTCCGATCTGTGTGTGTGTCTGTGTGTGTGTGTATGTGTGGGTTTACTTAGCTATACTGTGGGGAAAAATTTCCACAGAAGTGAGCTAAATCTGACAAAACCTTCTTTAAAGGTAAAAATGATTCATTTATTCATGATTCAAATGATGATGTTTCATTACAGCACAATACACAGTGCATAATAACAGTTCAAATTAATGCACAGATAAATAGAAAATTATATTCATTGCATACTCTTAAATATGTATACACAGTATATCATATCAGTCATTCAGAGAGAGTATTAGAATATTACAATTCTTACCTGCTCATCTAAAATTTCTGTCTGCTTTCTTCACCTTGAAAAATAAACTGATCATTTCTATGGATGCCTTTAACATCTTCGCTGACTCCACTTATAACTCGTGATATATTTCATATTTTCTAAATTCATATGAAAGTTTTGTGTGGGTAACAGACCTACAAACTGAAATTGCACATGTTGTCAGCCACTGACTGTCTTGTGAGAAACAAAGTTTTATTCCTGCAGGGGGCACTTGACGCTCTGAAAACCAAATCCTCCATACATCCGCATTTAAATCTCAGAACTTTTAATATCTCATTGGAGACATTTTTACATTGGACAATATTTTTTTTTATATAAACTGATAGTTGCAAGGATTCCTACCTGTGAATGGAAACCCACCTCAGCATTATATATAAAAGCATCTTTAAAAATCCTCAATAATAATCCTGTAATAATGAATGAATGTGATTGGCCCACCCTTGCCAGCGCTGAGAAAAGTAACAGAAGGGGATTGCCTGACACTTGTTGGGCCATATCAGCTTGTACAGTGGAGGGGGGACTTCAGTTTTTTGTCGGATTATGACAGGCACACAGTCATGCAACTGCAAGCTATCGTATACTAAATAATTTTCAGTGTTGATAAAAAATATATAAAACTACCCCAATGATTACAGCATCTATTAATGTTGGTTAATTATAATTAATTAATAAAAGAAAACTTCATAATATACAAACTTATTTCATAACCCATAAAAACATAAATTGGAAACCATTGTTACTACCCAAAAAAAAAAAAGTTACTGCAGTTGTAATTTTTACAACAATAACTATGACCATAACAGTATATGGCATTTCGGAAGTAACTGTGTTTAACATAGTATGTTTTTGTATGGAGTATATATTTTTGTGTATGTGTGTGCAAATCAGTTCAGAACATAAGTCCAGTGTTAAATATTATAGAAACCTTGCTATGAAAGTTAGTATATACAAAAATAATACAAGTCTTTCCTACATACTCATGTTTTAGATTCTTTCTCTTCTGTTCTTTCTCTGCCTGTCACTCTCTCTTAAACTCGCTCACTCTCCCCCAACCCTCTCTCTCTCTGTCTCTAATTGGGTCTAGGATGAGTTTCTTTCGACAGGTCCATTCATCATGGACGAGACCAGAAGGACAAACCCTCTGGGAGAGACGGAGAGAGCAAGCGAGGAGGGGGGTCAGACAGCTGGATGAGAGGGTCTTTTGCCTGTCAGCTCACTTCTCTCCTCTTTTTCTTTTCCTTCTTTCCAACTCGTCATGAGTGTCAGTATTACAGGCTGAAGAAAAGGGTAGGAAATTGTACAACTCACCGGAGCATTAGTTAGACGATTAGATCAACATTTGTTTTAACCCTTTCACGTGCACACAAACGGGTTAAGACTGCTCTGAAAAGGCTTTGTACCAAATTCTGTGTAAAGCACATTGCCACATAAAAGCCATGCTAAAATATGCCAGCTCTAACCCGTCTCAGCCCCTTATATCAAAGGCAGCTCTTAAACTTTGCTGCTGTCATGACACAGTATATATTTTATAATTCATAACATCACATTTTATTTCACCATTTCATGTTTTCAGAGTCAAATTTCATATTTGAAACCTTAATTTTATAACATTATTTCTGAAATTGTAATTCTGTAACTGTATCTATGCTGCATCCATACAGTATTAACATGTCTGTGTAAGTATACCTATTCCTGGCATATACTTAATGCTGCTTCAGATACATTAAGTATCAGATAGGGGCAGTGGTGGCTCAGCAGTTAAGCCTCTGGGTTACTGATCAGAAGGTTGGGGGTTCAAGCCCCAGCACTGCCAAGATGCCACTGTTGGGCCCTTGAGCAAGGCCCTTGACCCTATCTGCTCCAGGGGTGCCATATCATCTCTGACCCCAGCCTAGCTGGGATATGTGAAAAAGAAGAATTTCACTGTATATGTGCAAATGTGTGATAAATAAAGAATATTATAAATTATTATTATATATTCATACATACAGAATCTTACAGGAGTTAAAGAAAAAAATTCACCTAAAAATGTTAATTCTGTCATAATTTACTCCCTCTAATGTCGTTCCAAACCCATATGATTTTCTTTCTTAAGGCATGGTCAGATTTACCTTTGCAGGGAGAAAATCCGCAGGTAAAATACAGTCATCTCAATGGGAATCTGCGCAATTGTGGTGGCGAAGAATTTCCCCTGGCAGATTTTGCGTGGAGGTCAAGTTTGGTGAACTTTGACAGGCGAATTCGCAGCGTTGACCAATAGGAAGTTGCTTGGTTTGACAGTGACCTCTGTGTGGGCGATACCTCATACAGAGCTACATTGAATATTCACAATGGACAAGGATATCATTTTAGCGGCAGGTTTCTTTTTAACTGCACTCTCCCAGAGTAAGTGCAGCATGAAAAAGAGGCTGATTGGGTTTTTTGCTGGTTTCACACATGCTCAACATCCGGCCACGCCTTCTTTGCCTTCGGAATTTCACCTTGCAAACGTAAATGTGACCGTGCCTTTAAGCGGATTACAAAAGGAAAAAAATTATGAATATTGTGGTCGATCTTCTCAATATTATGGATAGTGCCTCACTCATGAATGTGCAACAGATGTCAAGAGTTTCACTGAAAAAAGACACATTTCATGTTTTTTCTCACCAAAACAAATTATATGCCTTCGGTAGACTTGATATGATAAGATATGACGCACGAGTTGCATGAATTACTTTTATGATACTTTTGGGTGCTTTTTTAAGCTCCACAATGAGGCACTATCATTTTATTGTATAGAGAAGACAGACCACAATATTTATTTATTTTTTCTTTTGTGTTCCTTATAATGAACAATGTCATACAGGTTTGGGATGAGTAAATTATGACAGAATCTTCATTTTTTATTGACTACTTCTTTAATTAGTTTTAAGTTTGTGTACATGCTGGGTGCATCGGGTGACTCACTCTTCCCATTTTTCCTGATTAAATTTGTGCTTTACAACTCAACCCAGCCTCATTTAGTCAAACAGATTGTCAGCAATACATACCATTCATTTGAAAATCATCATACAGTCTCGTTATACTGTTGGTTTGCAAATGAATTTTCTTTAATTTGTCCTGCAATTCAAAAAATATGGATAGGCTTTTAATACATCGTCTTAATTAAAATGAAATATATAGGTTAAGCTCATTAAATCATCATTCTTACAGTCGTTTCAAGGTTTTAGGGTTTACAGCGTTACATTGTCATGGCAGTGAAATTGTAAAACTGTATATAACTTTTCACAGAAAAGGTTAGTAAGCAATTTGATCACACTAAAATCATGTTAACATGCATATTGTTTATGTCTTGTAGCAATACTATTGAAACGGTGAGTATTTTAACATTTACAGATTGGCCCCATTCACTTCCATTGTAAGTACCTCATTTTAACCCAGTTTGTTTTTTGTTCTTTTAAAGGAGGGACAATTTTTTAAAGAAAGAAGGTCAAAATTATTTCTTGTGTTAATCATCATTATGCCACAAATGCTGTCAGCGGTGAGTTTAGCTTGTATTGACCCAGAAATATTCCCTTGTTCAAAATATCTAACTCCTTTAACATGTAAAAGTTTTAAATTAGATCTAAATAATTCTCTAAACTAATTTATGTAAGAGTACTCTCTCCTGAAAATGGTTGTTCACCTCTTGCCCTCCCCGAAGGCCCACTCACGAATCTCAGAATGAATGTGTGAGAAAAAGAAACTACAACTCTTAATAATCAAGTGCCTCCAATTCTTCAAGCATTTGTGTGTTTGCTTGTGTATGAGAGGGAGAGAACATGTGCATCCTCTTGTTGTGTGTACAAGTCTGTGTGTGTGCCTGCAAGTGTCTTCACCTGCATGTCAGCTTTACTCTGTCTTAATAAGACCCTTGCAATTACCTTAACACTTCCACCAAGCACCCTCCATTTCCACCCTCACACACACAGAAGTAGCTGCACTGTGAGTGACGTTAATTTGCATGGCTTTTTGGCCCTTTAATGGCTATCTTTACCACTCTCTCTCTTCTCGAAGAGCAAGAGCAAATAAAATAGACAGGAAAAATAAAAATGTCATGATTATTTATTTAATCAGGCTTGAAGGAGCCAGTCTAATAAAGGGAAGGAAAATTTGTCCAACACAGATGATTCATTTTCATTTAGAGTCTGCAGTCTAAAGTTCACTTCTGAATTATATTTATCTTTAAATTGGTGTATGCTCTCAGTTATTATAGTCTTATTAAGGCCTGTGTGCAATGTAATTAATACATGTGGATATAAATTCTTTATACAGTTTTAAAGTTAATTCTATATACATTTTCCTCCATATTTACTTAAGCATGCAAGTCACTTGAGTAGCTATGATATAATTGTTTACTGCATAATTTAAAAAAAATTGCTTTGAACAAGCTACTATGCATACCGAAAAAACATCTTGGGTTCACATAACCTGTTGGAAAGAAAAATCATAAATACGATTTTTTTTCTTTCTCAATTTCTTCAAGGCATCAATGAGATTAAATGGAAAGCAAATAGAGACTTTTTATTTTTCAGATTTTTCTCTTGAATTTTAGCAATCTCATGTGTGTCTCTTCTAGAGTTTCAGAAGAGATCTCAGTGTCACACATTGTGCTCATGTAGCAAACCTCACTCCCCTGGCCTTAGGAGACGCACTAGTGTACCAAGGCTAGAGGCCATGGCTTTCATAGCCTCCTTGATAGTGCGCCCGACTCCCATGCTGGGGATCTCTGATTCAAATCCCACTTGGGGTGGGTTGAATAGGACCTGTGACACTCAGATTTGCCAAGATGCCATAGTCAAGTCAAGTCATTTTTATTTGTGTAGCGCCTTTCACAACACACATCATTTCAAAGCAGCTTTACAGAAAATCATGCATTAACAGAAAATGAAACTGTAATATCTATAATGTCTTAGTGTCATCATTGTGTAGTTTGATAAAATACGATTGTGAATTGTGTTTAAACAGTGAGCAAGCCGAAAGAGACTGTGACAAGGAACACTAAACTCCTTAAGATGTTGGTTAATGGAGAAAAAAACCTAGGGAGCAACCAGGCTCACTGTGGGGGCGAATTCCCCTCTGGCTAACATCATAACTATAATGCCAATATTACTTAATTATGTATAGTGCAAGTCATGGTTTAAAATGATTAAACTAAGTAAGTGTTAAGGGTCAGTGTTTAAACAAAGATTTTGTAAGAATTGTAAGATTAATGACTAATGTCTTTGAAGTTCATCCTGGATTAATTGCATAAATTCACGTAGATGCATTGTCCTTTGTTAGTTGGCTGATGAAGGCTTTTGTTGCCAGTTAATTGATTGTCTATGTATTCCATTATAAGAGTGTAGTCCATCATTAGACCAAGGTGATGCAGCCAGAGATCAGTGAGGTGCATCACAATAATTTCGGTGAGATCTATCCTAAGTCCAAGGTTCAGGCAATGGCATATGATGTATCCCATGTCTTATGGTTGGAGTTGGCATCAGTTCATCCTCTGAAGTCACTCGTAATAGACTAAAGTGATGTTTGGCTGGCACCAGCCGCATTTAGTCATCATCACTCAGAGACACGTAGCAGTGGAGTCCAACACGAAGCAGTCTTAAGTCTGCTATTATAAGTCAGAAATTTTATTGTGAACATTTCTCGTTAAACTTTTTCAAGATCAAATTATCTGTACTGTGTACCACTCAACTTTAAACTTTAACTCACTAACTCCCTCAGCACTTCCCCATGGGGGAATCTCTGCCACCATTTTGGAAGTCTGTTCAACTTTGTTAATTAAGTGGGGGAAATTTCTGCTGACAAACCCTCAATTTTGAATGAGGGAGCGAGCCGACACATTTGTACACTTCAGGCAACACCATATCCCAAAATGCATCTCGATAGTGACGTCACAGCAGATTGTGCTTAACCTACCCCAACCCACACAACTTTAGTGTATAGTGGAAGGGACAGCTGTAAGTGAAGTTCAGTCAATTAAGCAGTTTAGGAGAGCTATATTGAGATTTAACCGCATAATACTTGTAGCTACCTTAAGACTGTTTTTTACACAGTCATAGTCTATGTGTTCATTGTAATGTTACCATTTTCTAATTTGAATAAATTTTGCAGATTTTGTGTATGATATAGTGCAGCAGAATTATCACACTGCAATAATTAGGTAAATTATTTGTCATTTGTTATTACAGTCAAATAGCTAACAGCCTTTGGAGGCAATAGGTTGATTCAACAATAATTCTCTCTGACAATTAATTCTAATAAAAAGTTATTTAATTTTTTTTAATTTTTTTTTTTATTTATTTATTTTTTTTGTAACAGACAATATTTATATATAAGCCTCAGAAATTACAACGAAACTTTACCTGAATCTGGGATTGCATCAATCTTCAAAGATGTTGTCTTGAAATTGCCAAATAATTCCACAAAATTACATCAGCCTTACTGCACAAGTGATGGTGGTCTCCAAAGCAGGTGAAGTGAACAAGGGCTTAGGCTGTTCCATTCAAACCCATTGCACAGGCTCCGAGGTCATGGGCTCTCGTGCAACGTAAACAATGACGTACATCTGAGTCCATGAAATGGAGTAAAGTTAGCGAGAAAAGGGCATAAAAATTTGAACTGGAATGCAACACTGGACTATACAATTAACATTCATTTTATAATTTTATACTGTTGCTGGATGTCACCAATTGTCTCATTTGTGTCTTTCTGTAATTCCCATAAAGCATTTTAGAAGAAACCTTTGAAAGTTGATACTAAAATGGAATACTACTAAAAACTTCATTAAGGTCACGTCCACACTAATCCATTTAAATTTAAAAACTCAGTTTTCAGTTTCCTAATGTTATAATTTTTTCAAAGTATGCTGATATTGAGAGCATTTTCAAAAGTCTCCTTTTCCAGTGGCAACTAGTGTGGATGAGAGGCGTAAACATAGCAAAATCAATCCGTTTTCAGATGAAAACATATTAGTGTGGTTGTGGCCTAATAAGCAAAGAAATGAGTTTATTCTGGAGAATTCCCATGCTGGTCAAGGCTGGTTCATGCTGGCTAGTGAAGATTTGGTGCTGGTCTAGATGATGGGCCAGCATAGCCATGCTGTTTGTCAGCAAAACATGTTTAAAATAAAATTTTATGATGAAGGTTAACAAAGCTGTTTTAAAGCTAGCTTAAGCCAGACTGATCTCACTGTGAATTCTGAAATAGTAGGTATATTTTATTTACTCTACCCCCAAACTCCAACACAAAACCTAACCATCATTGGAGTAAAAATGTATTATGAGAGGGAAAATGGATAATCTGAATCACGCTCATGTCACAATTATTTCCTGGTTTCATAAGAGCGGGAGCTCCAAATATAGGGAGCGGGAGCTCCAAATATAGGGAGCCCCTAACCTAATCCTTTCCCTATCCCTAACGGTGTGTGGAAGTGAGTTCGTTTTGGAGTTGGCACAACCCTCTTTAGGAGTAGCCCAGCCCCCTTCTGGAGTAACCCCACACTCATTTTGAGATCTCCGGCCTGCAACTATACCTACTTTGTTTTCAGCAAAGGACAAGAACCCAGGACTCCCACACTGCTTACACAATGCGCCATTGGTCGCACCACTGAAGTTAAACTTATTTGAACTGGTACAAAAATGTCTGATTGGAGATGCCACTTGTCAGTAACTCAGCAGAATGGGGCTGATGTCAGGGTACTGGAACATTCAGCAGCAACATGTCGACTTCCCGTATAATCATGCTGGTTAAGCAGCCAGGTGGGGACACCAGCACACCAGCATCCCATGCCGGAGACCAGCAACAGGGATGTTCAGCTGGTGGTAATACATTGCTGTGGTAATTATGCCCCATTATTTTTTAAGCACTCCCAGAGCGAATATCTCTATGAAGTCAGAAAGGGTTTGTTGGCTGGGTTTGCAGAAAACTATTTAAAGAATACACTGGACAGTTTACAATGGGGAGTTATGCATAAGGTTTTGTGGGACACAACTGCATGTTTAGATAACAAATTTATTGATGCTTTGGTGAGCTTTAGAAAGGGCTACCTAAGAGAGAGCGATACACTGCATCAGGAGTCTGAGAGCACAAATGCACACACCTGAGGAACTCCTCTGCTTTGAAGTGCTCATTCATCATGTCATCTGGCTGAGACCCAAGCTCTGGAGCAATCACAGTTTGCCACTGTGCTTCTAATCTGGGCATGCACCCAAACACCAAAATATCCCAAGTGCCAACCTGGCAAACTAGGTATTTGGGCAGTGACCCAAAACTGTGTTACTGAATGTGTGTGTGAGATGTGGTAAACTGGCACACGACCAAATCCCAGCTGATGTAGAGTATGTATCCAGCTGGGCTGAAGCTGTTTTTCATGTGTGTGTGGTGTTTTGGTGGTGTATTGCTGCTTGTGGTCCATTATCACCCCCTGTTAATTTCTCCTGTGGACTAGGCCCCCATCCAAAAGAGCAACTCTGGTAGGCTCCATTCTAACAATGTGGGGAGGTTGTGTAGGATGATACAGCTCTGTAGCGGGGTGTAGATGACTCCCGTCTCTTCTTGTTTAGAAACACTACAGTTGTTGCCTTTAAAATTGTTTCCTTAATGAGGTTTAGGAAGCCTGTATCATATGTATATGTATATGTGACTTACATGTGGCTTAGGATACAAATTAATTACTTCTTACAAAAAAGAAGCTAAAGTAGTAAATAGCTACCAGTGCCTCACCATGTGGGCATGCCAAGTTTTGATTAATTTCTGGTTAAAACGGTTCATTTATGCACACACAGTTTAAGTGATATGCTTGCATCCTTTGCACTTTTCACGTCTTGAAAACACTAGGCATTGCTTGGGTCATCTTGATTAAATTTTACAATGTCTGAAATATTGTTACATATTCATCAAACAATACCTGTGTACATGATGCCTTTGTACTTAAAGGTGTAGTCAGTAATTTTTTCCTCATTAAACTACTAAGCAACTACTAAATACATTAATTGTAATTTTGCAATATATGTAGGAAATTACGACCACTCACATTAAAATGAAGACTCCAGTCATATCAGTAACCTTATAAAAGCTGTTTTATTCTACATGGAGAGGGTCCGCACATGGGGGCTGCCATTTTAGAATCACATGACCAGCCGAATACTACTCGCTTATCTCAGTAACCATCCTGATATTTGACACTTTCAATCATTGATTAAAGTAATCATGGCTGTTTGTGAATACTAAATTTCTTTAATGGCATCTGAAACTGAAAACTATTGATTTTAAATAATGCTGCATCCAAGCAATAGGTATCAGTGTAAGTTCAAGATGACATGAAGACAAAAGTTACTAAGTGCACCTTTAAACAGGCCAGACAAAACAGTATCTTTTTATCTTATACATTGACACGTTCCCGACCTTCTTTCTATCTGTGAACTGACACTATAAATAATGGGGAGACAATTTATATGATGAGCATGTTGCAAAGTCAAGCCTCTTTGATCCATACTAGTACAACCTGTGAACTTAAAAAATTACTTTTATTCTGATGAACCAGTAAAATTATGGCCAATATTTACAAATAATTACTTCTTAGTTTCACATTACAACATACGTAAATTGATATTTCACGAACAACATTCACTCATATGCACATACACAGAGTAGCCTATGACCCTGTATCAGGGAGGAATGCCAGACAATTGAACATTTCACTTAAAATAACCCTGAACAACAGTAAAACAAACAAAAATCATGATAATCCTATTAACATTAACAATATAATTCCATTAGAAAATCATTATAAAATCACATTTACTTTCAGCTTGTGGACAGATTTTAATAAAATGAAGAAATAAACAAAAAGTCATGAAGAACCAAATAGACTTAAATCAAGTGGCATGATATCTTTGGCAAATTTTGTTCTGCAGTAAATACATTCAAATATTAAGACAACACACGACACGCAGAGAAAAACACCAAGTTTTTTTTTTTTGTTTTTTTTTTACTACTAGAAAATTCAATAAAAAACATACACATTTCTTAAAGAAGCAGTTCATACATTTACTCATTGCAAACTTTTTCCTCCATCTTTCTTTTATGTCAAAAATGTTGGTTATTTCATAATTAGAATGTTTTTGCAATGTCACCAGAGAATATTTTTAAACCAGGCATCTCTAACTTTGGTGGATGCTACAGATTTGTTATTGGTCTAATTTTTCGTTATTTTTCATTTTTCTTTCAATTATAATGATAGGTGTGTTATCAGATTTTCAACATGTTTCAAACTTCCTTAAAATCTTTAATGTTTACTTCAAAAAAACTATAGAAAGAGCTTCCATTATACACAAAAGGCCACAATAAGGCGATAACCAAGTCTTTTGTCTTTTCAAGTCTGCTTTTTGAAAGTGGGAAACCTTTAATGTTGATGTGGACATAATCTTTTTGTTCTGAGAATCACTATATCACTGAATGTATCAGCATGTATTCCTGTTGTAAGATTATTGTATAACTAAATAACCAAATTTTGCTTTCTTATTTGGAAGTTGTAGCCCTCTTTTCAATTGACATTGGAATTACATTTTCTGATATTGTGACTCAACTGAGCTAAAATGTGGACACTTGGACATTTAGGGGTTTGTTTACACAAGGCAATTCATGATGCCCAGCTTTGACTTCAGTTAATTTTTTTTAAATATTAATAAACCATATTCAGAGGGTAAAATCCTTTTACAGTTTTTTAAGGTATAATTGAAGGTCAAGTGTTTATTTTGCCACATTTTTGTGAATGAGAGTGAATGAGAAAAAAATAAGACATTAAATGACCCTGTATACAAAAGATCTAAAAAACTTGCTTTTAGGTTTATATTTGTTTTTACACGTGCTGTTTTTGAAACTTAAAATGTGATTAAAATCAAACACACATAAAGATAAAGTAGGATAAAGTAAATTAACTGCTCATTAACTGACAACTAATTGGGATGTAGGTGCATTGAATTAAACATTTTAAGAACACTGAAGAAATTCCACTGCCGGAATTATTTTTAATTACAAAATCATAATCTTTTCAGAGAAAATGGAGGATTTTCTCAAAGTAGAAGACAAGAAGGTCAACTTGTAGAATTCATAATCCTGATGGTATTGGAAGAAGTGGTTGGGAAGATATGATAAGATTAAAGGTGCACCAGAAAGACCAAGAGAGTAAAATAAGAGGGTATGAGGAAATGGAAGCCTAAGCGATAATTCTCGCAGAGGACTCGTAGTAGCATTACGTCATTCATTCAATTTCGTAATCTCATCCAATCATTATCTAGACTATGCCTTATGTAGCTGTGTGTCATTGCTCGTATGCTGCATTGCTTTCACCCACCACCACCCCAGCACCTGTCCTTTGGGGGGGGCGGGGGGGTTCATCGCCTTCCAGCAGGGTCTGATGGTTCAAGCAAGAATCCTGACGCTGAACCGTAGGATGGGGCTTACGCCAAGGGAAACTAATCTATAACTACCCCATGTTATTCAATATTATCGAGTTCTCTGAGAGAAAGAGAAAAGGGTGTTCGATTTTGATGGCACAGCAGGTTTTGATCATGCCAATTGGGAGGTGTGGCATGTTTATGACATGACAAAGGACAAAAGGATTGTGTGTGTGTGTTTCTGTGTGTGTACTGTGTGTGTCTCTACTTTAAGCCAAAAGGAGTACCCAGAGCCTTTCCATTTAAGCAAAAATGATCAGATCAATGGCAAGGCAATCCCTTCATCAACATTAGTGATTAAACAGGAAGGTCTGCTGCATTTTTTCTGAAAGTGTATTGAAATGTACAATTATTCTTAAAAAGATGGAATTAATTTAGCAATTTATTCTACCCTTATTGTATTGTTAAGATAATTGTACCCTTTTATTATTTTATTATAAAATATCAGTTACAATGTTCAGCTTTTGGTTCTTCAAATATGCATGCTATATATATATATTTATTTTCTTTTTTATTATTTACTTGTAAATCTTTAAATGGGGGATATACAATATAATTTTGTATATCATAAAACATTATGTTTTATTTAATGGATAATCATATCTAACTTACTGTACAGTTAAATATCAGATAAATTTGATTAGATGTGTATCATCCTTTTTCCCTCTCCAGTCTTGTTATTTATTTTCTAGGTTTTAGTTAATTAGTTTAGATGACTGCAGTAAAACAATACGTTATCAGGGTGTTTAGCATGTAAAAAATGGTATTCAGTGGCATTCATTATTTGATTGATTGGTCAGCTTCTGATTTCATTACGCCATGCAGACAGCTTCGTAATTTAGTGACGTGTGGCCATTCTGGATGACTCTGTATAAAAATAAAGGCACTGTCCTTGATTTCAGCTGGTGTACTTCAGGTTCATAATGCCTCTGACTAAAAGTTTAATAGGTCAAAGTTCACCAGTAGTCATTAGTGGTGAACGGCATCAAGGGTTTCTTTAGAGTTGCAAAATGTGCAACTTATGGTCTACAAATAAATGTAATTCTATTACTAATTTACAGCCCAGAGCAACAAAATAAAACATAAAAACATTCATCTTCTATATATATATATATATATATATATATATATATATATATATATATATATATATATATATATATATATACACACACACATATATATATATATATATATATATATATATATATATATATATATATATATATATATATATATATATATATACATATATTGATAGGCTTGTCTTTTTTTATTATTATTATTTCACATCAACCTTTTGGTGCTTGTGACTCACTACTAAAACTACAGTGTTCTCCTTTTTCGAAATCTACTCGGAATATCCCCCCCCCCACAAGAAAATCAATAACTGGGAACACTCACCACAGACAATAGCTAAATAAAGCACAATTTTTGTCTCATTCACTAGAAGCTAAAGCTCTTGTTGTTGTACGTGATAGATGTACACAGGATATCTCAGACAGACAAACAGGAAGGATGTACAGCATAATGTTGCTACATAGGGAGTTTGGTAAGGCCCCCACCTTGGTCTCATGCATTGTCTTGGCGCAGGATGGATGAAGGGAATACTCAAAAAAAAAAAAAAAAAAAAAAAATGAACTGCACTCAGAGATAGCGAGAACAAAAAACATCTAATTCATTTTAAGGTAGGAAAAACTTGTCACTGGATGAGCAATTTGTCTCTTTGTGCTTTTAAGTGTGTCAGTTTGCACTAGTGAAAAAGTATCTTTGGGGAGGCTAGGCAGTTTTTCCCTCCAACACAGTCAAAATGAAACAAATTTACAAAAGTTTTTTCTGCAAGCAAGTGATAAAACTGGGATTTGAAGGAGTGAAACCTCAGGGATTTAAAAATATAACCAGCTATGTATTCCACAGCAACAATTTTAGCTAGAGGTACCACTGTAGCATTTGTCGGCAGTAAACTTTTACACATATATATTACTCTCCATCATAAATAGCTATAAATCTTACTAATGTACAGTTGAATAAGGGTATTCTGTACATACGTAAATAGTATTTATCTACACAGAGGAAGGAGAGGAGTCTTTAAAGGAATAGTTCACCCAAACATGAAAAGTCTGTCATTGTTTACTCACCCTTATGTTTTTCCAAACCCACATGACTTTCTTTCTTCTGCTGAACACAAAAGGAGGAATTTTAAAGGATGTTCCGTTCACTAATTTCAATACAATGGCAGCTGATAATTATTCATTTTAAATCTTAAAAAGGACCCAAAAGTGTCATAACTATGGATGTCATAAAATATTGATATATTGATTATTGACCGGCACATAATTTTATTAATGTATTTTTGAGGCACCGATATATTAAAATTAGCCGACATTAAAATTAGATGTCTAATTTGCATGCTTTCCAATTCACTCAGTTGGCCTCTGTTTAACAGCCTGCGTAATAGCGTTGGGAGACCACAAGTGGGTGTTATAACATTTACTGAAGCCGGTCGCGGTCAGGAAAGGCACAGGTATCACACACACACACACACACACACACACACACACACACAAACAAACACACAGGACAAGCTGATGCGGCGCAGCAGATGGCAGTCCAAAGTTACGAAGACTTTTGTACTTCTTCAGGAAATAACAAAGTGACATTGATGAATTTGTAGGTTAGTGTATGAAACTTGTGTAACTGCGCTAACTGAACAATTAGAAATGGTGACATTTATTATGCAATTTCTCTGTATGTCGTCCTGTGTTGAAACCAGGAGGTAATTGTTTTTGTATAATCAGTGACGAACGTGATTCGTATGTTCCATTTTCCCTCAAAAATGTAATTTTTAATTCACTGACAGTTAAGTTTAGGGTAGGGGTTTGGGGGTAGAGTTAAAAAAAATGCATTCCTCTTAACTGTGTTACATAATTTTTAACAAAAAACAATTCGCTTTTGGCAGCCCTCTGTGGGCATTTCACCTGGATACTGCAGCTCACACGTGCCCATAAGTTCAAAAACACTTCCTGCTTCAGCTACTGGGGGCAGTGCTTCGAATTTCGGTAAGCACAGATTGAATTTAGCTCAAGAATAGTCAACCTATTGTTTTTCAGAATTTACTGTGAGATCAGGCTGCCTCTCATGCACTCATAAAAGGGCAAAGGAGAGTCATAGAAGTAGTCAGCATTTTCACTGTTAATAACTTAAATTTCATGTCATTTCTAACCAAAACCGTCTCATCATCTCACCATATTTCACCAGTAGTATACCTTCAGAATAAATGGAATATGATGCATGAGTCACAGGGACTACTTTTATATAACCTTAAGTCCTTTATTACGCTTTAAAGTGAGTCACTATCAACTGCCATTGTATTGAAATCAGTGAACAAGTTTATTTAAAATTCCTCCTTTTGTTTTCTACAGAAGAAAGAAAGTCATATGGGTTTGGAATGCCATGAGGGTGAGTAAATGATGACAGAATTTCATTTTTGGGAGAAATATTCTTTTAAAACATTGCTGCTCTCATTCATGATGACAGTGCTTCGAAATTTAAATCATGCTGCTATTTTCCATCATATTTTACATAATGAATGAATCACAAAACAGTATATTTCAATTTCCCATTTTTTTAGCCAAGCTGAATGAGTAATAAATATCACATTGCAGCTATTGCTAAACTTCCACCTTAATCAGTTTATAGAAACTGAGAAAACAAAAACACAGCAAAGAAGTCCATTACGCTTAAATGATTCATAGATTGAACTGAGGGGAAAAAATCTCTTGTGCTTACTCATCAGGGCACTGGTATGCATTTCAGTGTCTTTCGGTAATATGTCTCCTAACACTACCATAATTATACTAGAATTACAAATGGAAAAATCCCATGACTGAACAGTAAACACAATTGGCTCTGTCCTTCTCACTGGCTACTTTTAATGTACTGTAAATAATGTCAAAATTCGGACCTGAGTTATCTGTCCAACTCTTTCGAATCTCAGTTGACATTCTTTTGTAGGGATAAAAGATTATCTCCAGAAAACAATTCACTTCTCTAGTGGACTTTTACCAGTAAAACAGAAAAGGTCACAGATTATGATGCCTCATTCACACAGTTCTGAGTAACATGCTGATGAAATTACAATAACAACTTTTTCAACACAAATCACATAGGTCACCTCAAGCTGCCACTAGTAGATTGTCTGGTACCAACTCCCAACATCTGATCATCTCTATAAGAACAGAATGCATAGAGATGCAAAGACGATAGGACATGCAAAGCTTTAATGACAGAAGATAAATCAAACCAATAGAAGAAAATACAGGTGAATTGAAGGTGTGTGGGTGTATAGTTGTAACGTTCCACTAATGCACAGAAAATTAGACACGTTTTAGCTGAAGCTACTGATTTGACCATTGATTGTAATTGGCAGGAAAACATTGTCACCTCCTCTTTCTTTCTCCTTTCTCCTCACTGCACCTTCTTTACTTCTTCTCTTCCAAGTGTAGGCAGTCTTGTCTGGGTGCTATCAATCCATTCTTTCTTCTCTTTTCATTTCTCCCACTCTTTCATTGTTTTCTCATCTCCTCTGTCTGGCTGGTCAGTGGCGGTCATAGGCAGTGGCAGTTGCAGCCGTTCCTGCTCCCCGTGTGGCTGCACTATAGTAGTATGGAGATCCTAAAAGTGAAATGAGTAAACAAAATTGTCAGTTATAAGATTCATAGTAACATTTGAAGGGGAAGTGTGTAATTTCTGCGGCACTAGCGTCACCAAACAATTAGAAAAATAACAAACAGGTTTCCTGAATACTCCCTTTGTTTTTCAGTGGTTGGCCCGAAATTTAAAGTGTTAGTTCACCCTCTCATTGTTTACTTACCCTCTTGCCATCCCAGATGTGTATGACTTTTTGTCTTCTGCTGAACACAAATGAAGATTTTTAGAAGAAAAAGAAGCTCTGTAGGTCCATACAATGCAAGTGAATGATGATCAGAACTCCAAAAGCTCCAAACAGGAGATAAAGTCAGCATAAACATAATACATCAGACTCCAGTGGTTTAATCAATGTCTTCTGAAGCAATCCAGTTGGTTTTGGGTGAGAACAGAATGAAATTTACCTCCTTTTTCACTGTACATCTTTACAGCAGTCTCCTTGGTGATCATGATTTCAAGCTCAATTACAATTACTATAGCACCATCTAGTGCTCTGCACATGCGCCAAGCACTAGGAAGTGTAATCAAGCTTGAAATCATGATCATGCCTAGAGACTGCAATGTTAAGATTTAAAGTGAAAAAGGAGCTATATTTTGGTCTGTTCTCACCTAAAACCAACTGAAACGCTTCAGAAGACATTGTTTAAAACACTTTGTCATATGGATTACTTTTATGCTGACTTTATCTATTCCTAAAAAAATTTTTTTGTTTGTGTTCAGCAGAAGAAAGAACGTAATACACATCTGGGATGGCATGAGGGTGAGTAAATGATGAGGGAATTTTCATTTTAGAGTAAAAATCTTGACATCTGTTGTTTATTAACAGTAGAATGCTTAAAGATCAACGTGCAAACCACTGCGAACAAGCTTCTCTCATGTTGCTCATGAATGCGCAACAGATGTAAACATTTAGCAGAAAAATTACTGATATTTCAGGTTGTTTCCCACTAAAACCTACCATATTTCTTCAGAAGACTTAAAGGTGCACTCAGTATTTTTTTCCTCATTAAAAAGTTTAACTCCTAAAGACATGAATTGTAATTTTGTAATATATATAGGAACTCATGACCACTCATATTAAAATGAAGACTCCAGTCATATCAGTAACCTTATAAAAGCAGTTTTATTCTACATGTAGAGGGTCCACAACATGGGGGCTGCCTTGTTAGAATCACATGACCAGCCGAATACTACTCGCTTAATCTCAGTAACCATCCTATTATTTGACACTTTCACTCACTGATTAAAGTAATCATGGCTGACTGTGAATACTACATATCTACAACGGCATCTGAAACTGAAAACTGTTGATTTTAAATGATGCTGCATCCAAACCACTAGGTGTCAGTGTAAGTCCAAGATTACACAAAGACAAAAGTTACTGAGTGCACCATTAAAATAAGTGACACTGACTACTTTTATGATACTTTTGGGTCTTTAAACTTTAAAGTAAGGCACTATCCAGTGCCACTGTATTGATAAGAAGGACTAAGATATTCATAAACAAAATCTAATTTTGTACAGCATAAAAAGAAAGTCATATGGGTTTGGAACAACATTAAGTTGAGCAAATTACAATTTTAAATTCTTGGGTGAACTATTCTTTTAACAAGGACAGAAGAAAGTATTTTAACATTGGAAAGATTATACATATCCCCTTTTAAAATCTTAAAGCAAATTAAAGCTGTAGTAAGTCATTTCTGCACCACTAGTTTCACCAAATCAAATTGCAAAAATAAACATGGTTTTCAAACAGCTTTTTCGAACACTCCACCCATCTGCTGTTGATCAAATAAACAGATAGTCCCATCCTAAACTGATGAGTAAAACACTTCAGCTTTAAAAAAAAAAAGAAGATAAAAATCACTAGCGCAGAATTGGGGAAGAGACGGGGGGCACACTTTCCCCCCCATCACGCATCTGTCCTTATTTATATATTTTTTATCACTGCTGAAAATAATTTAGTATGAGATACCTCGCAATTGCGTGGCTGTGAGTCTGTCATACTGAGACAAAAAACTGAAGTACCCCCTCCGTTGTATGAGTCAGTATCGCCCAACTAGACGGCGGTGTCACGTGGTACCTGTTCTGTTTCTCAGCGCTGGTCAGGATGCATGAACTCACAGCCGTTTATTATTACTGGATGAGGATTTTTAAAAATGCTTTTACACATAATTCTGCGGCGGATTTTCATTCACATGTATGAATCCTTGAAATTATCAGTTTTTATTAAAAATAACTATCCAGTGTAAAATGTCTCCAAATGGATATAAAGCGTTCTTAGATTTAAATGGAGATGCATGGAGGATTCGGTTTTCAGAGCGTCTAGCGCCTCCTGCAGGTATAAGACTTTGTGTCTCACAAGACACAGTCAGTGGCTGACAAATGTGCAGTTTCAGTCTGTAGGTCTGTTCCCCACACAAAACATTTGTATGAATTTAGAAAACATGAAATATATCACATAAGTCATATGTGGAGTCATTGAAGATGTTAAAGGCGCCCATATAAACGATCAGTTGAACGACGGATGTTAAACAAGCAGACAGAAGTCCTAGAAAGATACTGTCTATTACTTAGACAGTTTACAAATTACACCCAGAATTAAAATGAGAAACCTTTTAACATTTTTGTTTAAAACACTTATGTCATATTCTCAGAAAGTGAATCTTTGTCCAATTTTTTTTCATACATTTTTGAAAAACCTTTATAGCATTTTCTAAAAAAAAAAAAAAAAAACTTTCAAATTGAATTTGAAAGTTTGAAAGTGAATTGACTTTCAAATTGTCATGTGGTGTAACCATTAAGTAAAAAGTATCATAATACTTTCTTTGCACCTTGAATACATGAGAGTATAAACAACTTATTCATTAATTTACAAAAAATGTTTTTGTACATTTTTTTTTAATAGGTATTATGAATTTTTGAGTCAGAAATATCATGTGGTTACACCACATGAACAAAATGAGCCTTTTCAAGACATGTCAAAATAAATATCAGATGTTTTTTAAGCATCTTCCTTTCTGCATCCATTGACTGCTGGGCGTTCCAATTTCTCCCATTCATTTTAATAGAAGTGGCCCGTCTATACTAAATAGTCTCAGTAACAGTGTTTATCTCAGCAAACTAAATACTGACAAAACGATATTTTACTGTGTTTTATAGTTTTTATGTTCAACATAAACAACAAAATGGCTACCTACATGTTGGTTACACCCAAAGATTTTGATTTGGTGGACAAAAGCATTTTAAAATATGAATCATATTTAAAAACAATTGTTTCACTGTTTATTGTTTTAAGAAATAACAATAAAAAATTATTCTGCACTAGTCATGCCAACATTTATTTTTTCAGGAATTTCATATATTAATGAGACTTTTTTTGTTTCTTTTTTTTTTTACTGTCTCTGGACACCACATCACATTTTTTACTTTAAGCACCAGAAAAAAATATCAATATGACTTTAAACTCTGCAATTGAAAAATGTTCATCATTGAAGAGGTGTATTCAAGTAAATGGTTTGTGTGAATTGCATTTTTTATGTATTTTTATTTTAATAGATCTGGACAAAAATGAACATCACTTCATTGACTCCACGTTATGATCATGAAAAAGGTTTTTTTCTAGATCGCTAGCCCACTGGAGACACAAATTTTTTCTACTCCAATCTACTACTTGACCATAGTGCGTGAAACGTTTGAAAACTTGTGGCGTAAGTTTCATGTGAACACTAGGAAGGACTAGTCAACCCATCGCAAACTCCAACATACCTGTTTTAAAGTGTTTTCAGATAGCCGCCATCTTTTCTCACAGTGTAGCGAGAACTCGTGTGTTCAAGGTTGCCAGATTGCGGGACTAAAGCTTCACCCTGGCAGAACATATCCAAACTGTACAAGTGTCCAGATCTGATTGGGGGATTTCACCTATAGAAATCTGGCAACCTCACACATGTCGAAATCTAATTCTGACCGGATAATTGTCTTTATTTAAAGTCTGTTACCCACCCTAGCAACCGGGCCAATTGGTTGCTTAGGAAACCTGACTGGAGTCACACAGCACGTTTGGTATTTCTTGCAACAAGGAGGATGGCATCCGTTCACATCCCCCCTCAACTCGAGCCCTGCGTGTAGTTACTATCAACGAGTGAACTTGAAAAGTTGTGTCTTAAATCGTCCTCATTATTTAAAGCATTGCTTCTGTACAAATTCACCGCATTCAACAATAAATGTCAATTTTAGTCATGATCAGTCTTTAAATTGCCTGCTGTAAGCAATGTTCCCATTGTTATACATAGTCCAAAGGTTTATTTGTGAGATGTTGTGAACAGTATTTAGAGTCTGTTGCCGATTCTTTATGTTGGGGTGTATAACAGACAAGGGATTGCTTTAATAAACTGATGCAGAAAAAAAAAAAACTGTTGAATGCCGTGAACTACATGTTGCACACACAATAATCTTACATTTGTGCACTTTTGAAGCACTCTGGTTACATTAGCACATCACTGACCTCGGGATGCGCATAAGCGATGTTGTTCCCTAGATTGGAGCATCTCTTATTACCTCCTATTTTTTGTGTTTGTGTGTGTGTGTGTGTGTATTTACCAGTTTTATTATTATTATTAGCATCCACATATCCCCCAGAAATACGTCCACTTAGATGTTCAGTTGTTATATGATATGCATTTTTTGCATCAGTGCTGTTGCATAATAAGAAAATGTGCAAATAATCGTAAAACCGGTTAACCGCAATTTTTCCCCTACATTGGATACTTTTTTTTTTTTTAACTGTGCATTAATTTGAACTGTTATTATGCATTGTGTAATGTGTTGTAATGAAACATTACAACCCCACCAGCCCACATTTGGTCCCCCTCAATGTTCAAACCAAATCTACGCAATTAAGCAAAAATTAAGCAATGCATATAAAAAGAATAAACATGATTAGAGGATGATGGATGTATAGACCAATTTATTTTTGATTTATCAGTCCCCTACAATCATGTTACCCTTCCTCTTATTTGAAATGACACCATCATCAGCTCTATTTCTAGTGGGAAAAGGCCATTTCTGGTCTATAAGACACAGATCCATCTTGATCATTATGTGTTGGCATTAAGTGCTGATGGACCCCTCAGAGATGACAGGTCTTTAGTATCAGTTAGTTTTAGCAGGAATAATTTTTCTTCAATGTTTTTTTCCTCTAATTTTCAGGTATAACAGAGTTGAGAAATAAAGAATAAAGGAGCAGCCGTGCTACTTAGTCTTTGTTGTCGAAGGTAAAGAGTTAGAAATTGTGAAAAATGTGGTGGATATGTGTGTTTGTCATCGCTGTAAAAGAACATTATGTGAGTGGGATTAAGTAGCTTTCATGTCACAGGCTTTGAGAGAGTGAGTTATATCAAAATGTAGTAGACACTAAACTTTGCCTTGGAGTGCTTTGCGAATGCCTCCACTATCACAAATTTGTCAAATCGGGGTCTCTTTTTTGACATACAAAGTGAAACATCATGAAACCTCTAAGGAATTCTCCATTGGGTGAGGTAAAGGTTAGCTCTGTGGCAATCTCTGACAAACACATAACTGCTTTTAAGCCAGTACCCCTTCACCTTGCTCTTGACTGATGTGTCAGTCTGAAGTTTAGCTGATCAAGGCAGGTTCTTCTAAATCATTGGATTCAGTGCACCATACATATAAACACAAATGGCGGGATAACTAGACAATATTTCAGACATCAAACCATGCACACCAACAACCTGCCCCTGTATTGAGGAACCCTCTAATGGTGTTGTGTGGGTGTTAGTGTTTTGGTACCTGTCGGTTGTGGGGATTGGCCAGGGAATAGGCCTGATGAAGCTGCTCTTTCTGAGCCCAGTAAAGAACCATACTCCTGCTGGAACACTGCGAAAATCCAAACACACACACACACAGACACACACACACACACGCACGCACGCACACACACACACACACACACCATGTTGGTGTGGCTATTCTTATGAGGACTCTCCATAGACATAATGATTTTTTACTGTACGAACTATAGATTCTATCCCCTAACCCTACCCCTAAACCTAACCCTCACAAAAAACTTTCTGCATTTCTTCATTTTCAAAAAAACATAGTTTAGTATGTTTTTTAAGTGATTTGAATTATGGGGACACAAGAAATGTCCTCATAAACCACATTTATAGCATAATACCCTTGAAATTACCAGTTTGTAACCTAAAAAAATGTCCTCGTAAACCACCCAAACCCACCCACACCCACACACAACAATATACATCAGTAAGTTCACAGTTGTGATGACAGCAACTAAGGGTTACATTAAAAGCATTGCTCCCCAGTGAATCTTCAGTAACACTTTACATTAATGGTCCCTTTCTTAAAGAGTTTGTAAAGGGGTTCATTAATGACTAATAAGTAATTTACAAATGCATTATAAATCATTGATAGGCAGTTATTACAACATAAGTAAAAAAGGCCACCTTTCATGTAACACTTGCCAAATAGTGAGCATTTTAGCTTACATGTTATAAATGCTTAATAAATAAAGTTATACATACTTAAAAAATAAATGCCCTAATTCATGATTTATGTCACAATGCTGCAAAAATAACTATTAATAATAATAATTAATAATAATAATATCTATTCTAGAGAATAAAAGGAGGGATTATGTCATTTTGCTACAGTCCTTTGTGTTTACACCGATGAGCCAAAACATTATGACCACTCACAGGTGAAGCAAATAACGTTGATCATCTCCTAACAAGGCCAAATGTGAAGGTGTGGGTAGATTATATGGTAAATGAACAATCAGTTCTCGTAGTCAACATGTTGAATGCAGGAGAAATGGGCAGGAGTAAAGACTTTGACAAGGGCCAAATTGTTATGGCCAGATGACTGGGTCAAAACGTCTCTGAAACGGCAAGGCTTGTGGGGTGCTCCCGGTCAGCAGTTGGGAGTACCTACTGACAATGGTCTGAGATGGGACAAACCACAACAAGGTGTTGGGCACCCAAGGCTCATCGATGCGCTAGAGCAACAAAGGCTATCCCATTTGGTCTGAACCTACAGAAGGTCTACTGTGGCACAAGTCACAAGAAAATTAGTACCCATGTCCACCCTCGAAAGTGCCTACAACGGGCACGCAAACGTTGGAACTGGACCTTGGAGCAATGGAAGAAGGTCGCCTGCCACCTACCTAAACATCGTTGCAGACCAGGTACACCCCTTCATGGCAATGGTATTCCCTGATAGCAGTGGCCTCTCTCAGCAGGATAATGCACCCTGCCACACTACATACATTGTTTGGGAATGGTTTGAAGAACATGATTAAGAGTTCAAGGTGTTGCCCTGGCCTCCAAATTCCCCAGATCTCAATCCGATTGAGCATCTGTGGGATGTGCTGGACCAGCAAGTCGGAACCACAGCTGCTCCACCTCACAACTTACAGGACTTTAAGGATCTGCTGCTAAGGTCTTGGTGCCAGATACCACAGGACACTTTCAGGGGTCTTGTAGAATCCATGCCTTTGTGGAAAGCGCTGTTTTGGTGGCACACTGAGGACCAACAGCATATTAGGCAGGTGGTCATAATGTTTTTGCTCATCATTGTATATTAATTACTGTAATGTCTTGACCCACTTTCCTTTTTACATTGATGTCAAAAGAATGGTGCTACTCTAAGTGGTGTCCCAGCTTACATCCAGTAGTCCTAATAATCTAAAGTCCTATACAAAAAACACTTTTCAGGTCTTCATGCTCATCCACATCATTTATAGAAAAAACCATTAAACCATACAGAACTTTATGTACTGTTTTCTAATGTTTGCAATTCCTTAATACATGCTTTATATATTTCCACTATACCTTTTCATAGGTTTTGAGTAAGTGTTAATAAGCATTTA
The DNA here is from genome assembly GCF_019703515.2 of Myxocyprinus asiaticus. NCBI lineage: Eukaryota > Metazoa > Chordata > Actinopteri > Cypriniformes > Catostomidae > Myxocyprinus > Myxocyprinus asiaticus. The sequence goes on from NC_059350.1 coordinate 34,229,338, forward strand.
TAACATGTGAGGTAACATGGCTCCTTATTTGGCAGGTATTACATGAAAGATGTCCTTTTAATACATTTTGTTATAAATGCATATAAATGATTTATAATGCATTTGTAAATGCATTATTAGTCATTATTGAACCCTTTATAAACCTGTTACAAAGGAAATATTAGTGTAATGTGTTGCAGAATCTTCTGTAAGCACTTTAGGCAAATGCATTTTATTTTCCACTTAAAGGTGCACTCAGTAAGTTTTTGTTTATGTTGTGCTAGAACAAGATAAAATTAGTAGTATTCTAATGATCATATGATCTCAACATCCTGAGGCAACAGACTCCATGTAAAATAAAACAGCATCTTGGCTACTGATTTGAGTTTTTATCTCATGGGATTTTAAAGACATTTCTCAAAAGTGCTATTTATTTCTTTATGTATAAAACTGTAGATAAGGAAAATATTACAGAGTGCACCTTTAAAGCACATCCTTCTAAAAATAGTGTAGAGCAAATAGAGCATAATGGATATTTGTGCTTTTACCTAGTAGACTGGGATTAGCAAATCTCCAAGACTCATTGTATGTAGAATACTGCGGGTGGGAATAAGGACTTCCAGAGAAATCTCCTCCTGAAATACAAGAAAAGACATTAAAAAAGTTAGATTTGCATCTGGGTCATTCTCAAAAAACAAACAAACAAAAAAACATTCCTCTAAATTTAAGGTAAATGTTTGTCACCAAATTTTGATAAAGACCCAGCTAGAATGAGCCTATGAGTGGTTTTAATGTCCTGTACAGCGTATGAAGTGTGTAGGAGTCTAAAAGGTTCAGTTGGCTAGGTGGAAGTGTCGATTTGTGACAGTTTTTCTCCTTCATTGCTTCAGTGTAGTTTTCCCTTATCTCCCTCTCTCTTTTCCTCCCTCTTTTCCCATCTCCCTCGTTCTCCCTTTCCCAGGGGAACTCTTTCCCTTTGCTGGCTGTCACAGATTCAGAGGCCCCAACTGTCTCTCTCTCTCTGTCTCTCTCTCTCTCTCTCTCTCTCTCTCTCTCTCTCTCTTCGTCCATCTCTCGCTCTGTCGGTTCTGGCTGGCTGGTTTTGTGCCCCCACCCCCCACCCCCCATGTGTCAGCCCCCCTGCTGAAAGAGAGAAAGAGCAACAGAACCAAAGAGAAGGAGAGGAAAAATGAGTGATACTCTTAGGGATAAGGTGGAGTAAAAGGATCCAGGAGATATAAGGAGAGGAGGAAAAGCACTACTAATACATTTTTTCACAAATACAGCTACTAAGATGTATAAATAAGGAGAACTGCAGGCATTAAAATCAGCTTTTTTTATTACGACTACTTGGATAGGCAGTTGAACTAACAACTTCATAACCTTTTTTTTATGAATAAAAGGACTCAGAAAGTAACTAAAAATGCTAGAAACTAGATTCTAAACTATAGTTAACAGGTACTTTTCTTTTGGGAGCTGTTTGAAATTAAATCAACATATATTCACCTCCATATAGCATATGCCAAATGTCTACTTACTAAAAATTAGTAAAGATACATACAAAATTGGTAGTTCGTGGAGAGGGCTGTGCAAGCTATCAAAAGCATATCAGAAATAAAGGAATACATAATTTAATTTAATTACACCTAACCACAACTCTTAGCATAAAGTCAGCTTTTAAAACAATAGCAAAACATGTACTGCTGTTATAGGGTACAGTAAATAACTAGTTAGCTGGCTAATGTTAGACATACTGATCCATATTTGTGACTCTTTGTTAAGAGATTGTAAAATTGTTTAGACAGAGAATAAAGGAAAACAAAAGTGAAACTGAAAAGCTGAATATTTATCATTCAGAAACACATTTTATCACAAAGAATTTACAGAATCATAGTCAAATTTAACAAAAATATCAGTAAAGTGATGCTAAACAAATGGAAGAACATGAATCATTTTGTAATGCTACATTCACACGCTATCGGAATTATTTTACATACGTAATTTCCTACTCGGAAGTTGCACGTGAACGACTCCTCAAGTCATAATTACAACTGTGAAACTCTGAGATAATTTTGATACCCGGGTATCCGGGTTGGGAGGTGACATAAACATGCAACATGGTGGAGGAGAGTCAAGTTTCTGTAGTGAATGATAGGTTTTATTATTTTTTCTAAAAGCAGCAAAGTGTTATTGCTTGCTGTTTCGGACATATATCAGAAAGCAGTGGTGTAGTGGTGTCTGAAGAGGCATACTGTGAATTTATGAAATTTCAGGTGGATATACGCAAAATCCTAAGAAATATAGGTGGGCATATGGCGTATGCTTGCGTATTCCCAAGACTACGCTACTGTCAGAAACCATTCGATGCATATTGTAAATTTTTTAACAGAAACAAATTGCATGTATTTGACCAAAATTTCATTATCATTAGCAAGCTGACAGACTAACAGGTATTACGGTGTCAAAATAAGAGTTCCCCAAGAAATATACAAGAATGAAACTGGCGTCCTCCATGTTTTCTGTTCTTTCTATTTACAAAGAACTTTAATGAGACACTCATAATTATGACTTCAGAATTGGGAATTAGGATAATTCTGATAGCATCTGTTTATTTTTAAAAGAATAAGAATACATAAATGCCTCATGGTTTATGACAATGTTGCGGTCAAGGTAAACGTTTATACTTCAAGTATTGTTGAGTGTTTTCCATGCAGCATGTTTTGTACTGATTTTAATCAATTCAGAAGTTATATCATGAATAGAATAAAGAGCAACAGTAGGTGTTAAATGAAGTGGGATGGTCTAAAATGCATTTCTGAAGCTTTGCTCCTACCCTTCACCTTCAGCATGCTCTTAGATGGGATCGTTGGCATGGTTACCTCCCCTCCGTCAACACTGCACCACGGTGAATACCGTGTGTCAGGTTGTGAAAGCGAGGGGGGTGACTTATAAATGGAGAAGAAAAAAAGGATGGGGTGTCCCGAGCGAGAGAGATGGGTTGCAAGGTCATAACGGCTTGTCAGAAGTGGGGCAAACATGGGGGATTCAATTGGAGGGAAATACGAGACAAGGTTACGGATCTTGCTCTGAAGAGAGGGGACCCAACAAGACCCTCTGAGTCAGTGTGGCAACCAGGGAGTGCATTGATGGAGACACCAGTCTGACAGACTGAGGACACGACAGGAGACATGTTGTTGTTATTTTGGCTTGAGATTGTTTTGCTGTGTTTAGGGAGTTGATACAAGGGTTGGTGGACAGTTTTTCATCCCAGAGTTGTTGTTTTTTCCACTCACAACTAATTCTCTTCTCTGCTGACGTATGTACTGGCCGAGAGCTGGGCTATAAGTTTGACCAATAGCCAGACGAGTTTCATTCCCTCCCGTCCGGCCCCCCGTCATTCACATGAAACGATTGCAGCAATTAGCAAACAACATGGTGATAAAGTATATTTTATGTCGCTCCCCTCCCCAAATCCTCTTCCCTATTCCCAAACTACCCTGGTTGCGTGCACACTGGCTTGAACTTTTACACTTCGAAGAAGGAGGAATATCGGAGATTTGGCATTTGTGTTGTGAGGATAAGTGTCTGGAGTTTATTTCTATTTTTTGTGCAGACGGAGACTTCTTGGATGTACAGTTCGAGTAAGTGTTCTTTGTTCATTATGTTTGGTGTATTGTGATTTAAACTGATTAGTTTAGTAGTTTTTACAGACACATAGATGTTTTATTTGTTCATATAAAATTTTGAGGGAGTTCTTATTTATTCTCACATAGCCACATTGTCTAAGAATTTGGGCTGTCAAAAAGATAAAAATTGTAAATCAAATTGATAATTTGATGTGCCGATTAATAAATCGAATTAATTGCAATTAATTACATTAATCAATATTTACTGAAAAAGGCCCTCAAATTAAGATAATTTAGTATATAATAATTAAAATAATTATAAATAGCCTTTATATAATATAATATATATAAATATTGTAATTCAGATCATTCAAATACATTACATCATATTTTGTGGCAGCAGACAAATAAAGCTTTTAGACAATACAAAAAGTGGCTTTAAAAATCAAAATATTGTTTGAATTATTTATTCAAAACAAAATTATTGGCCTACTTCTGTCTGTGTTTTTTTATTTTTTATTATTGGTCTATGTACTCATGCATTAGATGGACGCTTTTGGAACATCTCTCTCATTTGTTCTAGTCATAAGTGCTGTGTTTTTAGAATGCAGTGTCAAGTTAAATGTAGTTTGAAACTTCAGAATCCCTTCATTCTGTTTTGCTTTGTCCAGCAGTCTTTGAGCAAAACAGCGCATCATCTGAAGGCAGTGCTGTCTGCTCTCGTTGTTTCAACGAGGCACATTGCATGTACAGCTGACTACTCTCAAAGTGCTGGGTAAGTTATTTAAAAATAGCAATCCACTACAAATTATTAATTATTTATCTAAAATTTTAATCAGATTACTTTACTAATTACTTAATCGAAAAGTAATCATATTACTAATTACTTTAAATTACTTTCTAAAACACTTTTCCACTCAACAAATTCAAAATAATGTCTAAATTTCTTTCTTGTTCATTGTTACACACAAATCAAATACTTACCTCACATTTCTCCTTTACAATGACTCGTTACAAGGCCATAATTCAGGTATTCTACATAAATAATACATTAGAAATAAGCATAGCCCTATAATGTACTTAAAGCTGCACTACGTAAGATTTTTTGGTTACAAATTAACAAATTGACATAAATAAATGAGTACATAAACAATCAGTATTCAAAACAATGTCGTTACCTTTCCCAGATTCGCTACGGTAAGCCTATAAAAATTATTTGAATTTTGAGCAGTCAGGTCGGATTTGGCACGAAATGTAGTTCATCCTTGCATCATTATGTCAAGTCCATAAACACAGGAAAGAAGCACGGCTGTCTCATGTTCCAGTTGGGAAACTATGCTGTTCAGTTCAGTCAGTCACACTCAAGCAGTTCAGGACAGCATCACAGCAATCTGGATGGATGTTTATCTGTTATCCGTTTGGAGAAGTTTTTACCTGCTATAATGCTTGGATATGTGGTCTGGTAGGGTTGTTGAAGCTAATTTGTCATGCTTGTATGAATCGAACATTACTCATGTGTTATCCAATAGCAATGTATCTACGTTGTTGGGGGAAGTTAATGTGACATGTTTACTAATATTTATGACAACTGAATTTAACTTCATGTAATTTTTATAATGCATATTTAAGAATATTATTTTCATGTTTAATAAAGTACATTTTATCACCATCATTACTGAATTATCATTTTATGTTTTTAGTTTACGATGATGTTGTGTGCATTGCATAGACATACTATTGTAGTATTACGGTTCACTTGCATTATCAATGGAGGCTGTACAATATGATTTAATAATAATAAAGTCTTCCATTGAACTCGTATCAGCCATATCACGAGTTTCACCTCTTAAATTGATAAGTGTAGTACAATACAAACATTAATAGAATATAAAATAATCATATTAATATACAGTATACTGGTAACTGATGGTGAATGAGGTAATTAAGTCCCCTATTCTCTATGTAATAGCGCTTTGAGTGTACTGTCTGAAAAGTGTAAAATTCATTCATTCAAAATATGTAAATACGAGTATTTTTCTTCTTCATCAAAGCAAGTAATATTTCAGTTTTAAATGTTTAATTGTATAACATAATATCAACATGAAAATAGCACATTATGTCTCCGGCTCTGAATATCTCCCAGTCAAGATCACACACAGGCGATGACCAGGTAAGCTCAAATCATGAAAATCATCCGCCAGAAGAACAGTGCCGAAACACGACTGACATAAACAGTTCTTCTGCAAATGGCTTGCAATTTTAAGTTTCAACCACAGATGTCGCTAGAGAGCACAAAGTTACATAGTTCAGCTTTAAAAGTAAATTAATTAAAAGTCAGCAACTGTAATCTGATTACAAGAATTTAAAAATGTAATGCATTACATGAATTTTTTTTTACTAAAAAAAGTAATTAGATTACAGAAACTGATTATTTTGTAATTGGATTATATCCAACACTGCCTTCTACTGCTACAGATTCGCAAAAACTTCAAGGTGGTGCATCAAGCTTGAATTGCTCCGATGGAAGAAACATTCCTTATTACAAAATTTGTGTATGGGTCGGGGTATGATTAATTGCATTTTTACACGCCAATTTTCATATAATTAATCACACTAAATTGATGTGTTAAATCAACAGCCCTAGTAAGCATATATGACTACTTCTGCAATGGTTAATATTCACAGCACTTTACGTGCTTTCCGTAAGAGAATATCCTTGTTAGAGAATCTGTGTGTATTTCTGTGCTCCGAACTTGCATGTGGATTAAAAAAATAGCTAAAAGAAAAAGGCTGGGAGAATCTGCAGGAGAATGAATGAATTAGTCAAGGGTCAGCGATGATTCTCATTAAAAACAAATTACTGATGTTGAGAAGGGACAGCTGTGTGACTGAGGTCTAATAGTCCAGCCACTCCTGCTGAAGACTCAAAACCAGTCCACCCGCCCCACACTCTGCCAACCACCCAACTACCCCTCCGCCCTTCTCCATCCTATAACCCCCTGGGAGTGCTGTCAACCTGGCAGATGGGGGAGACAGGAAGTGGCAAAGACCCCGTCCCACTGGGACCTCAACTGAAATAAAGCAGAGGTGAAAAAGGGGATTGGGAGAATGACTACAGCAGGAAGGCCGATGTATAAATGGTGAGAAGGAATGAAGGTGTATTAGGATTAGTCATTTTGTCTCTGTCCACAGCTGTAATTTTCATCATAACTTCCTTTTCTTCAGGAACATGTAGGAATGTGAACTATGCTGTCCAGAACCATAAAAAAGGTTACAAACTCAAGTCATTATGATGGTAACTTGGATCAATTGTGTCCAGGGGGCATTATGCACCTATTGTCAATTTCATGAACATTCAGAAGTAGCATTTCAATTTCCTGTGTGATTTCTTGGCTCACTTGGTGCCCTAGCAAAATAACACATGACACGGGGGAAAACAATTTTTAATAACTTAGTAGTTATTTTAATGTGTTGAAGAGGTGTTACAGGGGTACAGTTTTCATTTAGCATGCAATGAGACCTAACATTTATTTAAAACCAGACATTTATTTATATGTACTGTATATAAAACCAAGCCAGTGATTACCATGTGTTTTTGTTGTGTGGGATAGAGCAGCTCTGACCTTGTTATAATAACTCTTTGAGATCCATGTGAGGAAAAAAGTAATAAGAGTTTCAAGTGACAGTTGACAGTTGCGATTCGATTGGGAATTTATTCTTGTGAATGAGCGATTTCTGCCAAAGCAGAACAATAAACACTCAATAAACAATTTTAAGATGAGTTTCATCCCCTTAAGTAATCTTTACTATAAGATGAGATATCATTTAAGTTTTATTAATGTAATTTTGTGAAGCAGTACACAATTCAATTTGATGGAATTTTGTTATGAAATCTTAAAAATAGGCTCAAATATTTTTTCAACACTTTTTTAAACCTACAATAATCAGCTTAATTGTCTACAAAATATGTATGGAAATTGCATTCAAAATCGGTTTCACTCAAAATCTGAGGGGGAACATTTGAATAAACATGACGCTTCTGACTGACCTATGGATGTGTGTGAATTTTGTGCCGGTGAAGTTAATAATTGATTGACAGGCCAACAAGGGGTCAAATACTGTAAATTGTAAAGTGTGTGCAGTTAAGACTCACCAGGTACCATCCCTGTGAGAGAGGGTGTGGAGTAACTACCCTGCCCAGTTGGAGGGACATGAGGGGGGTATCCAGGAAGCGTGGTGCTTGCCAGGTCACGACCTGTAAAGATTAAAAAAATAATAATAATTTCTAGCATGAAAAGCGCCAAGTCCTTGGGGAACAGTTTATTGATCTGAGTTCTCATTGACACGTTCCAATCACCACAACCCCTTATGAAGCAATTTCATCTATAATTATACAGTAAAATTGGCTTTGACCTTTAATTCCAATAAAATGTGTTGAAATAATGCCATAGCAATGTGACCACAGTTTCTAGCTTTTGTGCATGCGATCTTTGGATATATCAACATGTAACAAAAACATTGTCAAATTCTAAAAGAGTTGTAATCAGTTATAATTATTGCTATGACCATGACACATCCTTTTTGGAATTATGATCTTCTTACTGGTAATAAACATGTTATAAACAGGCTTTAAAGGTGTAATAAGACAACTTATGCATTTTAGTACATGCAGTTTCCAACAAAACTAAAAACTTAAAACGAAAGATGAAGAAACACATTTGTTAAATCAGATTTGATAAATGTACTTAAATTGGTGTTATTTTTTTTTTTACAATGCAAATGTAGCACTGATCTATGCTTTGGCCTATTAATTCAAAGAGGTGACACTTTATGAGATTGGTAAACTAGCAACATTCTGTTTAACCATCCCAATTAATACAGCCATCTCACTTTTTTGTCAGATCACTACAGGTCGGCCCCAGTAATAAAACCTCTAGTATAATTATGCACTGATGTATGACAGGGTCTGGCTGTCTCTACTATTATTGCACAACATGCATGTCCCCTGTCTCCTTCTTGCTCTTCAAGCATGATTCACTAAAGATGGAAGTGCATTCAGAGGAACACATGTTTCTCTAAATTATTTTATTTTTTTAATTTGATAGAATACTTTTTCATTGATCAGTTTATTGAAATTAGATGTAGGCAGTTTTAGGAATGCTGACATGTCCTGCAGTGTGACATGTAATACTACTATTCTAAAGCTTTTTTAAACAGCATTTTGCAAATAATTTTATAATTATTATGTATGCATTTATTTGGCCATATTGATTGAGAGAATACATTGAATATTTGTACTTTGTACAAGACCATTTAAAATGAGCAAGTGAATGCAAGTGGTCCCTTAAAAGGTAAAAAGAAATGGTGACTAGTCACAGCACCAAAAATACACTTTCCCCTATGTATTCATGTAAATTTTAACCTAAAATATTTGTATTGATTTAAAAAAAAGTTAGGAAATTAGGGGTTGCAAAGACTAGTTGAATAGTCTATGCATTAGTTATTGTTGACTAGTTGCTTTCCGCGTGTTTTACATAATGCTTCCGTGGGAAATACTGTGGGTGGCGAAATTCCAAAACGTAGGATGGCAAGGGAAAAAACATTCATATTAATGTGGAAAGCTCTACCTGATGGTTTAGGGTTAGGTTTAGGGGTTGGGTTATAGTTTCTCTGACCAATCAGGTAGCACTTTTCTGACAAATATATCTTCACCCACAATCATCTGTACAACAGTTGCAAGAGGAGGGGTACACCACAAGCAGCTACAGGTAATCCAGGTGACACTAAAATATGTTCAGAAACTTATGTTAACTTTTAGCTACGTTACATCTTGACGTATGCCTACATGTTGTTACACATTTCTAATACAAAGGTGCTTATGAGGAGACAACATAATGGTTGATGTTTATTCCATCTGATTTGTTCTCAAACAAAACAACACTCAGAATGTTGCTCATAATCATTCATTGAGGTGTCAAACTTCATTCACGCATTTCAATGGCAACCAATAGGACCCCAGGCACAGACTAGCTGGCTATCTAATGCGTGATGACATGTAGCTACGTTGCTATTTTTTAAATTACATATAACTATCTAAAACCTATAACATTGTAGCGAATATATATATTTTTTTCTATTGTATACTGTGAAATTCAATAGGTAGGGGAGTTGAATTTCTGCCCCACCTTGTGTGGCATCAGTCAAAACTCTAGAGATTATTGATTACAGCTCATTAAAATCAGATGAGGATGGTTAAATAAAAAGATTAATGAAAGATTTAACTTGTTAACCATTTCACAATGATCACTGCTCATTTCTAAATGTAACTCTCTCTCTCTCTCTCTCTCTCTCTCTCTCTCTCTCTGTTGTGTGGATGTATAACTGTATTAGGCTACATGACATGGCTGTCAGAGTGAATCATCTCTCAGTCTGCATATGGTGTTGATCTATAGACTGCAGCCCATTCATCATAATAAACAACATAACTCTCAGTTTATCCATTCCCTTCAACACAGCCACCGTTTAAAGCTTTGTAGAGCCTGTGGGGAGGAGGGAGGCAAGAACAGAGTCAGAGGAGGGAAACGGAATACTTTATCAGAGATTTTAAAGGGCTGATGACAGGGCTAGACTGGGAGTAAAAACCAGCCCTGGAAATATTCAGCCCATGTGGCCCGTTCCCCCATGTGTTCTGTTAAGTTGCCATGTCGGGGAGTTGTACATTTTAAGCATAAAGTATATTTCAGTTTTGACATGAATGCTTAGCGTCTGCATACGGTACAGTGCTCAGCCTTTTAAAAATATAATTCATTTGACTGTGCACGCATATGTCTACAACTGCTATGAGATACTGGACTATTTCTCTTTAAGAGTTTAGACCCATAAAGATGTCTTTATATTCCTTCAGACTTGAGTCATACAAATGCAGGCATCTCTTGGCCTCGTCACACACACATTCTTGATGTGCACATACACTGTTGTTGTTTCCACCTTCAACTCCTGTTGTTTAGTGCTGATTACATCTTCTTATAGCACTTTTTTGTCACAGCAACAGCTCAACAGTCAGTGTTGGCACCTTGTTGATCCATAAATTAGTGCAAATAATTCCAGGCACATGTGCATATTACACATTCAGAGTATGCATTTACATGACATTTATGCTTTTGGTAGATGGTTTTATCCAAAGTGACTTACAGTGCATTCATACTGCACATCTGATCAGTTTGTGTGTTCCTTGGGAATCGAACCCATGATCTTGGCAATACTAGCGTCATGCTCTACCAGTTGAACTACACGAACCCCTATGCACAATTAGAAAAAATGAGCCACACACATTCAGTGCTCGAACACTTTGCTAAAGACAAAATTTGTGTCATGCATCCTGTACACAGACGCCTAGCATTCATGTCTGAACAAAGTATACTTTGGGCTTAAGGTGACAGGAAGACATTAGTGAAGACTGGATACTAATTCACTCTGGGTCAGTGGACAGGGCAACAGCAAGAAAGACAGAAAGGGACAGAGAGAAAGATGGACCCTTCAGAGAAAGAGCAGACAAGGTCTGGGGCCAGATTCACGAAACATTCTTAAGAAGAAATTTCTTCTTATTTACCAATTTCTTCTTAATTTCTAACTTAAGAAAAAAGTTATGAATATTTTGTATTCCCGAAAAAACTTCTTAAGAAAGTTCTTATCTTTTTTCTTAAGATTGTTCTTAAGACAAAACTTAAGAAGGATTCAAATTCTCGGGAAAAACTGTTCATCGTACATAACATTTTAAAGTTAGGATAACCTCACAGTTGCCTTAAATCCTAAAAGGTAATATGTTTAATGAATTAACTGGGGTTTTCATGATGAATTTGAAGTCACAATGGGCTGTTTACATAGAAATGTGATTTTAGACCAAAAAACGTTTTTGACTGTTTTGTGTTTAATTATATTTTTATTTTCAGCTTTCAAACCATGTAAATGTTATCACCAAATTCAAACAATAAATGTTGTTTTCAAGCTTATTAATGTGGTGACCAATCATGCTAACGGAAGCGCTGTATATAGCGTTCTCTCTCCGTGATCTTTAAGTTAGGATGACATTGTCATCTTTAGAGTTCATAGAAACATAATAATTATAACATTAGAAAGCTGAGACTTTCTTTTTCACCCCCATCCACATCCCTAATGGAGATGGGCACAGCGGAGACAGACTCCGCCACCCTTTCCCATTTACCCGCCTCAAAATTTCCGACGTGATATTATTATCAAGCTTCCCAAGGAGAACCTTTTCCTTGCAGTAATTTCCTCAGCTCTTTTCTACTAATGTCAAATTAAAAGTTATCAAATGTTAGCAGCAAGTAAATTCTCCTATGATGGGTAGTGTCGTTAAACTAACACATCTCACGCACTTTACATAAAACATTTTTTAACAAAATTATCGCGAGGTGCTTGCTACATTAAAAAAAAAGGTTAATAGATAAAGGTAACATTATGATTTAGCAGTGCTGAAGTATTGAATTTGGCTATGTGACAAGGCAAGATTATGAGCAGGCTGATTAGACAACGTCAAAGCCTGTCTTTTTATTATAAGAAAAAAATTAAGATGTTCTTAAGAAAATATTTGAGAACTTCTTAAGAATTTTTCCAGAATTGCACTTAGGAACGTTCTTACGAACTTCTTACAATTCATATATATTTATAATATGTTATTTTGGGCTTTCTTAATTTTTTTCTGAAGACCATTTTCGTGAATCTGGCCCCTGGTCCTCTGAGAGACATTGTCATTAGACTGAGGAATGAAAGAATGAAAGAGGATAGACAGAAAAGATACAGATAAAATCACTGAAATTATCTGGTATATGTGTTAGAGACAGGACCTGGGGGTTGTGTATATATACTCACTGAGCACTTTAATGTGATTATCTAATCAGCCAATCATGTGGCAGCAGTGCAATGCATATAATCATGCAGATATGGGACAGGAGCTTCAATAAATGTTCACATCAACCATCAGTATGGGGAAAAAATTTGATATCAGTGATTTCAACCATGGCATGATTGTTTGTGCCAGACGGGCTGGTTTCACTATTTCTGTAACTGCTGATCTCCTGGGATTTTCACGCACAACAGTATGTAGAGTTTACTCAGAATGGTGCCAAAAATAAAAAACATCCAGTGAGCGGCAGTTCTGCGGACAGAAAAGCCTTGTTGATGAGGAAGGTCAATTGAGAATGCCAGACTGGTTAGAGCTGACAGAAAGGCTACAGTAACTCAGATAACCACTCTATACAATTGTAGTGAGCAGAATAGCATTTCAGAATGCACAACATGTCAAAGCGGAAGGGCTACAACAGCAGAAGGCCATGTTGTGGTCATTGCTTAGTGAGTGTGCATGCAGTACTGTGCAAAAGTCTTAGGCACATAAGATGTTTCACAGAAAAATGTGTCTGCTTTAGTATGTCAATAGGAAATATAAATTTTAGACTCCCAAACATTCCTTTTGCAGACAGAATAGAATAGATTAGAATAAAAGAACAGGGAGCCCTGCAACAGATGGCATGGCCCCCAAAGAGCTCCCCACTGAACATCGAATCAGTCTGGGATTACATGAAGAGACAGAAACAATTGAGACAGCCTAAATAGATAGAAGAACTGTGGTGAATTCTCCAAGAAGTTTGGAACATCCTATCTGCCAACAACCAAGAAAAATTGTGTCCAGGTGCACCTAGAAGAATTGCTGCTGTTTTGAAGGCAAAGGTGGTCACACCAAATATTGATTTAGGTTTTTTATGTTTACTGTACTTTGTATGATGTTAATTGATTTAAAGACATCCTCACTATGCAACATTTTTCACAAGTGCCTGAAACATTTGCACAGTACTGTATATATACAGTATATAAGGCTATATAAGGCAAAAATACCAAAAAATACAAAATCGCTTCTCTGCTATTTCTACTGTAGTCTTAATACATAGATGTCTAAATGTTCTTGCATGAATGTGTCATTCATAAATTGGAAATAAAATATGATTAGTAATGGAGATGAAAAAAATGCTGATTTCTGTTCTGCCGATAGGGGGCACCATTATGCAAACATGAGTAACCCACTCTGTCTTTCCACATGATCCATTGCCTAAGTAATTCATTCTTCCTTTCTCTCCCTCCTCACACACACAGACACATGCACACAGTCTAGATGTACAGGTTTCAATCTACCTTGTCAGATGGTCCACAAATCCCAATCACATGATTCCCTCGTTAGAGCTACTGTCCAAGCGGCTCTTAATTAGCGCTCCCTTACTCCCAAATGGAGTCAGAGAGTGAGGGAGAGGAGGAGACAAGTATATAGTAATTACAGGTCTCCATCCACTCACTCTGTCCCTTAGGATACTGAGTCTGAATCTAAATCACTGTTTATCAGGTTTGATAATACTCTCATCTCACCAGTGACCTAGTGTTGGACTGCAAGGATTTTAGTACCCATGTGATACAAATATGGGTGTTTTGACCAAAATACTAAATCACATTATAAGTTTTATTTATTTGTATTTATTTATTATAATTTTTTTATGGTAATGGAGATTTTTGCTAATTCAGTTTGCAGAGTATACTTCAGTTGTGTCTGGTGTTGACTGTGCTAAGCACAACCTGCTCTGTATTTTGCTCCCATGTGTAAATAACATAAAGCAGTCCAGTTTAGAAATATCTACCACTTTTTTTACTACTGATGATTTTAACTATTGGTGATCAGTTTATGTCCGTTTATGTCAGTGTTTGTGTAGATTTATATTTGTGTTTGATGGGATAATAATGGCCTTTTCAATGCAAATACACACAAACAAAAATGAGTTGAAAATAAATAGGATCTTTGTTTCGACAAGGACTGTTCAAAATCAATTATGTTCCTGCAGGGCCAAGTCCTACGGAGCTCCTTAGAGGACAGGGTGAGATATTTTGTGTTCCCTCGCAATAAACTAACCATGGTTTACAACAGTAACCATAGCTGAACAATGGTATTTGTAGTGAAACCACTGTAACCTCAAAATTTACCATTGTTTTACAATAATAACTATAGTTCAGCTATGGTATTTGTAGTAAAACCATAGTAACTATACAGAAAACTATGGTAATAAAAATCATTATGTTGTTGTTACTATGGTTTTACTACAAATACCATAGTTCAACTAAGTTTCCGCCAAAAAAATTTACTACAGTCATGGTTACCACAATATTGCTATAGGCCTTGTAAAACCATGGTTTCCGCCAAAACGCAGTGTAGTAACTACGATCATGGTTACTTCAATATTACAATAGTTAAATCATAGTTAATTGAATCCAAACCATGGTTTCAGCCCAAAAAACATTCAGAGTATCTTCAGGGTCGCAAATTCATCTCTCATGCTCTGGACTGACTACCACCCCTGGAATCACGAGTTTGAATCCAGGGTGTGCTGAGTAACTCCAGCCAGGTTTCCAAAGCAACTAATTGGCCCGGTAGACACGTTGGGTAGAGTCATGTGGGTTACTTTCCTCGTGGTCGCTATATGGTGGTTCTCGCTCTTGGTGGGGCACATGGAGGGTTGTGCATGGATGCTGTGGTGAATAACATGAGCCTCCACACACGCTAGGTCTCCGCGGTAACAAGCTTGTTACCGAGTAACAAGGTGAGTAACTGTGCCACCACAAGGAATCAGAGCACATTTGGAATTTGGCATGCCAAATTGGGGAGAAAATCAAAAAATGAGTCAATTATTTCCCTGCTTGTGGTCTGACACAAAAAAAAAGTGTATCCTTTTAACCCTTCCGTGTTTGATATTGTGCATTGTGTATTGTGTGTGTTTCTTTCAGTGAAAAGAAACAAAAAGATCTTTATAAGGATGACGTTTTGCAAATATAATAATATAAAGCAAGCGATATATCCCTCTGTCTGATGGGCACGAGAGCTGTTTTATATAAGCGGCACTTATTGAGACTGATTGCGTTCATTGTGAACACATGAAACTTAAGATACTTTGCTCTTGGCTTCCTTTCGTTCTGAAAGCCGAAGCCGCTCCCGTCTCCTCCTACTATAATTCTTCTGCAACTCCAAAGGCACCGCACGAGGGAGGCACATGAGGACTGGAAATAGAGCGCAGAGATGTGAGGAGGATTTGTCACCTTCCCAGCCTTGCGTGCCCCTTCTCCTCCAAACCAAGCGGCTTCGCCCATTCAGTACGATCACTGTTATTGCCTGGGCTGAGCCCACTCAGACACAGCACTTGCTGAGATTAATTGCATTTAATTGTAAGTGCATATAACTTGAAAAATTTTGATCTCGGCTCATTCAGAAAGCCAAAGCCACTCCCCTCCCCTCCCATCATCACCTGGGCTGAGTCCATACTGACACAGCACTCAGCGAGATTGATTGTGTTAATTGCAAGCATGATACTTGAAATGCTTCGCTCTCTGCTTGCTTTTGGGCAAGCTGACGCTGGTCCCCTCTCCTCCCTGTATCTAGCAAGGATGGGATCCGGAGCATGGAGAAGATGATGAAGATGATTTGTCGCCAACCTGAGCCCTGCATCTCTCCTCTTCTCAATCTCAAGTGGCTTTACCTGTTCAGTACACCTGTGGCGATTTACAGCAGAGCTATTTTGTTTTTGGGCTTTCATTAGTGAGACATGTACATGCTCAGGCTTACCGTAATTTACTCCCGTGGACTTGAAAATGGGACAAGCAGCCTCTGAGAGTTTCTCGCTTGGGCCTCAAAAAAAGGATGAATGCTGTTCACCGTGTTGGCGCGCCTCCGAGTTTCACCACTGGTGCCATTCTTTCCAGAGCTGCATGAGCAGCTTATAATGGCTTGACGTTCTTCCTAGTCAGTGAGAGTTCCGGTCTCTGGCACTGCCTTTGTGATACTTGTTAAATGTTTCAAGATTTGGCACTTTGGCCACCAAGGTCTCTGCCCAGTAAACTGTATTTTAATACACTCCTTTGCATATTTATTTCTTCATTTATATCAATTATCTTTTATAATAACACTTCACATTTTAATATCTACAATGAAAATGCATGATAGTGTCATTTATGCAGCAATGTTGCTGATTAATACCAGCTGCATTCAAAAGCACAACCTTGCAGTCGTGTCGCAGGTAATTGAATCATAAGTCTCCCAATGCTCAGTGGATCAACACCCTTGCCAGTGCCCGAATTCATGTTCATGATATAGGCCTTCTGATTCATGACATTCATGGAGCTAGGGAGCTGATTAGCCTTTTTCAAACTTCCGCTAACAACAACGGCTATTGAAATGTGAGCAAGATCTGCTGGAATCAAAGTCATCATGCAAATTAAATAGCATGTAAATATTTGAACTGACTTTAAACTTTTTTGGTGAAGATCTCTAATTAAGATCTTAATTATGGGACAAGAACATCCTGATAATTTTAAGGAAGGCATATTGCAACGGAATCCAGCACATTCACTGAGATATTTAAGCTGTTACTAGTGCTTTTGGTCTAGTCCTAGACTACACTGTTAATAAATAACTCATGAATTCTCAGCCATTTAATTCTCTGTCTGGTTGGGTCGGCTCTGCATTATCGCAAGTGAAAACAGCACATTGTGTGCTGAGAAAATCATCGGCAGCCAGTTCACATCCCTCACACACCGGTACAGCTCCAGAATGAGAAGCAGGACAGGGAAAATCCCGTCTGATCGCTTTCACCCTGGACACTTTCATAAACATGGAGACTGCTGTCATCTCTCTCATTCAAATGCTCTTCACATTATCATAAAACAAAAAGTGTTGTAAAGTTTCACATTCAGGATATAAATTAAACTCATTTCACATCATTAAGCCAAACCAACTAGGACATACACCTTTTATATAGCACAAGGCAACATAGAAATGTTATCATCCCTATCAATAAAAGAACTTAATTACAATTGTGAAATGTTCAGAAAAATATCCCTTTCATCAGACAAGCCTTTTTTCATGAGACTGTTTCTTATCATTTTTGAGAAATGTATGTAGCTAATAGTCTTACTCTGTTAACCTGTAATGGCTCTTATGGCTGCTCATCATCATCTTAAAGTCTGTAAATCTATGCTGAAAAATCAGATATAGTGCTTACGTCAATATGCACATGTTAATACTGTTATAATTTGTATTAAATGCATTGTTTACTGCACAGTTCTTTATTGCTCTATGCTGCTGTTACTGGGATGGCAGGGTTAATGTACATTGTGTGCAGGCCTGGCTCCACAGGGGGGCCTGGGTGGGCCTGGCTTTTTGAGCATAGAAACTCAAAAGAGACTGCATCATAAGTAGCTGAATCATTTGGGAAAAGATGATAAATAATTTCTATGTACAGTATATTATATTGTGAATCATTGTAAAATCATACAGAAGAGGTAAGAAGCATTATTCGAGACAAATGTATACTAAAGTAATAGCCGCAAACACATAGCATAAGTAGCTATACCCTGTGTGAACACGAATTCGGCAAGGGTGTTTATCCACTGAACATTGGGACACTTACGGTTCAATCACCTGTGACACAATAACGAGCTTGCGCATTCAAGCGCAGCTGTTATTAATCAGCACCATCGCTGTATAAATGACACTATCCTTCATATTCGTTGAAGATATTCAAACGTACAGTGTTATTATGAAAGATAAATGACATTAAATAAAGAAATAAAAATATAAATTAGTGTATTTTAAACCTACTTTTAACAACTCTACAACCTCATTCACACTGGACTCCTATCCTGATTCCAGGATACTGCCGGGATCAGACTGTGTGAATGCAAGCAGGTGCCGGAATGCCAGGAAATTTTATCCCGGGATCAGACCCTAGTAACATTGCTGGGATCAATCCAGAACGTGTTTGTGTGAAGAAAAGCAGAGCTGATACCGTAAAGGATGTGTGTCGTAGTGATACGGCCATTGGTGTTGATGTAAATTTTTGTCCACCGGTTGGTGTTGTCTCTTCCAGGGTGGAGTTTAGGAGCAGGTGTTCTAAATTACCTGAGATGAGAGCTGGAATAAGCAGCCCATAAAAAGGCCCTTCTCCCCAGTGTGTTTGCCTCCTCTCACCAGCACCTGGATCTGCTTTTTGAATTCTTTTTGGATTTATTATGTTATTTATTTATTTTTTTTATAATTAATAAACATTTTTATATTATATTAAATAAGTTAGGCCCCGTGCCCCCCATCTAGAATCGCCACTGACCAGAAGAAAGCTAATAATGCTAATCGTGTCTTTCTCATTTACATGGGCAACAATTAAGTGGTATGCATTAAAGAACAACATGAAATGAATAGTAAATGTTTAATCTTGTTCAAAAACTAAATAAATAAAGGGTTTAAAGTAACATGTACATGCCGCATCATTATAACATAAAAGTTATTGGAGCGGTCTCACATAAACGCTCCAGAAAAATATTTCAGTTGCATAAGCACAACAGCATAACAGCAAGCAGTGTCCTGAAGCACCTTTTTCTCATTGTGAGTATGCGAACAAACACCGTAATCATTACAGACAGGGAACGTGCATTCCGGAAAAAAAGGCAAGGTAAAAGACTCAGATGAAAATTACAGTAATGTAGTATTTAAACAGGAGCCGCCTGTAGTTCATATAAAACAGTACTACATTGCATATTAGAGAAACAACAGTAAGCGTACTGTATTTGGTAAACGGTATGTTGTTGTAAATTATAATAATATTACCATATGATTTTATTTTAAGTAATGTACTGGCATCTGTGCTGCCAGTAATGTACTGTAAATTAACAGGATGTTTTTTTACAGTGTTAATTATACATTAGAAACACAACCACAACCAAACAGTACGCTTTTACCAGTTTTGTAATGACTAAATATAGCTTTTTATAAAAACCTATAGGTTTTAACTCGCCACAGCGCTTGCAACCTTACAACAAGAAAATTTATTTATTTATATTTTCCAACACATTAGGTTCCAAATAATACATTTCTGGTTTTCTCCCAAATATAGCTTTTATTTTCTGTTTCAAAGCTTGTAGAAATCATGATCTAAAAGATGACATTTGCCTAGATGCTTCTCAATGCTTAATCGCAGCGTAACAGTTAGCATACAATGTGTATATTACTGAATCGAATGCACAACTTAACTGCTTCAGGGCAGAATCATTGAAAATGATTAGTTTTTAGAAAAATATAATATTTCTGTTATTTAATATTAATAATATTGCAATGCATCTTGATACTGTGAATTGTTTTAGTTTGTATGTTTGTTTTCTTTTTTTTTTTTTTTGACAGTTTTCACTTTCAATCTTTATTGTCCTTGTGAGGCATTTCAGTTGGTAGACAGCAGCCAATAACACAAAAACAATTAACATCGAACAAAACAAAAATGATCTTATGAGCAATTCATAAAAGTAGACCTTACTGCTGGAATAGAATAAAAAAAATTGGCTATCATGCAGATCTCACACAGGGACCAGCTATTCGCCATCTGCGCAGACGATGAAATTAACCGTCAGTTTAGTTTTACCGTACACAGTTTATTTGTTTACAAAAAGATGAAAGAGTGGGCTTTTTGAAAGAAAAGACGTGTTTATCAGTAAACTCAAGACATCACACCATGATATCACTTTTGTCTTTATAGGATTGTCTCGGGATGTGTGTGAATGCGAGCACAGATTACAGGAAAGCTCTTGCAGTGGGAACGAACAAATTTTGGAGTCCCAGAACAGTTGCCAGAATGACTTTTCCTGGTATTAATCCCGGGATCTCTGTGTGAAAGGGGCTTAATATTTAAAAGTTTTTTTTTTCTTTCATCGTCATTATGCACAGTAAAACCAATTGCCTTAATAAAATCAAGTAAATATACTTATTTGGCTCAAGTAAAGTGGACTATTCCTAGTTCACTTTACTTGAGGCAAATAATTACATTTACTTTTTTAAGGCAATCGGTTCACATGCTTTTTTAAGTAAGGTTAACTAATTAGATTTTACAGTGTGGATGAAAGACATTACAAAAAACATCTCTTTTAAAGAGAAAATAACGCTTTGACATCATATACTTGTACTCCTCTTCTAATGAACTGAGAGACTTCAGAAGACATGACGACGTTTCTGGTAAGGGAACATAGTGAGCAAAGATGCTCCCTGGTTTTTATGGTGCATTTTGGGATTTTTTTAGGGAGCGAACATTTCAATACCCTGAAACGATTTTGTGATTGAGACAGCCCTAGAAATGGCAGACTCCCTGATCAGTAACCTGACTACTGAACTAGAGAGCTGATTGAGACACACCCATAGTTTCCGATTCTTCCGATTCTGGAAAAGGCTAATTGAGACACACTTATGGTTGCTTTTCAAACTCGTCAAGTATAGTTCTTCTCTTTCATGATAGGCGGAGGGTGGACCAGCTAAAAGGTGTGTTGCGCCAACTACCGTACCAGGGCAAAATTGCTTGTCAATTAGTGGCACCTATTGTAAAGACGTGAATGTGCTAATGGTGATCATTTGCCTTGCTTTTAATGTAAAATGGGCCATTCGACAGTGATTCGTTTTGCATTATCGGGTCACTTCTGGTCTGAAAAGGCCTTAACTCTGCAAGACAGTGGGCTTGCATTAACAGAACTAGATAACCCTGATGTTGGCATTTAAACTGAATGTAAATGAATGGCGCTAAGAAATTTGCGATAATCTAATGTGTAATTTGCTTACCGGACACTAGTTGATATGATTGAGGTCCTGTAACGGTTGAACCCAACTCTGCTCCTGTATGATTAGCCAAGCTGTTCTTCATCTCCTCCAATCCACCAGCCAGAGATGCCATGGCCGAGTAATCAGATGTCTACAGAGAGAGATTTCATTAGATGGCTACAATAGAAGAAAATCGACACCATGAAATCACTACATATATTAACCTGGCATCTTTGTATTTGCTTGTGTGTGTTTTATGCACTTCTCTGTATGTGTCTGATATGTGCTCCACAAGTAGGTGTTCAGAGATATTGAAGAGTGGTGGTGTAAATCCAGGTTATATATGTGGCCGGCCTCAGACTGACCCTGCTTGTGTGCTTTCATTAACAATTTCTTACAATGATCCCCCCCCCCACCACCACCACACACACATGCACACGCACACATACACACACATTCATCTCCATTGGTGGTAATGGAGATTTTCACTCAGGTGTGTAAGGGGTTTGATGGCTGACTTTGGGAAGTAGAGGTCGCTTCTGTTTTATTGCTGGAGGAGGTTATTAATAACCCTGATTAGGTGTGGATTACACCCAACAGTATCTAGACAGTCACACCTGCCCCTGCTGTTACCTTGCAGTTACCATTTAAGACTATTAACATCCACTTTTAACATTCCTGTAAACAAATGTTAAACTATAAGCAAACTTGTGCTGTATTACACAGGGTATTTGTTTGTGTATGTGAGTGAATGTGTGGATGTGTATCACAGTGACCCCTTAAACACCTCTGTGCTCATCACCACAGCGAGGGCAGTAGACTGTGACCTTACCAATCAGAGCTCATGCCGTCCACCTCCTCTCTCCTCCTCTCTCTCTCTCCATCCCTGACTCGAATGTATTTTTCTCTGTGTTTCAGTCATTCAGTTTGAGAGCACTCCCTCTCCATTTATGCAGCTTACAACCCCCCCCCCCCCCCAATCATGTGTGTATGTAGATTGGGAAGTTAGCTGTAGTAATTGGGGATTATGAAGTGTGGCCTTGCCTCTGACGGCAGACTAGTGAAGATGGATGATTCTCATTTTAGCCTGTAAATGTTGTCAATTCTGAAGCTATGCAACCCATCAACGCCTATCATGCACACACATACACATTTCACATACAGAAACACACAGTACACACACCACAGCTGGGGCAAAGATTGGAGTAGGGCCAGACATTGAGAGAGAGTGAGAGAGAGAAAAAAAATGCATTGACAAAAAGGGTGTGAAGAAATGGGGTTTGTAAAAAGAGAGAACAATGGAGAACAAAAAATGAGAAAAAAGCTTTTTATTTTATAGATTTTGACTAAATAACAGGCACGTGACTATCTGAAACTTACTGGAATTCCATTTCAACTGCTCTCTATCGCTATCCCTCTCTCTCTGGGGTCACAGTTTTCTCTGGGGTAGTTTTTGACACAGCCCCTCTGTAATGGCTCTTCTCTCAGCGCACATCAATAACAGATGAGGCCCCTAATCGCACGACACGAAAATAATTTCACCCCAACCCACAGCCACATTTACATAATAGTATTTCCTCTCAGATGCTCTTTCTCTCTCCCATTCCCTCTATGTCCCTTTCTTTCTTTTTCCCTCAGCATGTATGTATTGTCTCCTGGAAGAGCATGTAAACTGCAATCTTTTTCTCTTCATGAATGATTGGAATTATTTGTCTTGTTCTTTCCCAGTTCCTTGATCTTTCCGTCTCTCCTTCTCTCTGTCTGTCTGACTCTCGGTCTGGTTGGTTAATTAGTTCAGGGTAAGGGCTGTTGGGCTGTTGATGTATCTCTGGCATAATGTAAGGAGATGGAAAGAGGAAATTCAAATGAAAAGACTCACGAGCGTGCACTGTTTTATATGCTCCCCTTTGAAGTGCAGGACACTAATTAATAGATCTGCCAGTGCTTAATGGTCCTTCCAGCACCACAAACTGAGAGATGGAGAGAGCAAATGAGAGGAGAAGTGGAAAGAAGGGTAATGTGGCTAGAAATGTAAAAGAGACTGAGAGAGGGAGAGGGAGGGAAGGAGGAAAGATGAAAAAGAAATTTCATCACTATCTAATGGATATACCTTGACTGTAAATTTATTGGAGAAGAAAGAGAGAAATGCATTTACATTTTATGTTTATATTCTTGGCAGATGCTTTCTTACTAAAGCGACTGTTGTGACAGTGCACAGTATTTAACATGAGAAGATAACTAAAGAGATCAGTCACAACTGTGTGCAAACCGCATGTGTCACTATTCATACTTAGTAAATATGCCAGTAAAGTTGCAGTGCTAGATAAAGGTCAAGAATTAAAGATGACATGAACACTAATAATAAGGAATTAAAGGGGGGTGTAAAATATATATATCTGACTTTTTCCCCACTAATATATTTTTTTTTTCAATATAATTTTAGTCAAGTTTTAGTGCCAAAAACAGTCACTATCTATTTTATTATTTATTTATTTATTTTTATTTATTTTTAGACGTATTTAAAAATGCCCTCTTTGCATGCGAAATAAGTAACAGCGCTTACTAAAAGGCTGCAGGTTTGCTGTCTGATTCAATATAGTTCCCTATCTGTGATACTAGGGGTCACTCTTGGGAGCCCCACACCTCTGATCTTTTTTTTAAAAAGGCCAATGAGAATTGGCCAGTGGAATTTGCATGCCACACCCCCGGACATATGGGTATAAAAGGAGCTGGTATGCAACCACTCATTCAGATTTTCTCTTCGGAGCTGAGCGGTTCTATTCATTGAGCTGAATTCATCTGGCGAGTTCATTCACCTCTCTCTGCTGGATTTTATGGTGCATTTCAGCGGCTTCTCCCCCTCTGCATCTGTGGTTTGCAGAGAACGCCCCTGGGCGCTTCGGCAGAACATATTAAAAGAGTATATTCTAATAGAGTATATTTTCTTTCTAAAAGAGTGGCACACCGAACGTCTTTTTAAAGACGCGTCTTTTTAAAGATGCCTTTCCGTTTGTTTGTTATTCCTGGTTGCGGTCGTTATCTCTCCACTTCCGATGGCCACGATCGCTGTCTTACGTGTCTGGGCGCTCCCCACGCAGAGACATCGTTCGTGGATGGATCATGTCCTCATTGCAAGAACATGACCATGGCAACGTTGCGGTCGTGGCTTGCATTCGTAAGAAAGCGTGGAGGGCTGGGAGGAGAATCTTTTGTCGCTGCACGCCCCAGAGGCTGCGGTACCCAGAAGTTTGACAAAAGAGTGGTTTTCTCATTTCCTGGGTCACAGGTCCGGTGCGCACCCCCGTCGTCACGACCACCGTCCACCATCCCGCTTTTGCTGGTATGGCGCTCCCCCGCCCCTGTGTGCCCAGCTGTGGCACAAACACACCCACACAGTGTTGGTTCCGGTGGACTACGGTGACAAGGTTCCTCCAACCCCCCCTCGGCCAATCTTATGGTGGATGGCAGGAGCCAGGTAAGTGCTTCGATGTCCCTGGACTCAGCATGGCCATGAGGCTTGAATCACCTCGACGTGGCACCATGAGCTCCTCCCCACCGCGAGGCCCCACCCGCCGGTACGTCCGACATGATCATTCCCTTGGTCCCCCTCGCGATCGCGATGGCTGGTCCAGACCGTCCAACTCGGCTACGCGATTCAGTTCACCAGGCGCCCAGCCAGGTTCAGCGGTGTCTGCTTCACCTCGGTGAAGGGCGAGAACGCCACTACCTTGCGTGTGGAGATCGCTACCTTTCTGTGAAAGGGCGCAATAGAGCCTGTCCCTCCAGCCGAGATGAAGAAAGGGTTCTACAGCCCTTACTTCATCGTACCCAAGAAAGGAGGTGGGTTGCAAGCTGAGCAGTCAGATCGGTGCTTTCCTTCCTGCAGGAGAGGTTGGAGGGGCAGCTGTACCCCTTCACCTTGAAGGTGTATGTAGCCGCTATTTCGGCTCATCACGATGCAGTAGATGGTAAGTACTTGGGGAAGCACGACTTGATCATCAGGTTCCTGAGAGGCGCTAGGAGGTTGAACCCCTCTAGACCATGTCTCGTCCCCCCGTGGGATCTCTCTGTAGTCCTTCAGGGTCTACAGGGAGCTCCCTTTGAGCCCTTGGAGTCAGCTGAGCTTAAGGCACTCTCTTTGAAGACTGCCCTCCTGACTGCGCTCACTTCCATCAAAAGGGTAGGGGAACTGCAAGCGTTCTCTGTCAGCGAATCGTGCCTGGAGTTCGGTCCGGGTTACTCTCACGTGATCTTGAGACCCCGACTGGGCTATGTGCCCAAGGTTCCCATGACCCCTTTTAGGGATCAGGTGGTGAACCTGCAAGCGCTGCCTCAGGAGGACGCAGACCCAGCCTTGGCATTGCTGTGTCCGGTGCGAGCTTTACGCATCTATTTGGATCACACGCAGAGCTTTAGAAGCTCAGAGCAGCTCTTTGTCTGCTTTGGTAGACAGTGGAAAGGAAGTGCTGTCTCCAAACAGAGGATCGCCCACTGGGTCACTGACGCCATCGCGATGGCATATCAGGCTCAGGACGTGCCACCCCCTGCAGTGTTACGAGCCCACTCTACCAGGAGTGTGGCGGCCTCCTGGGCCCTGGCCAGTGGCACCTCTTTGGCAGACATCTGCAGAGCAGCGGGCTGGGCAGCACCCAACACCTTTGCAAGGTTCTACAATCTCCGGGTTGAGCCGGTCTCATCCCGAGTAGTGGCAGGCACGAGCAGGTAAGTTCCGGGAAAACTGGCCGGGAGTACCGCTTGCGCATAGCGCCTTTCCCCTCCCTTGAGGGGAACACGTGTGCTCTTGACTCCCAGTAGTGTTCACAGACTGTGATCCCTGGATGACTTTCCTCCTTAGCCCTGTGGCAGTCGAGTTTGTGGAGAAACTCGCTGCCGGCTCAGTAAGTGTGCTAATGAGGCCCTGTATTGAGGCAGGTGCTCTGCATGCAATGGTTCACTGAAGGCAACCCCATGTGATATTTTCTGCAAAATCGTTTCCCTGTCGGTAAACTGCGTCTTCCTTGGGCAGGGGCCCCTCTGCCCCCGGTTGCCATGCTTTGTAGAAACTCCTCTCCCTTTGGGTAGGACCTACCATGGGACCTCTCCACATGACATACTTCCGACAAGGCTCGGTAAAGACCATGTGACATATTTCCACTCAAAATACCCCACCCTTTTTTGGGCGGGGTGTGGTCTCCATGGTGTCTTCCCCTTGGGAGTGACAATCCCCCCCCCCCCCCCTCGACGTAGACACTTAGGGCTCCCAGTCAGTTAACAAATTCCACTCTTTTTGGGGAGAAAAGAGAAGGAAAAGAGGCCTCGGCTGAGCTAGCCTGTCCACATATTCGTTGGGCAGTCGACTTGTTCCTGAAGGACTGTTCGACACTCATAAAGCGCATTGGGGGAGGTTACATGACGGCCTGATGTGCTGGCTACGAGGCACACAGCAGTCTGCCCGTCACACACCGCCACTTCACATAACACTGTTCAGTTAGTTGTGGCGTTTTTTATAGGGACCCCTAGTGTCACTACATCGACACAACGTCGAGTGAGTGACAGATAGGGAATGTCATGGTTACTTTCGTAACCTCCGTTCCCTGATGGAGGGAACGAGACGTTGTGTCCCCCTTGCCACAATGCTGAACTACCTGCTGAATTGGCCGGGACCTTATCTCAGCTCCTCAGCACAAAACCTGAATGAGTGGTTGCATACCAGCTCCTTTTATACAGCATGTCCGGGGGAGTGGCATGCAAATTCCACTCGCCAATTCTCATTGGCCTTTAAAAAAAAAAGATCAGAGGTGTTTGGGGCTCCCAAGAGTGAACCATAGTGTCACTACATCGACACAACATCTCGTTCCCTCCATCAGGGAACGGAGGTTACGAAAGTAACCATGACGTTTTTCACTGCCAGTCATCCTCTTTGCAAAGCTTACATGACATTGTGACTGATTCACAAAACAATATGAGCTGAAAGGTCAGTCTGAGGCTACGTCCACATTAATCCGGATAGATTTAAAAATGGTGTTTTCGTTTTCAAAACGATCATCGTCCACACTGCTGTTTTCAAGCATTTTCCATAAGAAAAATCATCGTTTTATGTACAGTCTGAAATGCAATAGTCCTCGTGTTCTGTCGCCAGAATGCAATTCCTGTAGCCTTTGAAGGAATGCAATTTGAAAGTTGTACAAAGTAACATTTAACTTTAACAACGTTATCAAAGTGAGTAGCGGGATCCTCTACAACATGGGCTGCCATCTTGATTGTTTTGGGTTGAATGGATCACATGACTGCATCACATGACAATAAATACCTCATAGTTTTCAGATATCTCCATTTTCCCTGTCCACACTACAAAGTGAAGATTTGTTTTCAAATGTATCCGCTTGGGAGAGCAATTTCGAAGTATATGCAGAGTTACACAGACAGGAACAGCACAAGGTTTGGCGACTTTCCCTCATTTTACTCTTTTCATAAGTTCTTCTGGGGCCGGATTCATGAAAATTTTCTTAAGAAAAAACAAAAAAAAGTTCTAAGTATAAATTATACAGAGTTTGTAAGAATGATCAAGTGCAATTCTTGAAAAATTCTTAAGAAGTTCTCAAATATTTTCTTAAGAACATCTTAATTTTTCTTCTTAAGAATAAAATGACAAGGTTTGACATTGTTTGATTATACCATAGGCTGCTCATGAGGTTGCCATGTCTAAAACAACAAATTTAATATTTCAACACTGGTAAATCGTAATGATAAATTTGTCTATCTATTAACCTCTTTAAGTTGCAAGCTACTCACAATCGTTTATTCTTTTATTTAAAGTGCTTGAGATGTGTTAGTTTAACGACATTAACCATCACAGGGGAATTAATCATTTGACAACTTTTAATTTGTCATGGAGGAAAATAAAAGAAACAAAAACTTCAGTAGACAAGAGCTGGAGGTTCTCACTAGGCCCTTTCTCACTGCAGGGACTAAAGCCTGTTTTAGGTACTTTTCCCCAGGACTAGTACTTTTTAGTCGTTTTCGCACCTGAGGAACTATAGTTCCTTGAAGATGTTTTTAGGAACATTTTTAGTTCCTACTCTGGGGTAGGTACTTTTGGGGTTACTGAAGGACTGTGGGAGGTACTGCAGCCTGTGATTGGTCAAAAAACCTGTGACGAACAAAGCATTGAGAAACTCGGAGTCGGCAGTCGCCATTTGTAAACAAACTTGTAGCTTAGCCTGCTAATCAGAGGATTGTGCTAATTTGACAATTCCCTTAACAGAAATAACATAAAACCAACAAAGTATTCAATAAGGATAACCCGTTTCACATATGTGTGTATGTTTGATTGAGGAGTCGAGCAAAGCTGCTGCGTAATTTCATCGGGAGATGCTTTGAGTACAGATCATATCTGTACTGTTTGTACTGTGACCATATAGATAATAAAGTGATTTCTGGATTATGACATCAAATTTATCCTGGGATGATGGATATAAATAATAATTACCTATTGAGAGCAGGTAATTGAACACTATTGTACTCTAAACCATCATAAAATCTAGTTTTCATGTTTGAAGTATTGCGTACCTGTTACTGCATGGTAAACTTGCATCAGGATGTCTTTTTTAAATCAATGAGTGAGTATTTCAGTACAGTAATTTATGTTGAGTCATAAAAACCTTTATGGTAAAAGATCATGTTAATAAATAGGTTTATATTGCATTTTCAACATGTTGTCCACTGAGTTCAGCATGTGCTGTGTGGTAGCGAGGCAAGGGCTCTCTCCTCTCACTCCTGCTGCAGCACGGCACCAGTGTAAACTATAACCTGAAGACAAAGGTTGCTTCTGAAAACTGGAAAATGCTGCCTTCGAAGGCTGTATAAGGAGGTAGGATGTTATAAGGGGCTTTTTAGACCAGTTTCCTTAAGAGAATTCATCCAAAAACTTTGTTGATTAAACCATTAACTGATTAGGCAGTAGCCTACATTTTCAGATGCAGCCAAAGTTTGTGTAAAACAGCCCTAACAAAAGTGTAACTTCGATCCTGGCGTCCTCCATCTGTGTTGCTTTTGTTGCTCTTATAGCTATTGAATTGCTCGTGCAAATGTCACAAGAAAAATGGTTGATACTAGATGATGTCACTACGGGAGCTACTTTAGTGAGTGCGAATGCAAGAGGGGAAAAGTCTCCTTGGGTGTGCCGTTCCTAATAAGAGTTCTCATCTAGAAAGTTACTAAGGGAAAAATATCAGGACTATAGGTGGGAAAGGGCCTATTAAGAAAATTACAGCAAGCAAAAAAAAATCATCCTTGGAAAGCTTGATAATTATATCACACCGGAAAGTTAGAGCATGGGAAAGGGTGGCGGAGGACAGTCTCAGCTTTCTAATGATATAAATATTATGGTTCTATGGACTCGAAAGATCGCGGAGAATGAGCACTATGCAGCGCATCCATTTGAATTGATCAGCATGATTGGTCACCACATTAAGAAGCTTCAAAACAACATTTATAGTTTGAATTCCTTGAGAACATTTACATGGCTTCAAATCTGAAATTAAAATAACTGAAAACACAAAATAGTCAAAAATGTATTTTTATGTAAAATCACATTTCTAGAATAAATTTGTAATTTTAATTCAAAATAGTGACTTCCGAATCAACATGATAGAATGTGTCATATTTTAAACAACCCAGTAAATTCCTTAAAAAATATTGCCTTTGGGAACTTTAAGATGTTATTTATGAAGATTTTTAATATTTTCTTTTTTTTTTTTTTTTTTTTTGAAAAGAAAAATATAAGAACTTTCTTAAGAAGTTTTTTTCTTTTTCTTTTTCTTTTTTTCGGGGATACAAAATATTTTAAACTTTTTTTCTTAAGTTAGGAATTAAGAAGAAAATGGCAGTTAAGAGGAATTTTCTTCTTAAGAATGTTTTGTGAATCCAGCCCCTAATGTGTAGAGATAATAGTACCTTCTTGACTCAGTGTGACTGGATGGGAAGTAGGGTGTAAATGTGGGCAGTCATGAGAATTTCAAAAAATGTACTTTTCGAATTGGGGAGGATGTCTTGAGTAGTTGATGTTTTGAGTAACGTATGTTTTCCAAGTAAAATGAATAGCACAATGAAAATTTTATTTTCTCTCTACAAAGGGAGGAGCTGAATAGAGCAATTACCTGAGAAAAATATGAATTGATTGTTTTGCTATAACTGCACTTGTTGTTATCAGCTATTTTTAAGTTCTTCAGTTGGTTAAGTTTTTAATAGAATGATATCATCATACCATCGACTGGTATATTCAGATTGTTTTAATGAAATGAAGCCCTTATTTTAAAGTCAACATGAATTTAAAATGAAACTTATTTACTTTCTTATGGATAATCTTAGTCATCCGAGCACACTATTTCAATCCAATGCCTATTGTCACAATTCAATTAATTCCTAATGGATGAAATAAAGTCCTGCCCTACATTTTTTTCTAGTTGAATAACCTGTTTCACTAGGTAATATGTCAGCTTATGGAAGTAAAATGGGTTGGAAATGGCATTTAACACTGACTTTAGCCTAATCAAGTGAGTAGCTGCAGGGAGAAGAGCAATATCAAGTTCATCTCCTGTCCCTACGAGACACAAACACACTCAAACAGAATCAAGCTCTCCATTATTTCTCTCTCCCTTCAGAAGCTTTCACAAGTTGGATGTCAGTGGACGAGAAACAACCTGTCAGTCAATCACACAAGACCAGTTAGCATATACCTCTCTCTCGCTCTCTCACACACACACACACACACACACACACACACACACACACACACACACACACACACACACACACACACACACACACACACACACTATCGTTTCTACCTAACAAAGAAAAGACAGCTCAAAATTCCCGGTTCTCAATTTGTTTGATCATTTGTGCCACAACAAACCTGATTCACATACACCCAGGGGAGGTGGACTGACCCTAAGGTTAATGCCCTACTCAGCAGTCTTTGACCTTGCCAGCCTCAGCACTCAGTGGCAAAATGGACAGAAGAATTATAGGGTCTTTCAGACAAGTCTATAGATCTCTGACACTGGCCTTGTATTTGTGAACGGTTGAATGTGGGGGTGATTGCATTTGACTTTTGAGTGGCATCCTTGACTCCCTATACTTGTTATCAGTTTTCATGTGGCATGTGACCATGTGTGCATGCATTTAGCTGTACTTGTATTCATCCACTATGTGTTTAACTTTTAGCCATACTGAGACAGTTCAAAGATTCAATCACTTACAAGTGGTGCAAACGCAAAGCCCTGCTGGAGAACAGTTCAATTTAAAGAGATAGCTCACCCACAGATAATTAATCTGTTATTTACTTACCCTCATATTTTTTCAAACCCATATTACTTAGATTCTTCCATGGAACACAAAGGAGATTTTAGGGAATGTGTTACGGACTGACAGCCTCAGTCACCATTCACTTTCATCGCATCTATTTTACATACAATGAAAGTGAATGGTGACTGAGACTGACATTCTGCATAACATATTTTGTGTTCCACAGAAAGTCATAAAGAAAGTCATACAGTTTGGAATATCATGAGGGTGAGTAAATGATGAAAGAACTTAAATTTTTGGGGCGAACTCTCCTTTATCCTTTAACTATCCAGTATTTCACTAGAATATGCACATAATATACATTGAAAAGCTTAAAACTGTCTCATTTTGTAGTGTAATGTAACTAATGATCTCACTTAGACAAAAAAACAAAAAAACAATCATGCCATGTGTGGGTAACTTTTGCAAACTAGTGGACAAGTGTTTGCTACTTAACCCTAAACCTCTATGCAGTGATAGAACTTAACCTCAGCAAAAAACTCTAAAGAAGACACATCGGCACCAGCGAGGTCAAGGCCCCAGCATAAGCTTAGAAAGGTGAAAGGTCAGCTTTAGGTTCACTGGGGGGTTCACAGGTCAACAGCAGGGTTGGGAAGGGGTCAAGCAATACTGGCAGCCAGGCGGGGGCAAGCATAAGCTTTTAGAGGAGGTGCACACCACCACCATGGCAGGGTACGCACCCCTACCCCCCAGCCCTTACCTGGGCAGGCTTGTTGCTGATGATGTCAGGGGTGGGGTAAATGTCAGGATAGGGCTGTCGATCAAAGACATGGTCCAATACCTCGAGCTGCTGTGGTGTAAAGAGCTCTCCTCGCATCTGCTTCCGCAGGAAGTCCCGCCCTGAGTGAGCGTGGCCATTCGCCAAGGGAGAATCCTGTAAAGCTGGAGAGAAATTCAGATGCCATTCATAAAGAATCAATACTTGGGTAGTTGACATGAAAAACTTTTGGAAAGTCGAAATTTCCTGCAGTGTGACATGCTGTACTTCATCAAATGACTTTAAATAGCATTTTCAGAGTGCAGCAGTCGGGTTCCATAAGTGAAAATCCCATTCATTTTTTCCATAGGCGAATTAATTTTTAACAGTAACTTATAAACCTATGAAAAGAGACCTACCATTAGCTCCAAGGTTTTTAATCTATGGTATATGATTCTGTTGAAGTCATCAGTCCAAATTTTTCCAACTTCATGTTATAGAAATCATGTTTAATAACGGAATTCCTTGTGAAGAACTACACTTCCCATGATCCTGAAATGAAACGCTCCACCAATCAGAGAATTGTGGCAAACAAAACGCACCAATCAAGCGCTACAGCGACCGCCCACACACATGACATACTGTGAATGACACAATCCACACTCTCAAACTACTTATATATTTGGATATATCAAAATGTTTGCAATAAAAATTTTAGATTGTTTCTATACGCATAATCAACAACATTAAATCAATAGTTTTATATTTTTTCATTGTTTTTAATTTGATTACATCATTCGCAGTGCTTCATGGGATTGTAGTTTAATGCCCTCATGAAAGACGTTAAGTACACAGTCTTGTACCTTTGTCTTTTTGTCTAATTATTTAAATACTTTTTTAATGCCGTGAGTTACCTAGAGCTGCTTGGTTTGGTTCATTGAGCTCTTTTTTAAAGGATTTTATGAATACCTATGGAAAAAATGAAAAAGAAAATATTTACAGGACCAAGATGGCTGAAACAGTGTGCATAAAAAATAAAAAAATAAAAAAAGATCAAGTCTATTATTTTATCACCATTGTGCTGCAGCTTTTATGACCTCATATTGATTAAGAGATTACATTGAGTATTTGTACTTTTAAAAATAAAATTGTCACAGAACATTAAAAATGGACTACTAAAGGCAAAACTTTGATTAAAAATGGTTAAAAACAAAACAAAAATTCAAACAAATGGTGACCAGTCACAGCAGCGAAACATTACATGAACATATTCATAGAAATTTTAACCTCAAATCTTTGTTAATAAAAATAAGTCAATGGACATGGACTTCCCACATACAGTACAATGTAATGATTAAGAAAGGAGGACATTTAAGAATAAGACTGAATATTATAGCACATTTTAAACAACTTGTTTTTATAAACTTATTGTACAATAACTATAAATAAACTTTCTTAAAAAAAAATCTCTTTGATACAACATAGCCTTGGGATTCTGAATCTCTTTGACTAATATTCATAATTACATGCAGCAAAACATTTTTTTATTTGTTTTAAGAACGTGATCATATGGGTGGACAACTTGACTTTATAGAAACTAAATCAGAGAGATTCAAGCACACAACACACATACAGACACACAAACACACATTCCTGGACTTGCGTCCTCCTCTCTGAGTGAGTGTTAAGGCAGCGTGTGAGTCAGTTATTACTGGGCTGTTGAGTTTCTGAAGAGACAATTATAAAAGCTGAGAAAGCTACAGCCCTCAAATGATTACAGCGAGAGAAAGAGAGAGAGAGAGAGAGAGAGAGAGAGAGAGAGAGAGAGAGAGAGAGAGAGAGGGATGAAAACAGAAGAATAGAAACGAAAATCCCTGATATAGAGCCAATTCATTTCTTCAAAATGCCTCTGAGAGGTTATTCTAGGGAGTTAAAGTCAGAGGCCAGAGCAATCCCCACAAGATGAGAGAAAGAGAGAGAGAGAGAGAGAGAGAGAGAGAGATTTGGAGGGGTAAGGATAAAATGACAGGCAGATAAAGCAGCTATCCAAATATTCCTTTTTTCCTCCATCAGTTGAACATAGAAATCGATCCATTTGAATGTGAATTCAGATCCAGTTTACTGCATTCATTTAAGATGAAGATATGCTAGTCGATGATTCCCTGGTGGCATGCAGCTCCCATGTGTCTCTAATACACTTTAACGGTAGGACTTACCTCCACAAATCTTAAATGCTCTCTCTCTCTTTTACACACACACACACAAGCAGAGAACACACAGAGAGTGTATGATCTCCAGTGTTTTGACCCTCTTAATCCCAGCGGTCAGTGTGTCTGATAGAATTCAATTGATCAATCATGTCTGTGAGATGGCACCATTTCAGCAGCTTTATTGCTTTCCACTCTCCTCAAAGACTGTCCACTGACTGCACACACAAACACACACACATATACACAAAAGACTGCTGAAAGCTTGCGGCTGTGCTCATATCTTGGTACAAAAGCACCATAAACCGCTCTGGATTGCTTGTGTGCTTATATTTGTGTGCATGGGTGTTAATGTGTGTGAACAAGGCAGTTTTTGAGAAAAGTTAAATATCAGTGAGGTCCAAACGTCTGAGACCATTAGTGACCATTAGTTCATTTTCTCCCCCTAATTTAATACAAAAACTTTCATTACAATTTATATTAACAGTATAACAATTTGTATAAAAGTTGTATGTGCTCTAGCTGGTAAATACTCCACAAGTTTGTGCAAAACCTGATGATCCATGTTATCCCAGCACAATTTGAAAATGTTCCAATGAGCATCTTGTGTGCTTTAGTGGAAACAAGGAAATCTGAACTTTTGTACAAGGAGTCAACATGGTCAATGTTAAAAATTTGCTTACATTTGAATAGTGGCCAAGAGACTAATACTTTGTTTGACATCTTCATTTTAAATGTTTCAAAATCCCAAAATGTTCTGTTTATTTCACATTTTAAATAAATAAATTAAAAAACCCAGATTTTCAATGTGATCTCAAACTTTTGGACCCTACTGATATATCTAGAGGTACGGAATGGCTAGTGTTTGCAACCCAGGCTCATTGTGTAAGTGTGACTCTACGTATATACATTTTTGCAAAACATGGTACAATTCCCTGCAGTTTACAGGATAAATGAACACTAGAGGCGCTACAACAACTTTGTGTTTTATTGACTTTCACTGATACCATGACTTCTCAAACGCATCTTTTGAAAATCTACACATTTTACTGCTTTTATTAGATAGATAGATTTTATTAGCGCCGTATTATATTGTAATGAATTACAAAGATTGAAAAAAGATTATATTGCTCATTGTACATGCATGAGATGCTTACACTTTTCAATAAAGGGCTTTCCCACTTCAAAACCTCACATTATGCGCAACCACTTCCCAATGGTGAGTGGCGCATTATATCATGTTATGAACATACCAAATAGCCCTCTGTCCCGTTACACGGATGCGTGGCGAGCTCTTACTGGCATTCCGACTGGGTGCTAAAAATGATCGAACATGGTTATACAATCTAATTTGCACATCGGCAGCCCTGTTTCAACTGTATTCTGTTTTCCATGGTTCCGTCCGAAGATGTGCCAGTGTTATGAGCAGAAATACACAATCTTCTGGCAAAGAACGCGATAGAGTTTGTTTCATGTGAATTAATAAGCCTGCTGTCCAGCTGCGTGAATGCATGGCAAGTCCTCATGGATATGTCAGAGCTGGTGTTTACAATGATCGAGCACAATCTGTGGTCTGACCATACGATATGCCGGTGTTGCTCACCCCATTAAAAATGAATGGTGTGTGTTTTGAATTACCTCAGCGATTGGTTATTACTAGCCAAACAGAGGCACTACTGAACGAACACAGAGACTTGCTGCTTTGCCATATGGAAAATCTGGTCTAATGTAAACTGGCGAAAATCATACTTTTCCCAAGCCATTTTTACCAGTTCATGCGTGCACACCTCATGAACAAGTGTGTACAGAACAATCTTCGGTGTCTGTTTCAGTTCAAACTGAAAAAATATTACCACTGAAGTAATTAAATTTTCCTGTGCGTCGCAGAAACTCGCCACTGTCTGACTGCTCTAGCACCAAGGACAGCACCAGCCTTCTACCAACAGGGTGTTATGCTGGGTCAAGATTTCTGAAAGAATGTGCTGACCACAAATGCATCCAACACAGGTTGGGGTGCGGTTTGTAATGGACGCCCGACTTTCGACACCTGGAAACAGGTACAAAATGGCCATGACATGTCAACCGCCTAGTGCTACTGGCTGTCTTTATAGCTTTAAGAGCTTTTCATTCTGATATTGTGAATCACCACAATCTGATTCATTCGGACAACACAACAGTAATGGCATATATATGTTTCCATGACACGCTGGCCCACGTATGGCTGGCAAACGCAAGTATGCACTTCCCCCGGTGCACCTCCTTCATTCTGTCATCAGCAAAGTCCGAGTGGACATGGAAACAGTTCTGTTAATTGCGCCGAAATGGCCCAATCAGCCATGGTATCCGGAAATGATAGAGACGTTATACAGCTTGCCATGGGAAATACTGCTGAGGAGGGATCTCCTCTATCAGACGCAAGGCACAATCTGGCATCCCCAGCCCAAGCTGTGGAACCTGTACGTGTGGCCCCTGAAGGGAGCATGCTAAACGTATCAGAACTGATGCAGTCAGTCGTGAACACCATTTTACAGGCCAGAGCACCGTCCACGAGACACCTCTATGTGCTATAATGGAATATGTTCACTGATTGGTGTCTTACACATGGCAAAGACCCAGTAAACTGCCCTATACATGAAATTCTCATTAAATGCAGGACTCACTCCTTCAACGCTCAAAGTGTATGTGGCGACTATATCTGCACCTGAACGCACCTGAAGCCAGTGCTACTATATGCAAGCATGATTTAATCATAAAGTTCCTTAGAGGAGCAAGACGATTAAATCCACATCGGCCGCCTACAGTCCCGACTTGGGACCTAACTTTGGTCCAAAAGCGCTTTTAGGGCCTCCCTTTGAGCCTTTGGACTCTGTTGATTTGCACATGCTCTTCATTAAGACCGCACTACTGCTGGCTCTGGCCTCAGTAAAACACGTTGGTGACTTACATGCACTATCAATTGACAATTTGTGTCTGGAGTTTTGCCCCGGTCTTTCAAAAGCCACTGTCAAACCCAGAAAAGGCAATGTGCCCAAGGTTCTAACCACACTCTTAAGAGCGCAGGTGGTTCACCTTCAGTCTTTCTTCCCTCCTCCATTTAATTCAGATGAGGAACAGTCCTCGCATTTGTTATGCCCTGTGCAGGCGCTACACCCATACATTGAGCACACCCGCCAGTTCAGACAGTCTGATCAGCTCTTTGTGTGCTGTGGAGGACGCATGAAAGGAATGTCCATCTCCAAGCAAAGACTTTCTAACTGGATCGTTGATGCGATTGCCCTGGCTTACGAGTCGCAGGGTGTGATCTGCCCAATTGGTGTTAAAGCACACTCAAGTAGAGGCATGGCCTCCTCATGGGCATGGATGAACGGTGTCTTTACAAGACATATGTTTTGCAGCAGGATGGTCTTCTCAAAACACATTCGCAAGGTTTTACAACCTAGACGTAACGTCTCTCTCTTCACAAGTCCTCTCTGTATAGAGCGCTTGCTTTTTCATTTGCCAAACATATACTTATGCCCCTCCCCTTAAGTACTGGCTCCCTATCATTTTACACAACTGCCTGCATCAGGCCGTTGTAATTTACCATAAAGTCACAAGCACTTTTATTATAAATAAACTCCCTTCTCGACTGTGTTTGTGAAGGGGTTAATTCATACTATATGACTATAGTTCATATATTCATTCTGAGTTCTCACCTCCTGGCCCAACATGAAGGTCACTTACTTGCGGCATACTTACGGCCATCCCGCGGGACTGCGGCATCATGTTTCCTCTCTGGAAGGTTACGTCGTGTAGTGTGGTGTGATGGGATTCTGTTCCCCATATGTGTTAGCCCACAATTTCAAATGTACTGAGTCATAAGGGAACGTCTCGGTTATGTACGTAACCTCAGTTCCCTGAGACGAAGGGAATGAGACATTGCGAACGCTGGGCGCACTACAAGACTCATAGTTCTTCTGAGGTGCGAGTGATGTGCTCCTTGTCCCTCAGTCAGAAAATTCTGAGGAATAGTGTTTGTGCACCTGCTTTTATAGTGGACAGCTTCATGCCTAAAAGGGCGGGGCTCAAACACCATAGCCAATATCAGAATGTTGCCGTATTTGTAGAGAGGTTTCATCTAGGTTGTGTGGAAGGACACTTTCCCCACATGCGTTAGCACACAATGTCTCGTTCCCTTCATCTCAGGGAACCGAGTTTACTTATGTAACCAAGATGTTTTCTATTATTCTAGGGGTTCATACATTGATATACCTCTGGATCACTCATATCAATGCAAGTATGTGTGGACAATCAAGGTCATGTATTTACACCCATGAAAACATAGCCATAAAGTGTCAAAATAATGTTTTGGGTTTTTTGTTGTTGTTATTATTACATAGATGTGTGTATATCTGTGACTGTTTGTGTGTGTCATGCATGTACTGTAAGTGATAGTATTTTACAGTGTCAGCCTCCATGTGTGAAATGCAATTTTTGACAGATCTGAAAGCCCACTCAGCCATATCAGAGCAAAAGTGAGACAGAAGAAAGTGAAGTCGCCAATAAAGCTATTTTCCACCAAATTTCAACAAACAAACCATACCAGCATCACAGCAGCACCATAGTTAACCAACCTTCTCCATGTTAAGTTTCAAACCTCAAATACACACACACATGCTCTTATAGAGTTTCAGTGGTCTTAGGTATTCAGATGGCTGGTGTTTCTCTAGCCTTTTGTCTTTCAGCCTCTGAACCGGCTATAGGGAACCACT
Source organism: Myxocyprinus asiaticus (assembly GCF_019703515.2). Classification (NCBI taxonomy): domain Eukaryota; kingdom Metazoa; phylum Chordata; class Actinopteri; order Cypriniformes; family Catostomidae; genus Myxocyprinus; species Myxocyprinus asiaticus. Next base: position 34,268,634 of record NC_059350.1, read on the forward strand.
CTCTGTAACCAGACACAATGCAGCCCAGATGCATTCAGGGTTAACCCCACTATTCACATACACACACACACACACACACACACGCACACACACACACACACACACACACACACACACACACACACACACACACACACACACACATACACATACACACAGAGAAGGAGAACAGAGGAGAGGCATCTTCTCTTCCTCCCTTCAAAAGCGGAGACAATAGCAAAAATGAGATCCCTGTTGTGCACCCTCTCTCTCTCTCTCTCTCTCTCTCTCTCTCTCTCTCTCTCTCTCTCTCTCTCTCTCCTTTCCCTCTTCCTCTGGCACTCTCTCTTTTTCTCTCAGGGATGAGGTTGAAGGTTTTTTGGGAGCAGGGAAAACTGCTCAGTGGATTCCTTTTACACATGATACTCTTGGTGTGTGTGTGTGTGTGTGTGTGTGTGTGTGTCAACCTTGGAATATCAAAGTATCAGTCTTTGAAAAGAGGGATACCAACCTTTAAAAAATCCCACTGTTATCATCTATCCCCTATCGTCCCCCTCTTGCTCTCCCCTCTTTCTTTCACAAATCCACCTTATTAAAAATCTTCCATTCAGAATATTCCGCCGAATAAACAGATAAAAACAACTGAAATGAAACTGGACAAGAAGTGAAAAATATTAAACAGCAGAGGAAGTCGTATCTGTCCTTATGATTCAAGCCTGATCTAATTAAAATTATATAACTGTGGCAACATTTTTGCAAAATGATATTACATGGTCCACCATGGTCACACATATCAGGACGAATTGCATTCAGAAGTTAAATGTCCACTGTGTGGCGCTAAAAGCGAGTTACATTTTCTCCCAAACAGATGAGGTTTATAAGGTCAATGCTTTATCCAGTTTTAAATCAACAAAACCTACCTCCCTACCCTTACCGTTAAACCTAAACCTAACCGATAGTGTCATAAAAAGCAAATGTGACATGAAAAACACAATTGGTTTTACTCATGATTTGTGTGAAAGCTAATAAAAGTCTCTGTTGTAGCGCCTCTAGGGAAACTTCGGCAATATGTACAATGAGCCACATAAAAATCATTTTGCAAAAACATAAGTATAGTAATGTGATTCAATAAGACCAGGTTAGATGATTCCCACAATGGATACAAACATCCTGTCTAAATCTGAAACGACCGAAAAACAGGCTGGATTGAGACCCAGGTCTAGTTTATTCTGTTAAATTTAACAGAATAACAACTACAGCTTAGTATTATTTTGAAATGCGAATTCAGGTCATGGATTTCCTTCCTTTTTTGAAGCTGTTACATTAAAGGAAGCTTTTTTATTATTTTATGAGGCAAAGAGAACATTGTCGCGACTCTTTTTGCCCAGTACCACATGCCTCCTGTCTTTCATTATTCTATTCCTCCTTTCCTCCACTCCTCCCCTGTTCCTTTTCTCCTCCGTTCAGAGAGAATGGGCAGACACAATGCCTCTGTTCTAGAGGCCCCACAAGTCAAGTTCTCTCTTTCAGATCACTTCCCCTGGGTCAAAGGTCAGCACTGGGCTTTCCCAAACACATACACACTAAGCCATCCAAACCCTCTGTTAGTTCCCTTCCTGCTTGTGGGCAGCTGCAAATCATAGCGTCCTGCTTCACTAAACACACATTTTCTCTCTTTTTTCTCTCTCTCTCTCTCTCCCGTTTCAAAAGACATAAATTCCTAGTATTGCATACACATGATTTAGCGAAGCACACAAAATACCTCTTTATTTAATTTCTAACTCTTCCTCTCTTACACTCACACAAATCGCAGTCATTACCACACTGCTTAACAGGAGGCCTGTGCATCCTAACATTTACAATCAGTGTACTCGCTGCCAACTATCAATCATGTAACTTAATGCCTTCAGCAAACCCATGAGAGCGCACCTCACTGCATGCACATACATGCACACACATGCACATACTGCAAAATATCATAGCACTGACCACCCGCAGTTTCACCATGTCAATTAAACACACAAATTCATTTAGTCGCTCCTCCCTCCCTGCTGGATCTGATGTGTTGCATTAATTAAAGTGGCAGACGTCGGACTAATTGGAGCTTGGATGAATGTTGATGTGTGGATGTGGATGTGTGCGTGTATATGTGTGTGTTAAACTAAGCCAGTAGCCAGCTTACTAAGTTATACCATGTTTTGTTCATCTAGATTTTGTATTCATTAATTTTTCCATGTGCATTTTATTGTATGATATTATTTAATGGCATCCAAGCGTATATTACCTGTCAAAACATTTATTTATTATATTATTATTTGTAAAATTGCTACATAAAAAATGAAATTATCAGCACCGACTATTGTTGACGTCTGGCATTCTAAAAGTCCTATTGTGTGTGGGGGTGTGTATGTGGGTGACATCTGGAGTTCCCTCATGTACTGCGGGGGTCTGCCAAGCAATGTCTTTTTAATAGACACATGTATGCAAACACACAAGCATGAAAATCCACATGCACACGCCATGCCTCCCCTGGATAGAGATGTTTATCTAAGACGTGCCAGCGGTGTCCAATCCCATTCCTACTCTGATGCATCTGTCAGTGTTCAGCAACTTCCATCTGTGCTCTTTGTGTGCATGTGTGTATTTGAGTGTGTACATGTGCATTGAAGCGCTGGTATGCATAGGAATGAAAGAAAGAAGAGGTTGAATACAGGACGTAATTGATTTTGAGACAGAATGTCTCATTAGTTTCTAAATGCCTTGTGTGAAATACCTTTAAATTCCCTCTGTGGTGTATGACAGTGTGAATAACAGTTTAAACTAAAATGAATGAAACAATCAAAGCCTAGTCTTTTCCAATTCCCCAAAACAAAGCACACTCACAGACACATAGACATATACACATGGACTTACCTTCATCTCTCTTCCGCTTGCTTGCATCGGTAGGTGAGCTAATTCCTAGAATCCCACTAATAGAGTAAGAGGAGCCAGCTGCGTCACTGGTTACTGCAGACACCTGGGTAACTGCCACTGTAGAGGCTAGAAAGTTACAGAAAGGTTTGTCCTAAACCATCCAAGAACATGATAAAAAAAAAAAAAAAAGCAAAAGGGGGTCCCAGGTTGGACAGTTGCTTAAGGCCTCCGAAATCATAACCCCGTCTATTGTCTAAAGAAGCCAATATACTTCTAGTGAAATCAGAGAAAGAACAGGTGTGATTTTGATGAAAGTCTGGCCAAAAAGGAAGGTGTTTTTGAGATGCAGAGGTTCGAAACAGCTTGCCAGTACACACTTTCAGGAAAACTTAGTACTGGCTGTTAAAAATCTTCTTATTTCCAACTATTTTAACAGCAACATTTTCTTCACTCAGGCAAGATCAGTCAACATGACCACACTGGATTGCAAAGTTGCCGAGCTGGTGGAAACCGATCTACTGTACATCTATACGATCGTTCACACAGTGACATTTTCCAAGACCATTACATATTTTCATCACAAAAAAATAACAAAGGGAAACTAGTGCATATAATGGCCACGTATAGCACATTAGTATTAGCATTAGCACCATGAATGCAGAATGTAAACATGACATTCTACTGGATGTGTTTTGCAGTAGCCTATCCAGTTTCTGTATGTTTGCAAAAAGTATACCGTTGCTATCAGTATCCTGTCACTTTGTTAGTCTGGGTTTTGTGTCTGTGTATTGTTTCATTTTTTGCCTCTGTGTTGTGTTTCATTTTTGTCTCTGTGTGAGCTCTGAACATGAAACACAAGATTGACTGAAGAGCGCACTGCAGGGAAACCACAACATGTCTTGTGTTTCATGTTCAGAGCATGGTGTCTGGATCCTGACTCTCCTGTCTGGTCTGGTTTCGGTTCTGGTGTCAGGATCTGGACACTCATGCTCCATGTCTTGTCTTGTTATCTTGGCGGCATGCACTCACGTCAAATGTTTGTGTCTGTCTGTCGTGATCTCGGGTATGCTTCGCATTGTGCTCACTTTGCGCTGCTTGTCTGGGTCGTGATACGTCTTCACGTTGTGCTGGGGTTTGGTCACTTCTGTCTTAGATGCCGGTTTTATTTGCGGCCAAACTCTTGCACAGGTGTCTTGTCTCGTTTTGTCGCCTGTTGTGTGCATCGCATGGTGCTTGCTTCACGATGTACGCTCAGGCTTTGTCTAGTGTGAGAGTGCATGGGATTGCTTTGTTGGCATTGCCATGCATTTTCTTGTCTTGTCTGTCAGTTGGCATGAGCGTATGTTGCCTTATTGTCCTGGCGATATGTGCTTGTGCCATTCTGGTGTTTGTGTTTTGTGAGAGCATGTGGCTTTGTTTTGCCTTGTGTCTCTCAGTCCTGCATCATACCCCGCCTCCTTGTTTGCCTATTATCAGTTCATTTGTCTCACCTGCCCTGCCTGTTAACCTGTTGATTTCACTCCCTTTTTAGTCTCCTCGTTTGCGCTGTCCTGTGCCAGTTCATCTTGTTCTCTCATCCTGTTGGTTCCTGACGGTCTTGTGTTCTACTCGTTTTTGCTTCAGCCCATCTGTGTGCTTGCCGCCCTGGACTGTGTTTTCCCCTACGGGGTAGTTTGTGTTTGGTTTTGTTTATTTTTTGTATTAATAAAAACTCTTTGTTTGCACTCTGCATTTGGGTCCTGCCTCAACAAACCATGACATTACAAACTGGCATATTTGGACCTAGCAGAGGAGGTATGGGCATTTTTCTTCACAGAGCTCCTGGCCAGAAGGAGGGTGTCTCTCGTGGTACCTCCTTGGGTAAGATTTCCCAGAAAGGGCACGGCTTTGGCATCTATGCTGAAGAGTTGGTCCAGGAGCCCCACAGGTGGTGCTATGATGAGACTTTTCTCAAAACATCCTTTTCTGTTGGGTCTTGGTGAGATTTTTTTGGCCTTTTTGAGATCTGGTATACCAGAGCCCACTGCTGACCGCCAGGAGGCGGCAACCGTTCCCGTAACAGTGCTTCTGACCATCCGGAAGAGGAGTAGGAGGAGAAGGGCCCCTGCTCCCCAGTCGCTGCCAGTGCTCATGGCCACGGAGGCTGTTCCCCAGTCGCTGCCAGTGCTCACGGTCACAGAGGCCATTCCCCAGTCGCTTCCAGCGCTCACAGCCACGGAGGCCATGCCCTCGCCGCTATCAGCGTCCACGGCCATGGAGGCCATTCTCCCATCCCTGTCAGCGCTCACGGCCACAGAGGCCATTCCCCTGCTGCTGCAAGTGCTCCCTGGTCATGGAGGCCACCACCCACCCTGACCTTTTTCTAGCAGCCTCTGTCTAATCTGTCCAGTCCCCAGTGGCCGCCACTCTGTTGGACCCCCTCCCAGCGGCCATTGCCCTGCCACAATAATGGCTGCCTTCCTTCTTGACCCCTGTCCAGCAGCCGCCGCAAAGCCTGACCCCTACTCTGCACCCACCACCGCGGCTGACCCTATCCAGTCAGACCCCTGCCAAGCGGACGCCAAAGCCCAGTCTGCTATCCTTCCTTTCCTTGCCATCCTCCTCTTCTCCCTCGCTCACTTCCTCAAGTCTTCTCCCCAGCCTCCGGACCCTGCTCCCTACCTGGATTCACATCCCTGGTCTGTGTCTGTGTGGTGTTTTGTTTTTTGTCTCTGCTTGTGTTTCATTTTTTTGTCTCTGTGTGAGCGCACGGCTTCAGGTTGTGGTTTCCCTGCCGTGCACTCTACAGTTGGTCTTGTGTTTCATGTTCAGAGCATGGTGTATGGATTCTGACTCTCCTGTCTGGTCTGATTTCAGTTCTGATGTCGGGATCTGGACACTCATGCCCCATGTCTTGTCTTTTATTAGAGTGAGTGCATTGCTCTTATGTCATCTTGGCGGCATGCACACAATTGTTTGTGTCTGTCTCTCGTGACCTCGGGCGTACTTTGCGTTGCGCTCACTTTGCGCTACGCGTCCGGGTCGTGATCCGTCTTCACGTTGTGCTGCGGTTCGGTCACTTATGTCTTAGATGCCAGATTTATTTGTGGCCGAACTCTCGCACAGGTGTCTTGTCTCATTTTGTCGCCTGTTGTGTGCATCGTATGGTGTTTGCTTCGCGATGTACGCTCAGGCTTTTTCTAGTGTGAGAGTGCATGGCATTGCTTTGTTGACACTGCCATGCATTCTCTTGTCTTGTCTGTCGGTTGACATGAGCGCGTGTTGCCTTATTGTCCTGGCGATATGCACTCGTGCCATTCAGGTGTTTGTGTTTTGTGAGAGTATGTGGCTTTGTTCCATTTCTGTTTTGCCTTGTGTCTCTCAGTGCTGCGTCATACCCCGCCTACTTGTTTGCCCATTATCAGTTCATTTGTCTCACCTGTCCTGCCTGTTAAACTGTTGATTTCTCTCTCTTTTTAGTCTCCTCGTGTGCGCCGTCCTGTGCCAGTTCGTCTTGTTCTCTCATCCTGTCGGTTCCTGACGGTCTTTTGTTGTGCTTGTTTTTGCTCCAGCCCAGCCCGTCTGTGTGCTCGCCGCCCTGGACTGTGTTTTTCCCCTATGGGGTAGTTTATGTTTGTTTTTGTTTTTTTTTATTAATATAACCCTTTGTTTGCACTCTGCGTTTGGGTCCTGCCTCAACAAACTGTGACAGTTGCTCGACTGTTTCAACTTCTATCTAGCTCTGAGAGAAGAATGAATAAGAACTTCACTATGAGTGTCTCAGAGCCTTAATTGTCACAACCTGTGTTTTCTGGAGTTTTTTTGACAACTCAATTTCTTTTGGCATGACATATTTAAAAAGTTTTATCAGCTGAATAATTCTGCTGAATTTTCATTTCATTCATTACCTGCAGTAACCTACTTCCATTATGTCTTTCCATTTTGTGTTCTGGTAGAGGATGGTGCTAACATCACCAAGAGAGTGCCCAGAGAGTGCACGGACTGATAAAATATAAAGTTTGAACTGTCGCAGAAAACATGCAAAAACATGAAACCATCTGCCAAATGCATAAATGTCTCCTGATAATGACAATATTGGGATTTATGTGATTCTAGCCCCTGACCAGTTAAAGCTCCCAACACATTTGTTATTTGTTGGTGTAAAGTTTGTTCTTGTGTTCCTGTTTTTCCATTCATGGTTCTTGGCCTGTTGTTTTTCCTGCCAAAACCTTTCACCTATACCAGCTGTCATTCTATTCTGGCAATATGCTGCCGGCCAAGGATAAGACGCTAACAAGCTAACAGCTTTTCGACATGTCTGACTGTCTGTGAGGTCTTCGTGGTAGGGGACGAGGCCATAAAGTCTCCTCTCTGTCAACCCCTCATTCTCTCTCTCTCCTCTTTATCTCACTTCCTGTCAGCTGATGTACAGCCTGAGTGACAGTACAGTGGCCCCAAGGGGACACTAAGGTGTAGAGATGAGGCTAATCCCACATCCCAACAGACTGTGCTAAAATGGAGAAGGTGGAAAAAAAGAAAAAGAAATCGCTCTGAGAGAAGATAAATGCCTTTGCTGATCCAGTCGCTCTCGTTTGCTAACCAGGTGGAAAATGTAATGAATGCATATCCCTTCATTTTTTACTCTTGATTTATCATTTCAATTATCTGATTCTCTTATTCTTTCATGCTTTTTTTCACCTCACATCAAGGAATAGAAACCCAAAGCGAACACTTTATATTCCAAATCCCTAAATTTCAATTTTCCGCCTGAGTATGAGAACTATTTATCATCATAATCTGAAGGAGACAGAGAACTGGCGGGCGTTGTGCGTGTGAAATTAATTTAGACTAAGCAGCAGTGTGCGATTATGAAGATTACTGACAGAGAGTCAAACACAATCCACAACTTTATTAACTTTTGATGGGAGTTTTCCTCCTAAAACTGATCTCAGACCACTTTTGAAGACTCCACTATTTGGGGCAGCATTTGAGTCTCAGAAACCAGTCAAAGATCAGTGCCAAAGGGCAACGTCAAATAAAGTCTCACCAATAGCTGGTGTGTGGTGAGCGTACTGGCACACAATGGCTGCCATCGTATCATCCAGGTGGATAAGGAGCATCCCCCTATACTAAGTAAATTGAGTGTCTAGAAAAGCACTATATAAATGTAACGTTCATCCTCATCATCAAATCATCAAATCATAAATGCTTCTCCAACAACAACTTGATTTAATGGAGAGCAAATATTTGAGATTTTTCTCTTAAAGGAATTTTCTGGGTTCAATACAAGTTAAGCTCAATCAACAACATTTGTGCATTAATATTGATTATCACAAAAATAATTTTTGACTTGCCCCTCCTTTTCTTTAAAAAAGGCAAAAATCTGGGTTCCAGTGAGGCACTTACAGTGGAAGTGAATGGGGCCAATCAGTAAACATTAAAATACTCACTGTTTCAAAAGTACAAGACATAAACAATATGTGTGTTAACATGATTTCAGTGTAAAAACAAAATTGCTTACTAACCTTTTCTGTGTAAGGTTATAACTTTGTTGCCATGTCGATGTAATGTCAACAAACCCTAAAACCCTAAACAGCTTTACAGCTCAAATAATATTTTTTACAGAAGAACTAATGTGCTTTTATAAAATTATAAGCTTCACATTTCTGCCTTTAATCCCTCCAAAAATTAGCCCCATTCACTTCCATTGTAAGTGCTTTACTGTAACCTCGATTTTTGCTTTTTTAAAAGTAAAGGAGGGATGAGTTGAAACTATTTTTTGTGGTAATCAACATTATGCCACAAATGCTGTCAATTGAGTGTAACTCATTTTTGAACATCATGGAAAAAAGACCTTAGTAATCTCATACGTGTCTCCGAAATTACAAAACAAATCTCAAAAATGTCACAAACAGTTCTTAGATTTGCCAAGATACCAATGTCTGCAATCAAAAGTCAAAGATTTCAATATTAACTCAAACATTTAATCTAAAGGGGTGGTCACACTACACTTCACGCTCAATCCACTCTTATTCAAACGCATCCTAATGTGGGAGTTTCCAGTCTCATGCGAAGAATTTTCTTATGACCCTGCATACCAGTTCAAGGTTGGTGAACTCTGAATTGCAAATCTGGATGACGAGAGGACGCATGAACAATAGAAGATTGAAACGTCACACACTGACCTCTTGGCTCACTTCAAAGGGTACATGTTTCAAAGCTGCGTATTTCCTAATATTTTTAATATAATATTATGTGTTATTTGTGAAATGTCATTTACTAAAACCAGACTGCCTCCCGAGTGACAACATAACCTGGTCCGTTGTGTTGTTCGAAACAAATCTGCATGTTCAAAGCCTAGTGTGACTGCCCCTTAAGACCTAATTATCTGAGCTATGCCATCCACATTCATTTTTGTAGTTCTATACTCTTACCGTACATCAACAGTTGCCTCATTTGTTTCTAGTTTTACTTCTACAAGAAGAAATTTTAATTCAAACATCTAAGATAACTTTGATTTTTTGGGAGTACAATGATACTCCATTTAGTCCCATTAGCTATAAAAGAGAAACCTCTTTGCAATACCCAAAAAAACAAAACAAAACAAAAAACACACTATTGTTTCATGCCCCAAGGACAGACATTTTTGCACTGTAATGTTGTAGAGACTAGAGAGGAGATTGTATTATGACAAGATGTGTAGTCGGTCCATCAGAGGACCAGTCTGTGTTCACACCCGCTATTTTATAACCCTTCATTACATGCTGAAGTCCTGGGGGGACTTCTAGAATAGGCAAACAAGGTTTAATATACCAGATACTGATGACTGAAGGACCATTACAGAGGAGGTTCAGGGTATCAATGAGAGTGAATAACTCGAGTGAGTGTACTAAGAGAAGTGTTACTCTTACCTAAGTTATGGGCAGAGACAGCTGATTGGCCAGGTGGCTGCTGGACTTTAGTGCGAATGATCCTGCAGCAAAGAAAGAGCAAAAGCATATTAGACATTACTATATGTTTGTGTGTACTTAGCTATTGTTTGTGGACAAATTTGTGAAAAAAAAAAAACTTTTGGCAACATTCTCATTTGGAAAAATCAATTAAGGTTTTTTTTCCTTAATATTGCAAAAAACAAATCTGTGATAGAGTCAGTCAAAAGTATTTCTAATTATCTTATTCTATTGTATCTAGAAACAACAGAAGTCTATGTTATGTCAGTATGAATTAGATAGCTAAATAAATGTGTTTTATTAAATGTTATGTATTAAATATAGTAAATATATTTAACTTTATACGAAAACCAAAAGTATATTGCAGGGTCAGAAATTAAGGGCTCGGAGCAAAAGTGCCACTGAAAGTGACAAAAATTTCCCCATAATTTAAAATGTTGGGGCAAAAAATTCCCTTGATGCTTTGATTTGTAACATCTGATAAAGTTCTTAATATTCTATTCTGAGCCTAGTTATGCATTTTACCCCATGTTAATGTTAATGAACTGGTTAAATTGAAGTATATAATCTGAAAGGATGACACAAGGTATACTTTTATATAGTTTAAAAAAAATGGCCCTGAGAATAAAATGCATGGGAAAATATTGCCCCTTAATGAAAAAGTGAATTTCTGACACTGGTCTATATATGCAGGTATTTATCACTTTGTGGGGAACAAATGTCCCCATAAGGATAGAAAAACCCGAAATTTTTGACGTTGTGGGGACATTTTATCAGTCCCCATGAAGAAAACAGCTTATAAATCACACTAAACTAACGTTTTTTGTGAGGGTTAGGTTTAGGGGTAGGGTTAGGGTTAAGGGACAGAATCTATAGTTTGTACAGTAGAAAAAACATAATGTCTATGGAAAGTCCCCATAAAACATGGAAACCAGTGTGTGTGCGTGTGTTTGTGTGTGTGCGTGTGTATGTGTGCGCGTGCGTGTGTGTGTGTGTGTGTGTGTGTGTGTGTGTGTGAGAAGTGGCTCATGCAGGCTGACATGGCAGCAGAGTCTCACACTTCCTGCATGACTGCTCAAGCAAAGCACCTTTCCCCTCTCCACCTCGTCCCTCTCTCTTTCTTTCTCTCTCTCTCTCTCTGAGAGGGGTTGTCATTGTACACATGCTGTTGAACCAGTGAGCTGGACACTCCTCATGAATATGTGTTTCTTTTTACTCCACTAACTCAGTCCCTGTGTTTTCCTCTTTTCCCACTATGCCTCTCTCTCTGTTCTCGAGACAGTGTCAGATCTACTGATCAAATCTACTGATCAAATCTACTGATCAACTTCTTATCAAAACCATAATGATTTGCACAAGTAAATGCACAAAAACACACCCAAACTTTTCATGCACATTATATAAGTGACACAATGGCACACACAAACATACTTAAATTCAGAAAAAAACACACCTGTTGATTGAACTGACGCTGGGCACGCTGTCATTGTCACACACTCTCTCTGCCAGTAGTCTGTCTCGGATCTCCCAGGCAAACATGGTGGGGTTTTGGCGTTTGTAATCAGCGATTTTGTCGACGACTTTGGGTGTAGCAACCTTTGGTTTGGAGCCTCCGATCACCCCTGGTCTGATGCTGCCTGTCTCATAATACCTGTCGAGCAGTTAGATAGAGAGCTGTGTATCATCTGGCAAGATAAGCAGAAAGTTAGAACATACTCATCCATCATAGTGTCTTGCTGTCTATGCATAGTATGCAGCACCGTAGGTTACTGCTAGTAAAGCACACAAAATTACTTGTATAATTACCATTATACAAACCTAAATTAAACCCTAGAAGTTCAAGGTATACATCTATTCAGTCGATTACAAAAAAGCATGCACATTGTAACATACATCATAACATCATAGATTATAGGGTGAACGGGGCTATTAGCCCTCTGGGGTAAAAAGCACTTTTGATTTAATTTTCTCCCTAAACACTGAATAGCAACAACAAATACCACAGCACTTTCCTAAACACTTGTTTGTTGCTATACTCTGCAAAAATGTCCTGATCCATAAGATCATCGCATCCAGTGTCTTAAAGTTGATTTTGAAGTAATTTTATCTAACATTTAATAACTTTTAAAATGTTGTACATTTATGTAGCTAATAAGAATCCCTGAAATAATTTGCGCTATTTGAGGCATTTTTTTTTTCTTTTTTTACGTTTTTTAAGTTTTGCTCAGGGTGATTAAATCAAAAGTTAGGGTAGATTTGTTATAAAGAATGTTCAAAGTAGGCTCACATTGACTGATCCAGTCACAATGGAGATTCATTTGTTTGTAGAATACTTGACATGTGAAATGCCAAATGCCAAATGTGATTGAAAACAAGAGGAAATGGCACACTCTTTTCTTAAGTGGTTATTTTGAATAAGCATTATCTTAATTTGTTACTCAAAAAAGCATCTTGCTGTCGCAAAATTATTTGCATAAGTTGACAAATTTTGCCTTATAACTAATTGCCCTATATCACTATATGACTATCACTAACCTCTCTCACCACCTTTGTAGCTCTATTAATATTTAATATATATGGGAGTCTGTTTAGGATAAAACCATAAAAACATCTGCACATCAATATGCTACTTGCACAAAAATTGCCTCCCATACTACTTAAAAACAAGAATTATAAAACTACTTTTATGCTAAATTTTCTCTATTCTATATACACTCACAAAGCACTTTATTAGGAACACCTGTACACCTACTTATTCATGCATTATCTAACCAGCCAATCGTGTGGCAGCAGTGCAGTCCATAAAATCATGCGGATACGGGTCACCAACTTCAGTTAATGTTCACATCAGTCATCAGAATGGGGGAAAAATGTGATCTCAGTGATTTAGACCGTGGCATGATTGTTGGTGCCAGACGGGCTGGTTTGAGTATTTCTGTAACTGCTGATCTCCTGGGATTTTCATGCACAACAGTCTCTAGAGTTTACTCAGAATGGTGTCAAAAACAAAAACATCCAGTGAGCGGCAAATCTGCGGACAGAAACGTTTTGTTGATGAGAAAGGTCAACAGAGAATGGCCAGACTGGTTCGAGCTGACAGAAAGGCTACGGTAACTCAGATAACCCCTCTGTACAATTGTAGTGAGCAGAATAGCATCTCAAAATGCACAACACATTGAACATTGAGGCAGATGGGCTACAACAGCAGAAGACCTCGTCTGTTAATGCTCCCTAACTTCAGATTGTTAAATGCAGATAAGCACACACCTGTAACGCACATTCCATAATAATGTGCTAAGTTACCACGTTGCTTAGCACTCGTAGACAGCCTACAGTAAGGCTAATTAACTATATTACCTGAAATAGAATATTTATTCCAATTAGTGTAAATAAATGTAACTATTTCTTAAACATTGGTGTCTTTTATCATATTGCTGTTGCAGTTGATTTATAAGTCACGAGAAGCTGTGCATTATGTGATTTTACCATGTTTAAGGGGGTTTTAGGCACTGTGCTTCTAAAAACACTCCTTACCCATGATAAAATCTCTGTAACGCATGGCCTCTTGAGGCTTATTGGTTTTGTAAAGTCCCAACACACATAAACATAAACCAAAAGCTCAGCCTCTACAGCACAGCCATGGAAAGAAAACTGAAATGAACATGTAGGAAATTCCCTCATTAACAAGTGAGCAGAGTTAGTCATACGCCTTATTTACTCAAACCTCACTTGCAGCACGCATATTAGTGTGTTTTCTGTCTGAGCAGTAAGAGGGGAGGGAAGATATTACCGCACACACACAGACACACACAGAGTGCTGCAGTAACGGTTGAGTGAGTTGGACTGGGGCTGAAGGAAGAGGGTTGAGGCAAAGGAGAACAATGGGAAACACATTTTTTGATATAGCTAAAGGCTCTAGCACTAATCCACACCTTTATCCATTCAAATTCCATCCTCCCCCTTAACCCCTTCCTCACATTCTCCCTCTCTTTCCTCCTCTCTCTCTCCCTCTGTCTGTCCCTCCACCCATCCCTCCCTCCTGAGGAGACGTATGGTGCCAGTGTGATTTTGATGCAAATGTAAAATGTGATGAATCTTTTCTCTTTTTGTCACAGAAAGAAAGACTGCGCTTTGACTTTGGCTTCTGTGGGAGATTTCAGAATTTTTGAATTTCAACATGTCTTGTATGAAAGGAAGCGCTGAGTCAGCCTCACGTTGAACTAATGCCAGAGGGAGTATCAACCCAACGGCCAGCATTTATCAGTGTACTTATATTCTAGAAACTGATACATAATATGCATTAAGTATTTTCTTAAAATGGACTTGCTGAAAGAATATAAGGAAGGTTAGAAAGCATTTACAGGCAGAACATTAATCACATACTAGCTCTACTGTTTGAATGCAATAGAGGACATTTAAGCTGATTTCCCAGGCAAAGATTAAGCCTAGTTCTGGATAAAAAAGCACAGGCAATAGAGATTCTCCATTCAAAATCCTTTTCTGTCCGAAACAAGGCAAACTCTGTGTGTGGGAAACTAATCCATGGTGTTTGAATGCACTGACTACAAACACATTTGGCCAGTATTACTCACCAATACACTGTTATACAAATGACAGTGTGTATAATCATATAATATCTCCATGAGTTCCTGTCATTTGACCTCTATGTACTGAGAAACATGAAAAGTCCAGTCATGTTCACCAATAGCTGTAAGATTCATTCACTCATCCATTATTATCTTATGATAATATTTCAAACAGCTTGAGAAGTATATATATATATATATATATATATATATATATATATATATATATATATATATATATATATATATATATATAAGACTGCTCTTTCCAAGTGTATATGTGTAACATATCCTTAAAAAACTGTTTGAGATGGATCAAGGTCATGTGTGTCTGTTCAAGGTGGACTGGTATTTTTCCAGACACAAATATTTGATGTGAAGACTATTTGTAACAGAAATCTCTTACAAAGAAAGTACTGTGGCAGTACCATGGGACAGTGATTGTATCAAATGGTAGAACCATGGATGGCACTTTGATATACTCTCACTTAGACCTTATTAGGAACACCTGTACACATACTTATTCATGCAATTATCAGCCAACCGTGTGGCAGCGGTGCAATGCATAAAATCATGCAGATACGGGTCAGGAACTTCAGTTAATGCTCACATCAACCATCAGAATGGGGAAAAAATTTGATCTCAGTGATTCTGACCATGGCATAATTGTTGGTGCCAGATGGGCTGGTTTGAGTATTTCTGTAACTGCTGATTTCCTGGGATTTTCACACACAACAGACTCTAGAGTTTACTCAGAATGGTGCCAAAAACAAAAAACATCCAGTGAGCGGCAGTTCTGCGGACTGAAATGCCTTGTTGATGAGTGAGGTCAACGGAGAATGGCCAGACTGGTTTGAGCTGACAGAAAGGCTACAGTAACTCAGTTAACCACCCTGTACAATTGTAGTGAGCAGAATAGCATCTCAGAATGCATGTCGAACATTGAGGCGGATGGGCTACAACAGCAGAAGACCATGTCAGGCACTTTTTTAGGACCATAGTGTTCCTAATAAAGTGCTCAGTGAGTGATGAACATATACATGTACCATGGCATTTACATTTTACACCAAGGTACCAAAGAATATATCAAAGAATATATCTCCAAAAAGAAAGGGTAGCATTATGGTACCATGTTAATTTTGATATGAGCTGAATCAAATGCTTCTTTGTCAACAGGCTTCTGCTTCACATTCTTTTATGATAAGCAAAACTCACCTGCCCAGTATCTTGCTGACGCAGCCATGGCTGACCCGAAGCTGGCGGGAGATGTCACATGGGCGCACGCCCTGATGGGCCAACTCCACTATCCTCTGCCTCACCACATCAGGCAAGGGCCGCCCATTAACAAACACCCCACCCAGCTGATTCACCCCTCCATGCCCTGCAGACACAGACAGCAATATAAGGAAACTGAGCAAATGTATATTTCTTAAAGCTGAAGCATGTAATTTCTGCAACACTAGCATCATCTAATGGAAAAGCAAAAGTAAATATTGTTTTTCAAAAAGATTTTCATATACACCCTCCGTCTGCCATTTGTCTAACAGACAGTCCTGCCCTATACTTACGGTCTTGGTTGAGCCAGTGTTGCTGTCTCAGACTCGATGGGCTGCTCAAACAAACAGATCAGTGTTTGAAAGTACCGCAAAGCCACCATGTTTACACTTGGTGGAAATCAACCTACGAATGGTTTACTTATAGTGGTCTCTGCATATTAAGCTGGGATAGGAGAAAGTATTTTAACACTGAAAAAAATTACACACATCAGCTTTAAATACAGATATTATTTATTTAAATTCCTTCAAATAAAGTTTTTCGACACATGGTAGGCAAAATGTGTTGCTGTCTCATCATGATGTGTGTGTCTCTCTGTCTTTGACCTCAAGGTCACAATTATGAAGTCTCTTCCTCTCCTCTTTAGCATATCTGCCCCTGGTGGTCATATAGAAAACTACACATGACCTCCTCACTCAAGTTTGTGTTTGTAAATGAGAATCAGTAATTGTCTTTGTGTGTCTTTCTTGCACAGTGGGTGGTGGGACTAGACTTCTGGATACAGCACAATTTTCTTACATTATAGAATATATTAATTAGAATTTAGCATCTTATCATCATATCTTTAATTTTTATATACAGTTTCAGAGTTTGTGTGTGTGTCTGTCTGTATGAGTGTATTAGCTGTGTTCAGTGCAGAAGTCTGACATATTAACATACTGATTTTTTCAGAAAGGAACACACAAACATACATACACACACACAAACATAAAATAACTTGTTAATCCGAGCTAAAGGCTAATGGTTCCTAAATACATCCGAGCAGGCAATATCAAACTGTCCTAACTGGCCTCATCACTAAATTTGAAAGGAAATTAAAAACACAGCTTTGTGTCATTTTCATTCTCTCAAGGCAGTGGGTTTAAAAAAAATCAGCTATGTTACATATGAAGATCCTTTACTGTGTGATATGGCTTATAAAGTTTTCTAAAAGGTCTCTAACATCTTGTTATTAGGGCCCAAGCACTGAAAGTGCAGAGACCCTATTGTTCTTATAAGGATTATTAGGGCCCAAGAACTGAAAGTGCGGAGACCATATTGTCCTTTTTAAGGATTCTTCTTCTTTTCAAGGTTTTCGGTACTTTTGGGGTACTTAACATGCGTGAAAACTTGCACACACATTAGAGTCGTCGGCCATTAGAGCTGGGCAAAGTTGCATGGGGTGGCATGCAGGGGGGGCTCTGTAGCACAACCTAGAAGATGGGCATGTTCGGGGGGCTCTGTAGCACATCCCTTTGAGCTACCATCAGCAAACTTTGTACACATATACACTGGCGGCCAAAAGTTTGGAATAATGTACAGGTTTTGCTCTTATGGAAAGAAATTGGTACTTTTATTCACCAAAGTGGCATTCAGCTGATCACAATGTATATTCAGGACATTCATAATGTGAAAAATTACTATTACAATTTGATAAAAAAAAAAAAAATTCAGAACTTCTTAAACTACTTCAAAAAGTTCTCATCAAAAAATCCTCCACATGCAGCAATGACAGCTTTGCAGCTCCTTGGCATTCCAGCTGTCAGTTTGTCCAGATACTCAGGTGACATTTCACCCCACACTTCCTGTAGCACTTGCCATAGATGTGGCTGTCTTGTTGGGCACTTCTCACGCACCTTACGGTCTAGCTGATCCCACAAAAGCTCAATGGGGTTAAGATCCATAACACTCTTTTCCAATTATCTGTTGTCCAATGTCTGTGTTTCTTTGCCCACTCTAACCTTTTCTTTTTGTTTTTCTGTTTCAAAAGTGGCTTTTTATTTGCAATTCTTCCCATAAGGCCTGCTCCCCTATATCTTCTCTTTACTGTTGTACATGAAACTGGAGTTGAGCAGGTAGAATTGAATGAAGCTGTCAGATGAGGACATGTGAGGCATCTATTTCTCAACCTAGAGATTCTGATGTACTTATCCTCTTGTTTAGTTGTACATCTGGGCCTTCCACATCTCTTTCTGTCCTTGTTAGGGCCAGTTGAACTCTGTCTTCGAAGACTGTAGTGTACACCTTTGTATGAAATTTTCAGTTTGTTGGTAATTTCAAGCATTGTATAGCCTTCATTCTCAAAACAATGATTGACTGAAGAGTTTCCAGAGAAAGCCTTTTTATTTTTTTTATTTATTTATTTTTTTTTGCCATTTTTTTTTTTTTTTTGCCATTTTTGACATAATATTGACCTTAAGACATGCCAGTATATTGTATACTGTGGCAACTAAAAATTTTTTTTTAAAAAACACAAAGACAAAGACAATGTTAAGCTTAATTTAACGAACCAAATAGCTTTCAGCTGTGTTTGATATAATAGCAAGTGATTTTCTAGTTCCAAATTAGCAATTTAACATGATGATCAAAAATGACTTTTTTCAAATAGTGATGGTGCTGTTTTTTTACATCAGTTATATCTTGACTATACTTTGTGATCAGTTGAATGCCACTTTGGTGAATTAAAGTACCAATTTCCTTCAGAAACAGCAAAATATGTACATTATTCCAAACTTTTGGCAGCCAGTGTAGATCTCATCAAGCCGGACAACTTTCATGCTGACAGTCATAAGCTCTGCCCAACAGGAAGTCAGTCATTTTGGATTGTTTGAAAAATGCATGCTCTGGAATTTGAAGTACTCCTCCTAGGGATTTTTGATATATCGAACGGTGTTGCCATGGCGACGTGATAAATCAATGTCAAAAACTGGGAAAGAGGAAGTGTCTCACATCTTTTACATGCATTGTGTGATTTACATCAAAATTGAGCTGTATATTTGACCTTGTGGGCTGATCACATTGATGTGGCTATTGTGGGTGATGGTCATAGTGCCACCAACTGGCGGAAGGAAGTGTGACACATTTAACAGACTTTGAAATATCCCTCTTATGTTTACCTGAATTGCTTCAAATGTTTTTAGAATAATGTCAAGACAGTGCAGATTTAAAATTCTGAACAGATTCTTGATATCTTAAATAGTGTTGCCATGGCAACACATTAAATGTCATAAATGTCATTATTCCTTTTCATGTATATTCACATGTTTTTGAGGTACTTGGCATGCTTGAATTTACATGATATTTTTCACACACATCAGAGTTGTCAGCCATTAAGCCTGGGAAAAAGTTAACACATGGGTGTGGCTGGGGAGCTCTGTAGCACCAATTTTTGACAAAAGTGGTGGGGTCAATTTCTTCTATGGTCACCAAACTTGCTACATATATTGTTCTCATCAAGCCAGACAACTTTCAAAATTACAGTCATTAGCTCCACCCAACAGGAAGTCACTATTTTGGATTGAAAGTGCAAAAAAATTGTAAAGGGATATTTGATATCTTAAATAGTGTTGCAGTGGCAACACATTAATTGTTATTATTCCTTTCTTCCTATATTTGGGTGTTTTTGAGGCCCTTGGCATGCTTAAAATTTCATGAAATTGTGCACACACATCAGAGTCGTTGGCCATTAGGACTGGGCAAAAGTTGCAGGGGGTGGGGCGTGTAGGTGGGGCGTGCATGAAAATCCCAAGAGATCAGCAGTTACAGAAATACTCAAACCAGCCCATCTTGCACCAACAATCATGCCACGGCCCAAATCACTGAGATCACATTTTCCCCATTCTGATGGTTGATGTGAAGATTAACTGAAGCTCCTGACCTGTATCTGCATGATTTTATAAACTACACTGCTGCAACACGATTGGCTGATTAGATAATCGCATGGATGATTGTTGGTGCCAGACGGGCTGGTTTGAGTATTATTTATGTAACTGCTGAAATCCTGGGATTTTCATACACAACAGTCTCTAGAATTTACTTAGAATGGTGCCAAAAACAAAAAATATCCAGTGAGTGGCAGTTCTGTGGATGGAAAAGTCTTTTTTATAAGAGAGGTCAACAGAGAATGGCCAGACTGGTTCGAACTGACAAAGTCTATGGTAACTCAGATAACCGCTCTGTACAATTGTGGCGAGAAGAATAGCATGGCAACATCTAGTCTTTTTATATTTATCCAACACATCCAACCTCTTCTGTCATTACATTCCCTTGCACTGTATATAACAGATTTGTATTTAGATTTGCACTACGTTTGTGTATGTGTGTATGTATGTGTGTGTCTGTGTGTGTATATGTGTATATATGTATGTGTATGTTTGTATATATGTATGTATGTGTATGTATGTGTATGTATATATATATATATATATATATATATATATATATATATATATAGTCTTATTGTGTATTCTATATATACTTTATTTTCTATTCAATTTTTATTTATGTTTTTTTAATTCAATTTTTAATTATTTTTAATTATTATTTATGTCTTGTTGCTGTTTTGTATTGTTGTGCACTGGAAGCTCATTCCTTGTATGTGTAAGCATACTTGGCAATAAAGCTGATTCTGATTCTGATTCTGATCTCAGAATGTTATTCTGAGATGCGGTTTGGAACTGTTTTGGTGGCACGAGGGGGACCTAAACAATATTAAGCAGGTGGTTTTAATGTTGTGGCTGATCGGTGTAGTTCTCTTATATTTACCCAAATTGCTTTAAAATTGTTTAGAATAATGTCAAATGCCAAATGCATGTGTCCACCTCGCATTTTTTTCCAAAAGCTACCGGGTGAAAATGGACCCATGGTGCTTGGGCCCGTCATCGCAGCTTGTACCTATATTTCTTTTGTTTTTCTCTTCTTCATTTCCTCTGAATTTCTCAGTTGCTCTGTCTTTGGCTCTAAGTTTATCAGGTTCTATTTATTAGGTCAGTTGTGGGGTCAGCCAGTTTGATGTGGTGTGTGCAGACAATTTTGATGATCAAATGCACCATTTTAGTGAACAAATCATATTCTGCTTAATGTACTGTTTTATATGTTACAAACAAAGTACAATATTTGGGGAATAATTACACATATTGAAATGATCACTAAACTTAGTGAAGTCCAGAAAAATGGGTTCTTTCTCTGAAAAGGCTTGTTTAAGGGTCAGAAATGTATTCATATATTGAGTTTTCAGGTCAATTTATTTTTAATCTATCCAATGCTTTTCATTAAGAATAGGTGGAACATGTAGCCTACAAGTTATAACTTGATAAGTTATGCACAGTTACAGTTAGTTAATAGTTAGAGTAAGCATGTATGCATAGGGATTATTTTTGTATTGGCTTATAAGTAGGGAACAAGCAAAGAGAGTGTGTGTGTGTGTGTGTGTGTGTGTGTGTGTGTGTGTGTGTGTGTGTGTGGGCAGGTTTGAGTGGTTTATGAGGACTTTTTTTAGGTTACAAACTGGTAATTACAAGGGTATTATGCTATAAATGTGGTTTATGTGTCCCCAAAATTGAAATTGCTTAAAAAAATATACTAAACAATGTTTCACTGAAAATGTAAAAATGCAGAAAGTTTTTTGTGAGGGTTAGGTCTAGGGGTAGGGTTAGGGTTAGGGTTAGGGGACAGAATCTATAGTTCGTACAGTATAAAAATCATTATGTCTATGGAGAGTCCTCATAATGATAGCTGCACCAACATGTGTGTGTGTGTGTGTGTGTGTGTGTGTGTGAGAGAGAGAGAGAGAGAGAGAGAGAGAGAGAGAGAGAGAGAGAGAGAGAGAGAGAGAGAGTATGCGTGTGTTGTTTTATAAATAAGTGCGCGTGTTAGAGAAAGAGATAGAGAAAAAAGGCTGCAGTAAGGATTAAACGAAACAAGCTATTCAGATGTGATCTGACCAAGAGTTTTCCCCATTTCTTCTGCAAATATGTTTGGCTTATAAATCCAAATGTTCCTAGAGCTTTGATTGATTTCGAGGCAGGTTCCGTTAGAAATAGCGAGAGCGGCTGAAAGACATTCATGCTCCCCCATCCAGAAAATAAACCCGATTAGAGACGCTGCTCCATTACGATCCGCTATCGGCCGCAGTGGACTGCTCCGATTAAACTGCTCTAAACTGAGCGAACCTAACGCCAGCAAAGTGATGTGACATTAGGCGTGCTTTAACAAACAGGCTCATGGGGAAAAAAGAAAACCACGGGAGGGACAATTTTAGATTTAAGCAAAACGAAACATTTGAGAATATTTAATCAAATTTTGTTTTAATTTAAAAATAGGAAAACGAGTGTTTTAATTGTTTTTAAAACACCTACAAACACGGTGTAACCCAATGTAATTATGAATTAGTAGCCTTAGTAGGCTACTAAGAAACTTTTTTAATCCAGCAATCCTAAACGTTTATATAGTTATAAACGTTTAGGTTTGCTGGATTAAAAAAGTTTCGAGTAATTTTATGTATTCCTTTATATGGTGTTTATAATCCTTAGGGTTTTATATAGTTTATATAAACTATATAAATCTTATTATTTCTATTATTTCAAAAATAATAATTAGTTTTCATAACTCACTCAAATTAATAACGTATTATAACCTATTATTAATTAAACTTCTCATTATTTAAATTGTTATTATATTATTATTATTATTATTATTATTATTATTATTATTATTATTATTATTACTCATATTAAGTATTTATGTAAAATATGACTTAAAAAAATGCAGATGTTTATGTTGACCTTTTACAACAAGGGACTCCAAACAAACAAGCAGAGAAAATAAAAAAATAATACAGGCTACATCAAAACAGCAGAACAAGTTCAGACTTTCCAGAAATAAAATTTCAACGTTAAAATTTCGATCTTTGATTTTTCGATCTTTGATTACCAAAATATGTATTTTGATCTAACTTAGAAAAAACGTTCGATATGTTTACAAGTCTCTCGCAAAATCCACTGAATTCAATATTTTTATATTTAAATCATTATAGACTGGACATACTAAAATACAGCAAGTATAGCTAAGTAGCAGAACACTTTAACCATTGTACTTTAACTGGTGGCCTAATAACAACCGTATAACATATAATTTATTGCATCAGAATATTGTTAAATATAATTAGTAACTTACACTGGACGCGAGGTTACACTTTTTATGGTCTCACTTTTTGTTAAGTCTGCAAAGAGTTTCTTTTCGAAACAGTCTCACAATATTCGTGTCACATTCTCAAATTCTTAAGGCTTGCACCGTTTGACATTTTCTGTGTAATCGTTTTACCCCGTAGATTGTGTTGGGTTATTGTGGCGGAGAGGAAACGTGATTCGTTCTAGCCTCTGAAATGTGTATACATCTAATCCACCGTTTCATTCACCGTGCCAATAGATGTCATTTCACACAGATGTGCGTGTGTGGGTGGGTGGGTGCTTGGGTGCGCGCATATTTGAGTTTTGCGGTGGTTTGGTGTGTGAGGTTTTATTCATCGATGAAGAGAGACGAGTAGAGATATGAGCAATAGAAAGACCGAAGAGAACGAGACTGAGATCACAATTGCATTTTCACTACACAGTATGTAACTGGCTGCTCTTGGTTGCTGTAACAAGACCCGTGAATATTCTTACACATTTAAGACACGCTGCATTTCTTTTCTTTCTTTTTGGGAGGGAATTATTAATAAATATTAATTCAAATTAAAATAACTATATTACACATCAAGTTCTGATGTGTCTCTTGGTCACTGCGCGTATTGCAAATTTATAATGGAGTGAAATGTGTTCCACACTATTAAAATGTGTAAAAGGTGCTGTTTACGCGTTGGAAACAGCAAGAAAAAGAATAAGAAATCAGAAGGAAAGAGAAAGGGGGCCCTGATACACTGATACGCTGGTATCTTGGGGCACCACTAGTGTCCGCCATGTCACGAATGAGTGACCACACATCTCTCCCCCACAGTGAGCAACTTCAGCTTTCGTTTTAACCTCACAAGTGGCCTGTTTACAGCCACCCTCAAGCAACGTATTAAAGGTTAGGGCGCCTGTTTGCCATCATCAACTGCGGTTCAAGTTCAGTTTGTGTCCGCTGGCTGCTGGCCTTGGCCGCGATCTCTTCCCCCCTCTCTTTCCCCCCGAGGATTGTCAAACAGAAGGCTAAAGCTCTAACAAAGCAAGCAAAGCACAGCAAGAAGATACAAATAACAGACCAAAAACAGCAAAAAGCTTCACCATTAGCCTACTATGTGAGACACTTTTCGTTTTTTTAGTTGCTTTCTTTTTAGTTGTTTTTATTTACAATTAATTGTGCACATATATTGCTTTGGTCTCATCGTTTATTCATGTAGGCCTATGGATTGTTATTCTAGCTGTATGACATTCTGTGCAATATTGAAATCAAACTTGACTACAGTTCATTTAAAAGCGAAAGTCTGCTGTGAACTTACTGTGCATCGCTGCGAACGGGTCGTGTTTGCAGTGGATTTCCATTGGTCAGTAGAACAGGCCTTCTCGTTAAAACCCGCCAAACAATTGTTTAATGTCCTGTTTTTGTTCTTTTAAAGGTTTGGGCGTGCGTTTGTAGTCAGTCCGTTTTGCTCGTCGATGTTTCTGCAGTATAAACTGTTTCGAAGTCCAAAGAAACTTTAGCTTAAAAATAGGCAATTGAGACTGAAGAAGACCTAAGGTCGACAGTAAAAGTAAATATGCAAATATGTTTGTGTGAATTTGGGGGGGAAATATAAAAAAGATCATGCACAATAACTGATTTCATCCATCATTAATATGTCAAGAAAAAATGGAAATAGGCGGTCAGAGCATAACCCTGCAGGGTCACACAACTGCTTTTGCGGCCCAACATCCAGCGTGAACTCACTCTGGTGGACATCAGTGGGCAAGAGGATTCATCAAAAACGATTTTGCAAGAAAAGCCTTGGTGAAATGTATTGCTTTTAGTCCACGTATCGTTCTTAAGCTTTAAATACAAATGTAAAAGTCTTGTTTCCAAGCAGATCTATCTTGACATCCACGCTTCACTGACCGTGACCCGTGAACTGTGACCGAGGTTTGCACTGGAGCGCTGTTAACCGTCGGGGATCTGTAAAATCCTGGTTAGGTTTCTGAGAAACCAAAACATGTACTTATTTTCAACCTATCTTCATGTGAATGTGATTTCCTTGCATCTTGATCTTGTAATGCCTCAAAACATTTCCTTAGACCTTCTTTTTTCGAAAAATACACCGATAACTCCGACAGTACGAAGCTCCCCATACAATAGACATATGACCGTGGATGTTTGAAATTAAAAAGTGCATCGTATGAAACCCGAATCAAACTGTTTGCCAAAGTTAAATAGGGAATTCAAAATAGCCTTTGCGCGAATCATTTGAACTGCCCAAGAAAATGTCCAAGAAAAGTCGTGAAGGGAAAAAAAAGAGTCTTTATCAAGTTTTGCAGTGGTCGAGAAGTGCGTAAAAATCCACGAAAACTCTCAAATGGTGGATACGGTAGTGTAATTTGTCTTGGTCATCGTGAGAGGGACGCAAATGATGTCCGCCGAACGGTGTTCTTCCAGCGTGAACGCTCCGGTGGTGAGGTGCTGTGCGTGTGCGGCGAGTCTCCGTCCTTAACGCGCTATGACTGAACGAGAGCACGGCGCGTTTCAGAACCTGCTCTCTTGTGGACAGCGCCAAAGCTACAGCGCTCTGAATCTACTACAGCGCACTGGGCGAAACTGTCAATCAAGATAAATCTACCTATCCGTGCACTGCACCTCTGCCGTCACAATCGCCCTGAGTCGCGCTCAGATAAAGACGACACCGATTGGCTAACGCTGACCCTGTATGAAAGTGACGTGCTGTCCCAGTTGTGCGCTGACAAATAGGGAGTCTTGATTTGTAACCGGTTCTCTGGCTGATCGCTGATACCATGTTTAATTTCAATTAAGAAAGGAAAAATAGATATTTTAAATATCCGTTTCTACTCACTTTGTTGTCATCTAAATAATACATAGTTAATAATTAGCTGTTGCTTTGAAATTGAGATTATGAATTTCCCATAGGCTATTATGCATTACGAAATCAGTGAAAAAAAAAAAAAAAAAAAAAAAAAATGCTTTTGGCCACTCACAAATTGCAACTTTTTCCTGAAGTGCAGATAAAATAAATAAATAAATAAAAACATTCTCACTCAATATAGTATTTGCATATCATTAAAGCCTTATAAATATAGCCTACAATTGCGTGTGTAATTACAAGTGCCGTTTAGTATCTTTTTGGTAGGTAGCCTGGTTATTGTGTATTTTAAACCCACTAAAAAAGTTTAAAAGGCTTTAAAATGTTTTAAAACGCTACAGTCTGAATGCTGTGTATTCATTATTAAAAATCGTTTAAAATATTCGTTTTTATTTATGATCTTATAAAAGATTAATCCCATTTCCATTGTTATTTCAGTAACTTTGACCGTCAAGTTATCAGTGGTGTTCTACACAAAACGCAGACCTAACTCTTTTATCTGTGTTTTCATGCTATATCAATCCCATTATCATAATGCAGCAAGTGATGTCAAATGTAGTTTATTTAGTCGTGTGTTTTTAATCTAAATGACAATTGTTGTGCTGATAAGCACATACCATATAAATAACAAATATTAAATTGGCATTAAGAAGCGTAATATTGCTTAGAGGTTATTGTTCTAAACAGTAATAAGCCAGGTTTATTTATTTATTTATTATTTGATTGATTTATTTTATTATTTACACTTGAATTAAATTGATTCAATTACTGAATGAAGTTTGTATATTGAACTTTGCTATGAGTAGCCTACATTTGCACAAAATATTATTGAGCTAATGATTCATATACTAATTTATTTATTTCCTTTATTTATTTATTACACAAAAAAAATATAAAAACAAACAAACGTGGGTTGCTTCCAAATCCTGCATAAATGTAAAAAGACAACGTAAATTTGTCAGAAAAAAAACAAAAAAACAAAAAAAAAAAAACAACGACAACAATTCTCAAGGTGTTACATTTTGTGAATTGTGATGTTCCTTTGATTACACGCAAACTTTTCTCTTTTGTAGGCCTATTTGGGCAAGTTTTGGGCAAATGTCACAGTGTTATTCTGTGTGGTCAGAATGAAATCCTATAACATTTAAGTCACTGAAATGTTTTATTATGTTTATATTATTATTATTTTTGTAAACATTTTTTAAAGCTCTTGACAGAAATCTGTCACTTTCTGCGAAGGTTGAAAGAGATTCCTGCGCTTTGTGCGCCATAAGTGCCACGAGGGGGCGAACCTTTTGTCTCGAGTGAAGAAGAGGTTAAAGCTCGACCACTTCAGCGACACACACAAGTATACGCAGACACGCACACTCAAACAGTAAACCATGCAGGAGCCTAACTAATATTAAACGTGTAACAATGTTAAAATATTTTTTTTTAAATATTTTTTCTCATAAATTTACATCTATAATATGATATTCATATACAGTATATATTCATATATACAGTATATTCATATAAATAATTCATTTTACTTGTATGCCTAGAAGTTGCATTTATGATGAACCTTTTAATGATTACCTAGTGGGCTCTCAGAAGACACACCTCTCTTACAGAACACACCTCTCTCAGAGTCTCATTTGATATATTTCAGTGTGTCAAAAGTGCTGCAGATTTATTTAGCCTATATTCCCGTGAAAAACAAACGCAGCTCACAACTATAATAATAATAATAATAATAATAATAATAACAATAACAATAATAATAATAATGACATTATGATCTTTTATAGATTGAAAACATTTTAAAATATCTTTTAGACTTATTTTAAGCCATCTATTGGTTTTATTGAATTACATTTTTCCTAATGTTTCCATTTTCAGCTGGAGCTATATGACTAAAATACTCATAGGTCTATAGTCTGCCTTTTTAGTGTAATCTTTCCCCAGAAGCAAATTTCTGCATAAAGATTGACAAATTAAATATACAAACAAGTAAAACTTAAAAGGCTACACAAATTGTTGTTGCTTCAGACTTGAAAATTTGCTGAGAACTTCATTTAGGATTCAAGGCATCTGCAAAATCATTAACATAATCCATTGCTGGGTGTTTTTAACGCTTCGAGAAAAAAAAAATCGAAAATGATAATAATTTGAAAGCGGACTTATTAGTTCATGAGAATGTTATCACTTATGTATATCTTAAGAAAACGAAAAAAACAGCAACTATAAATAATAAATAAACGGACAGACCCCAAAACAACGTGTTGTAGGCTGGCAGCATTAATTCTCCTTCTCAGTTTTAACTAACATATTTACATGACAACAGTCCATTTTGACAACAGTGACATTTGTATATTTACGACTGTGTCTCGCGTTATGCACATTATGAGTAAAGACAAGCTCAAAAGACCGTCAAATTCAACATATAACTCCCATTTTATTTGGAGTGTTGCAGTGTTGCAAACACTAAAATAATTTTGAGTGTTATTAAATCCAAGGACTGAAGAGTTAAGTCATGCTTTTGAATTCTATGAATGAAACGTCTGTTCCAAGAGACTCCATAGGCTATCCACACTCTCAAGGCTTTTCCATTGGAAGAGCACATCTTTGCTTGTGTCATAGATGAATGTTCTTGCTTTTCTGCATCAAAGTTCGCCTCATCCATTTTCTGTTCTGTTTTTAAAATGTCATGTATAATATGGAGGTTTTTTTGTTTGTTTGTTTGTTTGTTTTTCATTTGATTGTAAATTCAGATTTTATTTGGGCAACAGGCCCAAAGCCCTGCACACTTCAAGCTCAAAACACATTGCTGTCAAAATCATAGCTTCAGCAAAGGTCTGACTGAAGATTTTCATTAGCCATCAGAACATGCAGTTCTATATGAACACTATTGGAAGACTTGTTAACAAAATGTATACTTCAAACAGCCTAGTTTAAAATTTAGATGATAGACATGTAAATGGCACATTAAAGTTTAAAAATGCAAGTAGGGGTATGAAAGACAAGTCAATGTATTTGTTAGTTTAGTTTTCTAACAGAGATACACAGTTTTTTTATTAGTACTTTGACCAAACAACAGTTCGGCTGAAATAGAGAAACAGACAAGGCCCTACCCGACCGTCCGATGCGTAGAGATGGACCCTTTTGGTCCAAGTCCATGCCGTGGCAAGAGGTTAGACAGAGGGATGCGAGGGGGGTGAGAACAAAAAAAAAAAAGTTGCCTCTCGTATATCCTCTGTTGCTGTCCTCTCTGCTCTTTTTTTTTTTTTTTTTTTTTTTTTTTGTTGAACAGTGGTTTTGAGGAATGGTAGTTTGAAATAATGTGACTCTTCCGCTCCCTGGTGCGCTGTTGCAATTGTTCACTGAAGTGAGACTAAACGTTTTAGGTGGAAAAGAGACTCTGAAGTAAGCGTGAAACGATTATGGGGCAAAGTCAAGAAAGAGCCGTGGGCTCAATGTGCGCTCATGTCCTCTTTCTTCCTCTTTCTCTCTCTCTCTCTCTCTCTCTCTCACACACACACACACACACACACACACACACACACACACACACACACACACACACGGGTACGCGAGATGCAACCGCTCTTCCTCCTCCGATATAGGCACTGGGAAGACGTGGTCGCGTATCTATTCATTTGCTAGTAACTTTTCAAACATAACTTTTGCGGTCTCTCTCTCTCTCTCTCTCTCTCTCTCTCTCTCTCTCTCTCTCTCTCTCTCTCTCTCTCTCTCTCTCAGTGGATTCGGGTTCAGGACACAAGTGAAAACACAACATGACCTTTAGTTCCAAAAGCGATTCAACATACCTCTAAGCATGCAGGTTACGGGAATCGCAACCTAGCTAATTTTAGGCTTAAGGGGGAAAAGGTTGTAGGTAACACTTGATAAAACACTGATTACACTATTCAGTCAATAATAAACATTGAATAATGCTTCTAAAATTATAAGCCTTTTCATGACATATTAAGTATTATAGATTATGTAGGCCTGATCATCAATTTTGTAGCAATTTTAGACCTATAAATTGTTACAAAAATATATAGGTTTCCATTTGGTGAGGGCCTCTTGGTTGTATTTCTTTGCTTTCTCAAACAAATCATTTTTGTCGACCAAGACTTCTGCATCAGAATGACATAGAGACAATTGAGCGCTGAACAATGCGATAGACGCGCCGTTCAGTACTCTCTGACCTCTACTCAGAAAACAACCAATGTAGCTCATTTAATCGTGCCTCATAAAACCATGTTCCATTGATAGAGGGCTAAAGGCAGAATAATGAATGAAGTTTTAGACCTTATTAATTTAATATGGAGTGGCCTGTGGCTTAGTTTAGATTTCAGATTTGGGCCCAGAGGTCAATTATTTAATTAACCTACAATATTTTTCGCGCATGAGTGGAAGTAGCCTGTGTATTAATTTGACTAAACAAATAAATAAATGGAGCTGTTGTTTGGGGATACGCATATGTAGCATTCCGCTTTGAATTTGACAGCATTTTATACTGCTGTTCTTATAATGAAGCTCAGATGAGAGACGTGAGCACCAGTGTTACTGTGCAGGTGGCTGTTGTCACAGTGACCTGAGGCGATGTAACTGCCTCGCTACACACGCCTCTCCGCTATGAGATCAAAGAGAAAACTTATCTTACACCAACTTATGTTAACGTCCACTCTTTCTTCCCCTTTCTCCCCCCATATCAGCTTCTTTAACACAAAGTACCACAGACCTGACCCTTTCATCCATCCATGGCATTAATGTGGACACGTTCGTGGATAATCGACAATTTATTTGTAGTTACATTTAATTTGGCTATATATATATATATATATATATATATATATATATATATATATATATATATATATATATATATATATATATATATATATATATGAATGCACCGTTATCAGTTTACACATTTTACCATAGGCCTTAAAAACAGAATAAAACCTATGTATGCCGAAATCCTTCATAAAGATATGCAACATTACAATATCGCTTTATAATGCATTAATATAATTGAATATCTAATTATTGTTATGTATTGATATATCCAAATTCGTTGGACGGGATCTAAAAAAAGACTAAATTAGTGAGTTATCATTAAAGAACCTTTAGAACTATCCCTCAATTTATCATAGTTTTTGCCAAATTTACTACAGTTATTGTTGATACTGTTGTAAATTGGCATTAGCAGCCACTGTTATCAAAATACATACACATACACACACACACACACACGTAAAAAAAGAAAGAAAGACAAGAAAAGAAATGTCGGAAAGATGCTGAAAGCTTCCAATTTTTTGGACACCCATTTTTTATAATTTGTGGTTTATTGTAGCAACAATAACTGCACTAGACTAAATTTTAGATTTTAGTAGAAACTATGATTACGATTGTAAATTATTTTAAGATATAGGCTCATCTATGTGTTCTCTGCCAATGTGCTTTATGTGCTTGGAATCAAAGACTATAAAGGGCTATAAATAAATAAAAAATAATATAATAAGGATAATAAGGTGTAAATGTTTAACAGAAAAAAAAAAATCATATTGTGCTACAGAGGCTGTTTCTATCGCCAACATTTCTCTGTTGATATTTTACTTGGCAGCATTTTTCCTCAACATCAGTCTTAACGTGACACGGTTACAAAATGTGGGTTTTCCGTCTCCTTCTTAATTGAATTAATAAAGTAATTAAAAAGCGGAGAGTTTTGAGTTAGGGGCAATTTTGGCTGTTGTTGCCCTGCTGGAAGCGGAAATAATCGCTGCTTTAGACCGAGACGCAAGAGTAAAAAGTAAACAAATACATTCAGAAAATTAACAAAATTAATGACCCCTCTATTTTTAATCCACCCATTTGTCTCTGAATGGTGTTATGAATAGTTGTCTAATGAGCAAATGTAGCCTATCTGTGCTTTTCCTTCTTTTTTAAAAAAAACATTTAAACACGCAAGCTACCATAAACTAAGAGCGAATAATACATTAGTATGCTATTCCATTAGTAGGTATCCCTTTGTAAAATGAGCAATTATCGCCAAGATACCATAGCAACTATTATTATTTTGTCTACGATTAAACTATGGAAAGCTAAAGTAGCCCTAAAAGCCAACAGTGTCCAAAAATAACTGTTAACTATTAGATTTTGGCGGAAATTAGGGTTACAGTGGTAGATTTATGTTATTTTCGATCAGCCTTCTTAACATAGCATTTCGTTTCTATCGATACATCTGGTCTATGTGAAATGGGCCAGAAATAGCAGAATTTTGCGGGATATTTCATATCAAAATCATAAAGAAAAGCTTTAAAATCCTAAAAGAAAATGCTTAATAAAGAAAACATTTAAATTTTAAGAGGCCTGGCAAAGTGTTCTGGTATTGTAAGGATACCATTTCTTATTCGGCCATACCTTTTAGTGATACAAAAAAAAAAAAAAAAAAAAAAACAGAAAAATCAAATGGGAATCATCTTATTTTAGAATTTATTATATCGATGCATTTTAATTGTTAACCTGATAACGCTGCATCCCAAAACTTCAACAGAAAATTCAGTGCCAGGTCTAGGCTGTCAACACTTGGCACAACACCAGACCACACAAAGAGGACGTGGGTTTCTTCTGTGACTGTTTTGTTCCAGATCTTGTGACATGTGTAGCAACATGCTGGGGTCAAACTGTGCCTTGACATTCTGAGTGGACCATCAAAAAAGAGACACAATTTCACAATGGGCAAATGCCATTAATGTGTATAATAAATTGTAAGAAGACCCTACATGTAAAGAGAGGGAAAGAGTTTATCTTTTTCATGTGAAATTTATTATTATTACTTAATTTTAAATAAATTATGAAGTCACTGCTATACAGGTGAAGTGTATAGTGTGTCTGGTACACTTTACATATTATGTTGGTTTTCTCTTGGAAAATAAAATGTTGGGCTGCATGATTGCTTCTGTTAGAAAATGGCTTCAACCATCCCACTTCTATTGCTAGATTCCAATACAGCAATAAAGCTATTATGTTTGTATATAGCACACAAATAGACTTATAACTTTCAATGCCATAATAATTGTATGCTCAAATATTGATCATAGCACAGTATGGGTCAATGTTACACATGAATAACACACTGAAGGTGCAGACTGTGGAGACATCAACAATATACATGCAGGGGTAGGAGAAGGTGGCCATTTGGCTTCATTTCCCAAATAAAAATCTTCCTCATGCAGAACAGCCACATGGAATCAGATATTGGAATGGGGAGGCCTGCATCTTCGCTTGTGACTCCATCTTCAACACCTGACTAGTTTGAATTTGTGCAGATTAACCGATGAATAAGTGCTTCTCTTTTCCTTTTAAACAACAACAGTAATGATGATCAGTACGTCCACAATCATACTTCTCCATGTGGCAATTTCTGTAGAGCAGCCAGGCATCACATTCACCAGTTTCATTCCAAAAATGTGGTAAATGTGGTGGGCTTTTGGCTTCATTTAGGAAATGTAACCTTTTGAAAGAAAACAACCCACTACTTTGTTGGCCTTTTCTGACATTGACACGCATGGAGACATCTCCAGAATCAGATGGCATGCACACCATGATTCCCACATCAGTCGGCATGCTTCATTCTTGCCATAGGTCCTAGAGATGGTAAAGGTAGGCTGCAGTTTAACAAAAATAGAAGAAAGAAAGAAAGAAAGAAAGAAAGAAAGAAAGAAAGAAAGAAAAAGTAAATCACAAATGTTTGCATGTGATTTATACTTAGATATGTTTGTAAAAGATATGCTACCTGTTAAGATACGTAAATGTGGATGTCGGAAGGGGCCAAACAGTGCAACCGATGAAATAACCTTTAGCATTTTATTTCTATTAATGGCATATAGAGACAGCAATAAGTTCACGCCTAAAGTAAAAGGCCAAAATATTTAAATTCCAATGATATGTTGTTTATGTCTTGGATAACTAAATGCCAAGAACAGTTCAAATTATTTTGACTAGATTTCTTTTTGCAGCCAAGTTATTAGGCATTGTTATTGTTTATTATTACCATTAGAATGGATTGTATTGGGTGTGTGTTTTTCTTTCTTTCTTTTTTCTTTTCTTTTTTGTAAGTGCCTTAATATAATCATCTCCATTAAATGTTTGTCAGGAATTTTCATGTTATTTTGCAATGATTCTGAACATGGTCAGAAGAACCAATGGTAAACCTCTTATTTGGTTAACTCATATTTGTTTTCATGTTGGTTTTATGTGGTTTTGACACTAAATGCCTGTTGTAACAGTCATCAAGAAACAATAACATATTTTCTTATATCTTGACACGTTTTTAAAGTTTTTAAATATATAATCACAAATGTTTGCATGTGATGTGATTTCAAGGTGAAAAGTTTTTCTTTTTAAACAAATGTCATAAATTCATAGAGACAATGAAGTTATTTTTGTTCTTTTACAACATAAAGTAACCATGCCATATCATATAAAAGGTCAAATTATAAGAGACTTAGGTGGTTTTCACACTGGGCACGTTTGCTGCGGTCAGAATCCGATCGTTTTTGTTCCCGGCGCCCCCCACAGCACTGGTCTGGTTTCAGACTCATGGGATTCTGTGGAACCCCGGTGCGTTTCCGTCATCAGCTTGCGTCATCACAAACGTATATATGGTGGAAAGCACAACGCGGGTAGCTATATTTGTGTGTTTGTTATTAATAATAATAATAATAATAATAATAAACAATCCTCAGAGTTGGGGAACATTGTCAGAGCAGAAGGAAGCAAGTTTTCTTCCAGGATAACCTTGTACGTGGCTTGATTCTTGCGTCCTTGAAAAAGACGAATCTGCCCGATTCCAGCCTTGCTGAAGCACCTCCAGATCATCACCGATCCTCCACCTGGTCGTCTAATGGTTAAATTTGGTGGAGGATCGGTGATGATCTGGGGGTGCCTCAGCAAGGCTGGAATCGGGCAGATTCGCGCATGAATCAAGCCACTACAAGGTTACCCCCTGGAAGAAAACATGCTTCCTTCTGCTCTGACAATGTTCCCCAACTCTGAGGATTTGGTTTTCCAGCAGGACAATGCTCCATACCACACAGCCAGGTAAATCAAGGTGTGGATGGAGGACCACCAGATCAAGACCCTGTCATGGCAAGCCCAATCTCCAGACCTGAACCCCATTGAAAACCTCTGGAATGTGATCAAGAGGAAGAAAGCGAAAACACTGCATCTTTTTTTGTTATTTTGACCAGTTGTCATATTTGGAATTTGGGAGAAATGTTGTCAGTACTTTATAGAATAAAACAACAATGTTCATTTTACTCAAACACATACCTATAAATAGTAAATCCAGAGAAACTGATAATTTTGCAGTGGTCTCTCAATTTTCTCCAGAGCTGTTATGCTTTCAATGACACTGCAGCTTGCCCCTCAACCCACAGATGAATTTGTGAAAGCGAAATATTGCAAACAAACGCACATCTGAAGGACGAAGCAGTGACTGTGAAAAGTAGGCTAACAAATTGTTTAGCATAAAATGATTACAAAATTATAATTAATTATGACACCTGGGTCCTTGCACGATTATGTTACTAGCATGTTTCGGAAACACACGTAAAAATAAATAAATAAATAAATAAATAAACAAAATTACGGACGTTCGAGCTCAAAGAAAACGCTCTAAACAATCTTCCTTGCATTGTTGTATTATGCCCCCCAAATATCAAAATTACTTTAAATTCATAAATCGTAAAAAAATTTAATCATAGCAGAGATGCGAGAGGTTAAGTCACCGAAAGTATGTATTGCATTTTTATTTATTTTTTAATAAATGAACAGATCCAGGCTGTGTTTCCCAATAACGTCACAACTTAAAGGGTTAGTTTACTCAAAAATCATTTACTCACCTTCATGCCATCCCAGTTGTGTATGACTTTCTTCTACTGAACACAAACGAAGATTTTAAGAAGAATATATCAGCTCTGTATAGGTCCATACAATGCAAGTGAATGGTGACCAGAACACCAAAAGCTCCAAAAAGGAGATAAAGTCAGCATAAAAGTACTCCAATGGTTTGTATGCATTGTATTGACCTACAGAGCTGAGATATTCTTCTAAAAATATTAGTTTGTGTTCAGCACAACTATTTTTTTTATTCCTTAAAAGGGATAGTTCACCCAAAAATGAAAATTCTCTCATCTCAGCTCTGTTGGTCATTACAATGCAAGTGAATGGTGACCAGACCATAGAAGCTAAAATGTTTTCAAAAAATTAATAAAAACAAAATCACATAAAGGCCACATAAAAGTAATCCATAGGACTTCAGTGGTTAAATCCATATTTCCAGAAGCAATATGATAAGTGTGGGTGAGAAACACCCACTTTCACCTTTTTTTGGAAAGTGAAAGTGGAGATTTATGGTAAAAAAGGACTTAAATATTTTTCTGTTTCTTACCCACACATATCATTTAACCACTGGAATCCTATGGATTACTTTTATGCTGCCTTTATGTAATTGTTGGAGCTTCAAAGTTCTGGTCACCATTCACTAGTATTGTAAGGACCAACAGAGTTGATATATTGTCCTAAAAATCTTTGTGTTCAGCAGAAGAAAGAAAGTCATACACATTTGGGATGGCATGAGGGTGAGTAACTGATGAGAAAATTTTCATTTTTGGGTGAACTATCCCTTTAATCTCTACAACGCATTTCCCAAAAGTAGGCTATACTTATACAAGAAGTAGGCCTACATAAAACGCTTGTAAATTAACGAGAGCTTTGAACCAATCTTAAGTCCATTAAGTGAGACTTAAACATACCTTTATTGAATCTTTCAAAGTTTATCAGAGAAAAAGGGACATTAAATAAATGAAATAAATATATTTTGATCACTGAAAAGCCATTGTACACTGTTTTAGAGTGTTGAAAAAAAAACTGCATTGAAAGCAATCGGCAGTCTCAGTAGTCTGCGCATGTGACGTGATATGTCTAAATTAGTTCATATTACATGACACATAACACAGTATAACGCTTTATTAGCCGTCTTTGATAATCATAGCTATAACGGCAATAGAACGATAATATATTCTCATTAAAAAGACTTTTCAAGAATACACATGTGAGTAATGTGACCCTGCAGTTTTAAACTTATATAAATAGGACTAAATAAATAATTAAAATATGGTTAACAAATGAGATTAGAGTGAAAATGTGCAATGAGCGATTCCCTCACTCTCTCTTCTTCCTCCTCCTCCTCCTCTTCTTCCTCCCTCCATTGGATAGTTCAAATAGTCCTATATATTCTGTTTACATGGCAGTCATATCTGAAAGTCACATGTGGCCTCTGTTTAGTTTCACTTAGTTTTCACTTTCACATATAGATTTAGCCACTGGAGTCTTATTGATTATTTTTTATGCTGCTTTTTTGACCTTCAGATTTCTGGCCACCATTCACTTATATTCAAAAGACCAACAGAGCTGAGATATTCTTCTAAAAATCTTTGTTTGTGTTCTGCTGAAGAAAGAAAGTCATACACATATGGGATGGCATGAGGGTGAGTAAATGATGAGAGAATTTTCGTTTTTGGGTGAACTATCCCTTTAAGTAGCTACTAACGTTCTACTTAGAGCTTCGGGAAACCAAGCCCCATACAACAAATTACCGTAATTTTTATGGACCCATGTAGAAGTTTCAGGAAAGATCCCAGATAGCACATGTACGTCTCCGAGATGTCTGTTTTAGATCTTTTCATTTGGAAAGCATCAAATTCTAAATAACATCCGCTAAACATCTTAAAAAGATCAGATTTCCAAACATTCTTAATCATAAACGTCTCAAAGACATCTACTGAATGTCTTTGAGACGTTTATGATTGTGGTGATGTACGTGTGCTGAACAAACCCCTACTTTTCCAAATGTCCAAATTCTGTTTCATTCATAGTATAAACAGAATGATCATTGTTTAAACAAACCCCAGAAAGTCACCCACATTCAGTGTGTGCGCTAAATGTTGCGCACCTTTCCCAGGGTTGAACAATAGTTGGCCACCCATTTTGATGTCCTGTGGAGCCCGGAAGCGACTTTCCCGTGTTGCCTTTCGTAAATCGGAAGCGTATAG
Source organism: Myxocyprinus asiaticus (assembly GCF_019703515.2). Lineage (NCBI taxonomy): Eukaryota > Metazoa > Chordata > Actinopteri > Cypriniformes > Catostomidae > Myxocyprinus > Myxocyprinus asiaticus. The sequence goes on from NC_059350.1 coordinate 34,306,504, forward strand.
ACAGGTCAGATATTTTAGTCGTTCAAGTAGAAAACGGAAAATAAATAAAAAAAATAAATAAAAATACAAATAAAAAAATAAAATTATAATAATAATAATAATTGTGTCCTATGCTATGGTTGTGTTTCGAATTCACAGGATATTATTTTAAAAATACAACACTTTCGTGTCCGTTTATTATTGTAAGACCTCAGCTGGCTTCCATACATGAACACGCGTGGGTTATTGAGCAGCTTGAAAGCACTCAGGCTAACACGTTCATTACGTTATATATGGTCTAATTTGGGTGTTAATTGCTTTTAGACTGTTAAATGGAAAGGAATTCAGTGATTTTACTAAGATGTTTATTATTATTATTATTAATAATAATAATAATACTTGAGTTGCCCTTTTAATAGATTCTTCACCTTTCCAGCTAACTGCCTATGTCGTCTGTGTTGTTGTGGTAAATTTTGAATACATTTAGTTATGTTCATGATCTTTAGAATCGTTTTATTGGATTTTAATTGAGACGATTCTCTCTATGACTCTTTTGTTGCTGTCAAACATGCTAGAGTGTAAACAAAATCCATAAATGATGTATGCCAAATATTATGCATTTCACATCCTAGCTTTATAAGATGAGACATGCAGAGAGTAACTAAACAAACAGGTCAAATGCTCACTAAATTGATGGAGCTAAACTGATCAAGCTACACTGTCAAACTCTAGGACACAAAGCAGTAATCTGACTTTAGTCAATTTAACCTAATCTTAACAGTAGCTGAGTGCCGTAGTAGAATATGGATGTTTTATGCAGTAGGTCTTTGTGGCAATATTGTGTCTTGATTTCCACATTGGGAAGCATTTTTTCAAGGACAATGATGAGGAATAAATTGATGTCGCCTAAAGCAGTTCTTAAACGCCTTAAAGGAATAGTTCACCCATCATTTACCCACCCTCATGCCATCCCATATATGTATGACTTTCTTTATTTTGCAGAACACAAACTAAGATTTTTAGAAGAATATCTCAGCTCTGTAGGTCCATACAATGCAAGTGAATGGTGACCAAAACTTTGAAGCTCCAGAAAGCAAATAAATGCAGCATAAAAGTAATCCATTAGACTCCAGTGGTTTAATCCATGTCTTTGGAAACGATCCAATCAGTTTTGGGAGAGAAAGACCAAAATGTGAAAATTTTTTCACTATAAATTTTGACATCTGCAGTCTCCTTGGCGATCAAGATTACAAGCTTGATTACACTTCCTAGCACCATCTAGCGCTCTGTGCTTGCATCAAGCACTTGGAAGTGTAATTGAGACTGAAATTATGATTGTGCCTAGAGACTGCAATGACAAGATGTACAATAAAAAATGTGTTACATTTTGGTTACACTTACTAGATGACATTTTAAATTACATTTCCTAGTGCTTGAGACATGCTCAAGAGTGTTGGATGTTGCTAGGAAGTGTAATTGAGCTTAAAATCATGATTTACAAGGAGACTGCTCTTGTCAAGTATTATAGTGAAAAATAAGTTACATTTTGGTCTGTTCTTATCCAAAATGTCAGAAGACATGGATTAAACCATTGGTGTTTTATGGATTAATTTTATGCTGCCTTTATGTGCTTTATGGAGCTTCAAATTTTGGTCACTGTTCACTTGCATTGTATGGTCCTAAAAAGCTGAGATATTCTTCTAAAAATCTTCTTTTGTGTTCTGCAGAAGAAAGAAAGTCACACACCTGGGATGGCATGAGAGTGAGTAAATGATGAGAGAATTTTCATTTTGGGTGAACTATTCCTTTAATGATGATGATGCTATTAGAGAATGACATACAGTCGATTACAGTGATTGACATTCTACATGGCGATTGTTATGTTGTTAATGATGTATGATGTCTGTGATAACTGAATACAATGTTGATACCTAAGTGTCAGTTCTTCATAATAATGTTTTTTATGGCCTCTGGTTGTATTCATAATGCAATAATGATGACTCATGATGATGTTTATGGCTACTCCCTCTTTAGGGCTCTCCTTGTGATGTTTTCGGGGCGTTAGAAGAGAGACAATTATGAGGATGAGCTATACCAGGATGAGACGGACATGGGTTTGTCCGATGCTGACAGCGAGCTGGAGTTTCCACTTTATTCACAGCTGCACTACAGTGCTGAGAACCATGAGGACTTGAGAGAGATCCAGCCAGCAAGACCACGGAATCAACCTCAGAAGAATTCCTTGCCTCCTTGTCCTGCGCCACCTAATGTCATTGTGATTGACTCTGGCTCAGATGCTATCACAGTGTCAGACAACACAGAGGAAGATGACAGTGTGAGTGCTATGAAAGGTCGAACATCAAAGCACTGTAGCCTGGCACACAGCAAGTGGCAGCCCTATAGCGTCCATTCGCCCGGTCCACCACAGGCTCGAAAAGGAAGGAGTTCCCCAGACGATGTTGTGGTGTTGGATTCTGAGTCAGATGAGAGCTCAGAATCTAACTCTATACCTCCTTTTGTGGAGGGTCTGGATTTGGATTCGAGAACTGGATGATTCTGGGCCGGGACAAACATGATAGAGATCAGAGCATCCGACTGAACCTGTCCTTACCGGATAACTGTGAGAGACAGGGTAAGACTGTGTGCGTGCATGTATGTACAGTTGAAGTCAGAAGTTTACATACACCTTAGCCAAATACATTTAAACTCAGTATTTCACAATTCCTGACATTTAATTGTAGAAAACATTCCCCATCTTAGGATCAGTATATTTTAAGAATGTGAAATGTCAGAATAATAGTAGAGAGAATTATTTCTTTCAGCTTTTATTTCTTTCATCACATTCCCAGTGGCTCAGAAGTTTACATACACTTTGTTTCTATTTAGTAGCATTGCCTTTAAATTGTTTAACTTGGGTCAAATGTTTTGGGTAGCCTTCCACAAGCTTCTCACAATAAGTTGCTGGGATTTTGGCCCATTCCTCCAGACAGAACTGGTGTAACTGAGTCAAGTTTGTAGGCCTCCTTGCTCACACACGCTTTTTCAGTTCTACCCACAAATTTTCTATCGGATTGAGGTCAGGGCTTTGTGATGGCCACTCCAATACCTTGACTTTGTTGTCCTTAAGCCATTTTGCCACAACGTTGGAGGTATGCTTGGGGTCATTGTCCATTTGGAAGACCCATTTGCGACCAAGCTTTAACTTCCTGGCTGATGTCTTGAGATGTTGCTTCAATATATCCACATAATTTTCCTTCCTCATGATGCCATCTATTTTGTGAAGTGCACCAGTCCCACAACATGATGCTGCCACTCCCATACTTCACGGTTGGGATGGTGTTCTTCGCCTTGCAATCCTCACTCTTTTTCCTCCAAATATAACGATTGTCATTATGGCCAAACAGTTAAATTTTTGTTTCATCAGACCAGTGGACATTTCTCCAAAAAGTAAGATCTTTGTCCTCATGTGCACTTGCAAACTGTAGTCTGGTTTTTATTTTTTGGAGCAGTGGCTTCTTCCTTTCTGAGCAGCCTTTCAGGTTATGTCGATATAGGACTCTTTTTAATGTGGATATAGATACTTGTCTACCTGTTTCCTCCAGCATCTTCACAAGGTCCTTTGCTGTTGTTCTGGGATTGATTTGCACTTTTCGCACCAAACTATGTTAATCTCTAGGAAACAGAATGCATCTCCTTCCTGAGCGGTATGATGGCATCGTGGTCCCATGGTGTTTATACTTGTGTACAATTGTTTGTACAGATGAACGTTATACCTTCAGGCATTTGGAAATTGCTCCCAAGGATGAACCAGACTTGTGGAGGTCCACAATTTTTTTTCTGAGGTCTTGGCTGATTTCTTTTGATTTTCCCATGATGTCAAGCAAAGAGGCACTGAGTTTAAAAGTAGACCATAAAATACATCCACAGGTACACCTCCAATTGACTCCAATTAGCCAGTTAGCCTATCAGAAGCTACTTGCTTAAAGGCTTGACATAATTTCCTAGAATTTTCCAAGCTGCTTTAAGGCACATTTAACTTAAATTAGTAAATTTCTGACCCACTGGAATTGTGATATAGTCAATTAAAAGTGAAAAAATCTGTCTGTAAACAATTGTTGGAAAAATTACGCATGTCATGCACGAGTAGATGTCCTATACGACTTAGCACTATTCATTTATCTAGGGGTAAAACTTTTTAAAGAGTAAAAAGTTACTGAGTGCCCCTTTTAGCCACTCTGAAATGCTCTTGAGAAAGGCCTTAAACAACATAAACAGCATCTACTATATTCATTGGGTTTATCTTAAGGTCTGTTACAGATGTTTTGATCCATACGTCCAGTTCTAAATATATTAGTGTCCACTCTTCTCAAACATTAGACTGGAAAGAAAAAAATATTAGTAGACTGTTTGACTTAGATAAGTTTAAACCTTAAATGTATAACTGCTTTCACAAAGTCTCCTAACTAAATCCTGAAGTTTATAAGTCTATGGCAATTCAGTATAATAATGTCTGGCTCGCCGGTGACCGTGCACAGTGTCCAAGACATTGTAGTGAACAGTTGCTTAGGTCCTTCTTCCGGTCCCGTACTCCTTTTTAAAGCTAAAGTATGTAACTTTTTCTGTGTTAAGATACTTTCGCTTATCCAAGCTTAATATGCAAAGACAACTATAATGACCCGGTCACACATACCTTCGCATGGTGAAATTCTGCAGGCGAAATATAGTCATCTCAATGTAAATATGCATGATGGACTCCCGATGGCGAAGAATTTAACCTTGCGGATTTCACGTGAAGTTCAAATTTGGTGAACTTTGACAGATGAATTTTGCTGCATTGGCCAATGGGAAGTTGCTTGGTTTGGCAGTAACATCTGTGAGGATGGTGCTTCGTACACGGTTACACTGAATATTCACAATGTTCAAGGAAATCATTTTAGTGGTGAGTTTCTTTTTAACTTATGTTTCACAGAATATAAAGTGCAGCATTAAAAGAGGCTGCTTGACGATCATATTTTTGCTGGTTTCACACGCGCTCAACGTTCACCCATGTCATCTTCGCACACGGAATTTTGCCATGCGAAGGTATGACTGACCACGCCTTAAGTAAACCATTCAGAGGTTAATTTTCTCGAAAACTGTAAGCACTGAGTTAATAACATTGACTCAACCAATTAACAATAACATTGACTCAACCAATTGCATGAGTTGGGGGCGGGACTATCTCTTTGTTTGACCAACAGCAGATATGGGGTGTATTCAGAAAGCTGTTTTGAAAACAAAGATTTTTGGTTTTTTGGTGGCGCAGAAGTGATATACTTCAGCTTTAAGTTTTTAAAATTTGTTTATGATTTGATCAGTCATTCGATTGAAGCCAGCATTGATCATTTCTTGCAGTATCTCCTTGTACGCTCTCTAATTTATCTTGGATCTCCATAGAAGACTATCACAATATATTGCTGCTTTCCTCCATGGAACACTGCTGATTGATTTTGATGTCCGCCGTTTTTGTGGTTTTTGATGTTGTAGTTAAAGAGTAATAAAGTTCTCCTTGTTGCAGACGGTAGCTAGCAAAACTGTTGTTGTTTTGAAATCTTTACGTGGTGACGACACATTATTCGCCCTCCACCCCCTGACTTAATCAGTTCCTGCTTAAAGACCAGCAAGACTTTGGGGCTGGTGCAGAATCACTTTTTCCACCCTGGAACTGCCTTTTCTGCAGTGGAAACTTGTGCATATTGAGACTTGGCATGTCAAAATATGTTGCCCCAGGTTCAACGTCAGTGACACTAAACAGCATTGGTTCTTGCATGTCTTGTAAAGGATTGCGACACTGCAAAATTGAAAGTGGTCAGGTGCAAATGAGATTTGAGATTTGAACCTAAATTGTGGTCTGTTCCTCACGCTATTGGATGGTAAGCTTGGGATCGATGCATTGATAATCAGAAAAGTTTCCCGATGGTTATCGATATATATATCTGCATTTTTTCCGATAATTTGGGCTGCTTGTTGCACCATAGTCTTTGTCTCATCAAACATATAACACAACTTTGGTGAAGCAGCAAGGTAAATTAAAGGGGGTCACACACCAGACGCATCTGGTGGATGACATGGCGCGTTCTAAAATTCTAAACAGTTATTTTCTACGAAGGTATACACACCACCACTCGCCGTCTCTGGAGGCTGCTCAATATTCTGTAGCACCACGGAGTTCAACTCGCATAGTTTTCCATTAAAATCGACCCAAATCATTATCAAAGGACATAGATTATTTACACTAGCCATCACTGGATGATATGTTGTGTATACAGTGCATTCAGAAAGTATTCAAACCCCTTCATTTTTTTCACATTTTGTTATGCTGCAGTCTTATGCTAAAATGTTTTATATTATTTATTTTTCACATTAATCTACCCTCCATACAAACGCCATAATGGCAAAGACAAAATCAGATTTTTGATAACTTTGAAAATTTGTTAAAAAGAAAACACTGAAATATCACATTGACATAAGTATTCAGACCGTTAACTCACTACTTAGTTGAAGCACCTTTGGCAGCGAGTACAGCCTCAAGTCTTTTTGGGTATGATGCGACATGCTTTGCACACCTGGATTTGGGGATTTTCTGCCATTCTTCTCTGCAGATCCTCTCAAGGGGACCGTCGGTTGGATGGGGACCGTCGGTGAACAGCCATTTTCGGATCTCTCCAGAGATGTTCAATTGGGTTGAAGTCTGTTCTCTGACTGGGCCACTCATGGACATTGACAGAGTTGTTCCTAAACCACTCTTGCATTGTCTTGGCTGTGTGCTTAGGGTCATTGTCCAGTTGGAAGGTGAACCTTCAGCCCAGTCTGAGGTCCTGAGTGCTCTAGACCATGTTTTCATTAAGGATATCTCTGTATATTTCTGTGGTCAGCTTTCCTTCAACCCTGACCAGTTCCCCAGTCCCGAAAAATACCGCTGAAAAATACCCCCACAGCATGATGCTACCACCACCATGCTTCACTGTTGGGATGGTATTGCGCAGGTGATGAGTAGTGCCTGGTTTTCTCCAGACATAATGCTTGGAATTGAGGCCAAACAGTTCAATCTTCTTTTCATCAGACCAGAGAATCTTGTTTCTCACAGTCTGAGAGTCCTTTAGGTGCTTTTTTATGTGTCTTGCACTGAGTAGAGGCTTCCATCTGGCCACTCTGCCATAAAGCCCAGATTGGTGGAGTGTTGCAGTGATGGCTGTCCTTCTGCAAGATTCTCCCATCTCCACACATAATTTCTGGAGCTCAAACAGAGTGACCATAGGGTTTTTGGTCTCCTCTCTTACCAAGGCCCTTCTCCCCCAATTGCTCAGTTTGGCCGGATGGCCAGCTCTAGGTAGAGTCCTGGTTGTTCCAAACTTCTTCCATTTAAGAATTATGGAATCCATTGTGCTTTTGGGAACCTTCAATGCAGCCCAAAACATTTTGTAGCTTTCCCCAGATCTGTGCCTCGACACAATCCTGTCTCTTGAGTTCTGCAGGCAGTTCCTCATGGTTTGGTTTTTGCTCTGATATGCATTTTCAGCTGTGAGACCTTATATAGACAGGTGTGTGCCTTTCCAAATCATGTCGAATCAATTGAATTTGCCACAGGTGGACTCCAGTCAAAGTGTAGAAACATCTCAAAGATGATCCAGAGAAATGGGATGCACCTGAGCTAAATTTCAAGTGTCAAAGCAAAGGGTCTGAATATTTAAGTCAATGTGATATTTCAGTTTTTTCTTTGTAATACATTTGAAAAGTTATCAAAAATCTGTTTTTTGCTTTGTCATTATGGGGTATCTGGAGTGTAGATTGATGTGGGAAAAAAAAAAGATAATTTAAAGCATTTTAGAATAAGGCTGCAACATAACAAAATGTGAAAAAAATTAAGGGGTCTGAATACATTCTGAATGCACTGTATGAATCTTTCAAATAGCCTTCACAATGTATTTTCAGTTACAATGAGACATGAGGGAGAGTAAATGATGATTCACTTTTTCTTGAGCAGTAAGAGATCCTATTTTTGTTTCAGAGATGTCATTTCTGTTTCTTATTGTTTTGACTTTTGCTACAACTTCTGCAAAATCTTAACAAAATTGGTGTATTCAGTGGGGTTTAAAAGTCCAAATGGATAATATGGGATTCAAAATCGAATTTAAACTTGGAAATAAATGTTAGGATTTTGAATAAAATAAAAAAAGAGAAATGGTAATGTTATGTAACGTACAGTATCTTAAGATTCTGCACTATTTTAAGGTCACTAATCAAATAATCTTTGTGACCATGTTAACTCCTTTGTACAAAAGTTCAGGTTTTCTTGCTTCCATTGCAGCACAAAAGATACTCTGGAACATTCTCAGATCATGCTGGAATAACATGGATCATCAGGTTTTGCACAAACCTGTGGAGTCCAAGCCAGCTTGATTATATGCTCTCATTAAAGCAAAAGGGGTTAGACCTAATAGTAATACATTTTGAAATTCACATTACATGTACATGTAATTTCTTGGTCTTTTTTTTTGTGTGGATTTTCTCCCCTTTTCTCCCCAATTTGGAATTCCCAATGCGTTCTAAGTCCTCATTGTGGCGTAGTGACGCCTTAATCCGGGTGACGGAGGATGAATCTCAGTTGCCTCCGCGTCTGAGACTGTCAGTCCGCGCTTCTAAACGCGTGGCTAGTCTACTCTCCGCGGCATCCACGCACAACTCACCACACGCCCCACCGAGAGCAAGAAACATACATTATAGCGACTACGAGGAGGTTACCCCATGTGACTCTACCCTCCCTAGCAACTAGGCCAATTTGGTTGCTTAGGAGACCTGGCTGGAGTCACTCAGCACGCCCTGTATTCGAACTCGTGACTCCAGGGGTGGTAGTCAGCGTCAATACTCGCTGAGCTACCAAGGCCCCTGGTCTTTTTTACCTTTAAGCAAATAACACTCAGAACAGATATTCTCATTTGTAGTATTAATTCAGTGTGTGGATGGGCCGTCTAGAGGGACTGCAGGCCAGACCACCTGTGGGCTTCAGGCCGATGCTGCATGTGTGTAAATGTAAGAACAAATTTGTGTTTATCCCCAAAGCTCCCAGCATTTCTCTGCATACTGGGCTGTATGTGCATTCTAATCACTGAATCTGATGTCTCATCCACATGTATTTGTTGTAAAGTTACTGTGCGAGTGTACATGTTTGTGCGTACAGAGCAGGTGTGTGTGTGAGCACATGCATCCAGCTTTACGTGTGTAAAGTTAATTTGCATGCATGTGAGAACATGCTGGAAAAGCAATGAGGGAATTTTTCGGTGTATGTCAAGGAAAAAACAAACAAAACATAACAAACCTCCTGTCAGAGAACGAGTGAGGGAGAGGGAGACTTTAATCATAGATTAATAAAAATGTCTTTGCAAATCTCACCAGATCTACACATTAGGTTAACCTGCAAAGCTCAGCAAAGCAGCAAACCTCCCTCTCTTCTCTTTTTTTCTGCATCCTCCCTGAATGCATTGTCCTCATTTCCATTTGTAGACTCCTTCCTTTTCCTTTTATACATGTTCTACTCTCTCTCCTTCTCTCTTTCTTTTTTATCTAGTTCTCCCCTTCAAATACAGGCCATTTTATTGTGTCTTTTCTCCATCTCTTTTTCCCTCCCTCCATCCATCCATCCATCTCTCTCTCTCTCTCTCTCTCTCTCTGTCTCATTTAAATGGTGGCTGCTGAAGAGTCTGTGGGCTGGTATTTCTGCTCTGTCGGTCATGCCTCTCACACTCATGTGCAGAGGGGGCCTCCTCCTGCCCCGGCCTGCTTTTGTTACCCAGAGAGAGAGATTCAGTGGAGGATGAGAGAGGGAGAGAGAGAGAGGAGGGGTACAGAGGGATAAACAGGGGGTGAAAGGAGGAAAGCGGCAGCTCTGTCTCTCTTTTTCTCCTCTCTGTCTCTGATCTCTGGGGCTTGACCTGCACTCCAGACCATGTGGGTCACACAAGGGAGGGGAGCTGGAAGGAAGTGGCTAGAAGGGTTGCCCTATATGTGTTTACACATCTAAAAGTGAGAGATTTTTGCTGCCGGGTTAACTATGTTAGAGTGGGACAAAAGGATGGTTCGGACGAGAGGTGAGGTTACATTGTAGGTAATGAGAGTTGAGAACCAGACCAAAGGGTTGGAGGATGCGTGACATTCATAATTATTATTTATCTCCGCTAAATTTGTGCAGTGACACTGGAATTTCTCAACCACGAGTTTACATTTATCTTCAAGCACTGACATAGTGCTGCACAATAGATAAATACAAAATATGTAAAAAAAATAAATAAAAAAATACTGTCAATTACAGATTCCATTTAGATCTACTCTTGTTGCATCAAAAATTATATATACTTTTTTTTTCTTCCAGTGGATGAGTATTGTAACCAATCACAGACATGTCTGTTGAGTACCTAGCCTTCCAGTGGTGCAGCACAACTTCATTGCTGTTGTACAAAATAAGCAATGTAATGTAAATTCTCTTAATCGAAATTAATAATCATGATTAAAATATCAAGGGAAATAATGGTCATTATTGTGCAGCCCTATATGGACACATACGGCACTCTAGAATTGTGGCAGACTGAGATATCTGCCAGGCTGATTAATCGACAGACATTTGACTATTTTAAGGTAATCGATATTGGCAGATAACTGTGTTCACTCGCTTAACAGAAAATGTTGTTCCTCCTTGAGTCATATAAAAAAAAAAAAAAAAACGGACAGATTTGAAATTTCACATTTGAATTAAGGGAATTTTGACTGCATATTGTGTGAAACACACATTTTATTTTAATTATTATTTTTTTTTACGTTTCATGTGTTGTCATTAATTTGTATTATATAAATAACGGCATTATTACTAGGTATATTCTCTAGATATTGGCATTTGTCATTGAAAAACAAATACTCCAAATACTAGAATTTGAGGTCTAAAATGCTCAGCCCAAGAACAAGATGTGTTAAGTATGTGACAGATGAAGGAAAGGATGTGTTCTAGCCATATTTTAAAGAGTAACACGTGTTAAAGGAATATTCCAGTTTCAATACAAGTTAAGCTCAGTTGACAGCATTTGTGACATAATATTGATTACCACAAAAAATAATTTTGACCCATACCTCTTTTTCTTTAAAATAAGCAAAAATCTAGGTTACAGTGAGGCACTTAATGGAAGTGAATGAGGCAAATTTTTTGAGGGCTTTAAGGCAGAAATGTGAAGCTTATAATTTAATAAAAGCACACATTAATTCTTCTGTTCAAACTCATGTATTATTTGAGCTGTAAAGTTGTTTAAATGGTCATTTTTACAGTTATTTTAGGGTTAGTTGATATCAGTGGCGGAGCTAGGGGGTGGCCACGGGTGGCCGTGGCCACCATGGACCGAAGCCTGGTCATCCCATTGGCCACCCTGCTCGCAACTGCCGCTTTGATAATTTTTTGTCTCAGGCATAGTTTTTAGAGGTGGAACTGTCTCTGTACAACTGCAACACACAGGAATCTTAACATGTGCGCACACCAAGGTCACCGCACCTCTCTGACCCAGGTGTCACTATATCCCGCCACCCCTGTGAAAAACTCCTGGCTCCACCCCTGGTTGATATTACATCATAATGGCAACGAAGTTTGTACAATTTGGCTATAACTTTACACAAAAAAGGTTAGTAAGTGATTTTATCACACTAAAATCATATTAACATGCACATTGTTTATGACTTGGGGCTATACTTTTGAATAGTGAGTATTTTAACATTTATGGATTGACCCCCATTCACTTCCATTGTAAGTGCCTCACTGGAACCCAGATTTTTGCTTTTTTTAAAGAAAAGGAGGTGCAAGTCAAATTAAAATTTTGTGGTAATCAATATTATGCCACAAATGCTGCTGATTGAGCTTAACTTGTATTGAACCTGGAATATCCCTTTAAATTGAGATGGGGTATGTATGCTTCAAAACTTAAACACAGTATTGCATGCACAGGAGAAAATAAACACATGCATTTTTATCTAACTTGGCCTGAGAGTCACTAACATATATACTCCCATAATTGTCATATGCACTTCCCATAGGAGACAAGGGACTTCGTATCAGAGAATGTTTGTTAAGTGTAATTGTGTTTTGTGGTTTGTGATGGACTAGTAAAAGGCTTTAGACAGCAGTGACTAATTTCATTTGAGTGGCACTCACACACTCTCACATAAATCCAATTCTCTTCAGTTGCTATGTCTTATAACTGTGTGATGTGTGTGTCTACTGAACAACAGTCATCTTGCAACATGCACGCACACACACAAATCCAATTCTCTTCAGTCTGTGTTGTTGTTACTAAATGGCGACAGATACATTTTCACACACACACACACACACACACACACACACACACACACACACACACACACACACACACACACTTATACTGTACAAACTATAGATTCTATCCCCTAACCCTAACCCTACCTCTAAACCTAACCCTCACAAAAAACTTTCTGCATTTTTACATTTTCAATAAAACGTTGTTTAGTATGTTTTTTTAAGGGATTTAAATTATGGGGACACTAGAAATGTCCTCATAAACCACATTAATAGCATAATACCCTTGTAATTACCAGTTTGTAACCTAAAAGAAATGTCCTCGTAAACCACACACACACACACACACACACACACGCACACGCACACACACACACAAGCTCTGTCTTTGAATCTATCTGACTTTTGGATGGAGGGATGCAGGGGGGCCCTTGGACCCCTCTCAAACAGAACAGTCAAGAAAAATGAGAGTCTCCAAAAAAAAGGGGGGAGGGGGTTCTGACTTGGCCTCTGAACTTGAATTAGAGTTGTTGAGCCTTCCTCAGTGGTCACACTTTCTTTTTTTCTTCTCCCCTTTGTGCTTTTTTAATTTTCCTTTCCCCCTTTTTTCAGTGTTTTTCCCTCCCCTTTTTTGGTTCAGTCTGGTCTTTTGCTTCGTGAACACCAAACTTTGTCATTAGGCTGGACTATAGCAGTGGCAGCAGATGGGCATTAGTTTAGACTGAATGCATGAGTGTTTGAAAGAAAGTGTCTCAGTGTATGATATACTGCAGGGCAAAGGTAAGACATTAGATATCCGTATCCCTCTCTTTTTGTTTCTCTTTTCAAGGGTTCAGAAATGGCATTTTGGCTGTTTGTAGCTGTTTGTGTGTAAATATTAGGGAATTTACTTTTTTTAGTTCTGTTTCTGGATAAGTCTATGGTGACTTCACTGCCATCTTCATAGTAGTGAACGTGGCCTTGTCATCCTCTATATCCAGCCTGATCTCACTGTTATACATAACTATTTCAGGCTGGATTTGTATGTTAATATTTTAACATTTAAACGTATACTTTTGTACGTTTGGATAGACTCTGAAACGTGCAATATGGACGTTTTAAAAAGCATCTAAAAATATCCATTTGTATATATTTACAGATTTAGAAACGTAAAATGTTTACGAATCCATTATACATATTATTTGAATCCACAGAATGATTATGAACATATTTGTATACATTTTTTCATCATGTATTTATACTGAACAAATATATTTATACATTTATACTGTTTTATAGATATTTTAGATCAATTAACCCTACCCCTGAACATAAGCATTATTCAACCTTATAAATAATGTAACAGGCAGATTAATGTACAGTGATAATAATTTTTGTTCCAATATACTAATTTATATATATATATAAATATATATATATATATACATATATATATATATATATATATATATATATATATATATACATATACATATATATATATATATATATATATATATATATATATATATATATATATATATATATATATATATATATATATATATATATATATATATATATATATATATATATAAATTTTGTAGAGCCGCTATTCACACCCCTACCCCTAAACCTAGCCATAACAATTTCCTAACCATATTAAAAACATTACAGTCAGATAAATTTAATCAAAATAATTTATTCAGTATAAATAAAAATAAAAAAAGGCCAAAGGATGATGCGCTGCATCCGGTGTGCTTCCTGATGGCATACAATAGCTTTGTGTGAGATAGAGAGTGGAATTTAAGTTATTAAAAGCTGAAAATCTTCTCCTGATCCACTCTGTAAAGGCGCCGTCATATCTCATTAAAAAAATATGGCAAGTCAAAATCGGTCACGAGACACGTGAAAGCCAATGAGCATTTGACATCACTGCTGTAAAACCTGTGTTGTAACTCTTTTTGAGGCGGCAATTTTTGAATTATCATCAGTGCATGAGTGGATGGTTATGGGTGTTATGGCCAATACAGCAGATGGAGACGGAGAGATAAATGCATGAATTTAGGTCTATTCCTCACACAGCGCTATTTGAAAACTTGGATTATAGCGAATAAATAAAGTTTATTACTTTAATGATTGTTTTATGGTGCTTTTGTAGTTTACTTTGTAGTGTTTTGTATTAAAAAATTTTTTCAATATTGAATTCAGTCAGTAAACGTAAGCATTTGTACATTTCTAAAGGTGTTTATACTTAAAATTATTATGTTTTAGATGCTTTCAATACATCAATAATGTACGTTTCGGTTCATATGCAAACATATGCAGATGCACTAGAACCACACTTAACGAATACAAACAAATTCTCATGAGATCACTTTGCTATGTCCTATTGGATGTAGTTTTCTCATGCTCTAATAACCTTGTTTTCCCTCTCTCCCTCCCCTCATCCTCTTTCTATGTCCTTATAGTTTTTCTCTCACTCTTTGACAACTGTCAGTCACATTTGCTACCTTTTCCTCTCACTTCAACTTTTGCTATATTCTACTTGAAATCGATTTGTTTGATGGGCACCGTTTTAAACCTAGGTCTTTTGTTTCCAATGCTGTTTTCCCTTGGAGTGTATTTTAATGAAAATATATTGTCATTTTCCTGCATATTATGGCAGCCATTTTACTTCTAATTGTGCACAGGTTATGGAGGTTAATGCTTTTTTAATAAAGCCACTTTTACAGCCAAATCTTTGTTATTCGTGTTATAAGAGAGCGATTCATAAAATGTTTTGTTTGTATTGGCTATTCCAAAGGCCTTCCAGTATTCTAATATGAAGTTCCTCATTAGTGTGATATAAATGTAAAATCTGCAAATTTAGCTTATTTGTGCATTTTTCAAATTTCTTTTTAAATTTTATAGTTCTCTGAGATCATAATGATGTTGTAGCTCATTGAATTTTGAGCACTTTAAATTCAGTAATCATAAATGCTCTTTAAGTCAAGGTTGTATTGTAGACCTTATTCATAGTAGCTCCATATTTTATTTTTGACGTGAACGAAAGCAAGGCTGTGAGGAATAGACTTACCATCTCTTCAATGGCATCCACTGTATAAAGCTGTATAAATCTCCTAGTTCACCTATCATATTCCACAACTCTTTTGGAGTTTTTTGTCAACTGGCATTTTTCTGAAAGCTGATTTTTTTTTTCAGTGTTTCATCAGTGGAGCGATCCAAAACTGTTAAAACAACAGTACAGCCCATTGTAGAAAGTCTATCGAGTCTGTCCCTCACAGCCTCGTTGTCAGTCACATCAAAAATCAAAGATGGCGTTACTGTGAATAAGGTCCATTGGGTTTGCAACCAACATTCATAAGCACCCTTCTAGTGTGTTTAATTGTGTAATTTCCACCATATCTATTATGTGTGATTGAAGTGCTTGTGTTAGAAAGAGCTGGAAGGTGAGATGAGAGTTCTGTGATGTGTCAGTGAATATGAATGTGGTTGTTGTGAATATGCATTCAAAAGCAGAAAATGGAAGGGCGTCATTGCGGATGGGTCACAATGCTCTAACTTGAGGTGCCAGCGGTTTGGTCGCAGAAATGAGAGCGTGTGTTGTGGAACTTGTGTTGCTGAGTGCTAGAGAGTGAAGGTGTTTTATCTACAGGATTTGTGAAGACTGCATACTACTGCATGATTATAGCATCTCTCTCTCTCTCTCTCTCTCTCTCTCAGTGTGTATGCGTGTGTGTTTCAGTTACTGGTGTGAGACGTGGCGGCTGTGTGAGGTGATATGTGTCTGTCTGTCTGTGTGTGTGAGATTGGAGGGATTTTTGGGTGCGTGTTTGTGTCAGTGAGACTGGTGATGGTGATGTGTGTGTACGAGAGTGTGTGGACCAGGAGGTAGGTGTGTGTGTGTGTGTGTGTGTGTGTGTGTGGCTGGGATAGGCATCAGCTCTTATCTGGGCACAGCAGTGCCACTTCAGCTGAAACACCACACCCATTTCTCCACATGGTGTGTTTGAACAGACGCCATGCCCTCAAACACACACACACACACACACACACACACACATACAGATTCACCATAAAATCACTGCGTTATGCTTTATTTTTGAGATAAGACTAACAAAATTTAAGATTTATTGTTTGTACTTTATTGTGTGAATATTTCATAGTTACTTTATTTTATTCTTACATATATAAACTCAGGGTTCTCACGGTCATGGACAAATATAAGGGAATTTTAAGATTTTGATAGTCAATCATTTTTTTTCTAGTTATATTGAATAATATTGGCAAAAATTGTGCTTTGTGAGTGCAATCTCTACATAAAATGATTTTTTTTAAATCATTATCAAATAATCATGAAGGACTTGTAAAGTCTTGGAAATAAATTATTCTCCACGGTTCCCACCACTTTTGACCAATGTTTTTACAGAAATTTTTTTCTCAATATTCTCACAAATTTAGGAAATATTGCAAAATTGTCAATTAATTAATGAATATTTTTGATTTTTGTTTTTTTGGTGTGTGTATTGACTGCGTTGTATAGCTTAATACAACAGTTTTTGTCAAGGCAGTTCTATTGATAATTTTTTTTTTTTGTGACAACACGACTAAACTTTAGTTTTAAATCAAGAGAATCTCATCAAACTTTTCAGAGAGATTGTACATTTTCATCAGGTCTACATCCGGCTTTTCGGAGAAAAGAGAATTTCCATCAGCTCTTTCTCACGAATGGCCAGTGAACTACACTATGAGTGTGGCCAGTGTAATCCTATTTGAAAGGTCTGTGTGTGTTCCTGGTTGGTCTGGCATTTTGGGTGGGCTCTGCATGGGACAGCAGGTATCCTTAATCATGTTATGGGGTGTGGGGTGTATTTTTGAGAAGGGGTTTGCTGGCAAGCTCCCATCCCAATTTCATACTAAATGGTCACACACCAGGTTTGATTAGAGAAGGCAAGGCCGAGGAACCAAGCCCTGCTCCATTGTCATAGTTTCTGCTATTGGTGCGGAGCAGCAGGTCTGTGCATTTAAACTCACCAATGGTGTATGTATGCAGGCTGTAAGACTATAGTTATTCTGTTAGAGGATTTACACACTCTTTTTGTGAAACCGGTTTAGATGCAGAATCAAATTAGCATTTATTATTAGCATATCCTCATAGATAATGTAGTCTACTACAATTTTTCTCACACTAGATACATACACTTTTTATTTTAATTTTAAAAAACATTTTCTTGTTAATACTGTAAAAGTAATTTTCCCTCATGAAAATAATTTGTTTTGTTTTGTTTTTTTGTCAATTTATCTATTCACCAATCCCATTTTTGGTCTGGTGTCAGGATGGCTTAATGAAATTATCACAATATATTTATTATTAAATATATTTTTTTACTAGTTAGGTGAATAGTATCCCTGAGTGGGTTAAATCTGAATGTTATATCTGTTCCTCTGTGATTATCTTCACTGCACAAAGATGCAGCATCGTCCCGGAAAACCTCAAGTATAACATCTGTGTTTGTTTTTGCAGGTGCTCATTTGGTTTGATGCGAATGTTTTTTTCAATATAGAATATTTGTGTGGGCTGTTTTCTGACAAAGCGTAGTGGAAAAAGTCCCCCCACCCCACTAGCTTCTGTAGTTCATTCCTTATGTTGAATTAATTGTTTTTCACAGAATTATTTAAATGCGATGACAAGAAAGTGCTCAAAAAAGAAAATGGATATTTTGTTTTTCTTAAGAAGAGGAATTGAGACCACGATGATTTGTAATTGGCTTTGTGCGCCTGGCGGTTAGGGGCATAAGAGCAGGCTTTAAAACCGCTTCCATTTCTATATAGAGACAAATATACAGAACAAAATACAGAAATAAGTAATATAGGAATTACAAAATGAATATAAATGATAGGATTCATTCAGAGTAATATATAAATGATAGCATTAACAGAGTATATATTTAAGTGTATTCGAAGCCAGAATATTACAGTTAGAAATTCCTGGCCCTTTGATATTAAGTGTTTTCTCCTGTCTTTGCAGTGTTGTTGCTGATTCTATATCTTTCCGTGGTACTGGCCCTCATAAGTTATGTCTTGGTGTGGGGTGTAAAACTTCAGTGAGGGGGAAAAGGCAATTGCAATTACCAATAAAATCCATTATAATTAAGCAGTCATTTAATATAAAATCAAATTATTGCCTCAGCGACAGAGGACGAAGGCACCCCAGTGAGACCTGATTATTTTTTTTATTTTTTTTACCCCCCTTCTCTCGCTCCCGTTCAGCACAACTGTAACTTTCTTTTGAATCGTTCTGTCTTTTTGGGTGGGGTGTTTGGGTTAGGGGTATTTATTAACACTGAGCCAAGATCATGATTGCTTAGCTGTTTGGGCTTTAGACCATTAGACTATAGAATATTAATATAATTTCTATAGAGTGGTAAAAAAAAAAAAATAATACAAAATGCGGGAATATTTTGCCTCGATTTTGAATTTTGCGGCTTACTGGGTCTTGTGGATACACTGTTTTCTGGTCACTCACTTATACTTAAAAAAACTGATACTGTTGTTAAACAAGTTAAAGGACAGATCTTGTAATGCTTGAAAACCAAATATAATGATTTGTCCAGCTTTACAGTGCTTTGTCACAAAAGCATTGCATTTATATAACCACTGTGAAAATATTCTCATTACTACATGAAATCAGATATATACAGTATGTGTAGTTTATGTGCAAAGGTAAAATTGTATATATACGAAGGTCATGCAACAAAGAGATGTTTGAATAATTCTAGGTCTATTTTATAACAGTATTTTGTATTACTTTGCAAATGCATTACAAAATAATTGATTTTCACTTGTTCAGACATAGTTTAAATTATTCAACCAAAATAATTCTTTATACAGTTCAGAAGCTGTGAAAAAAAACTCCTAGTCCATGAATAGTCCATTGTTGTGTTACTATGTTGTAATTTCTGGAAAGTCATACTTATTTGATTGTCTTAATAGGCATATTGCCTTATTTGTTCATCTCATTTATTTCATTTGCTTGTGTACTTATCTGTCTCTCCTCTCATGAGAGGTAAGAAGTGTTTGTGTGTGTCACTATTACTAATCTCTCAAGATTTCTTAATTCCCTCAGGGACCTTCCGGAAAACGCCACCTCACTATTATTAGGGTCTCTTTTGCATATTGAGATAGCTGCTCAGTGTGTGTATAATGGAGGGAGACAGTGAGAGTGAGTCTGTGTGCAGCAGTAGTTTTCCTTTTTTTTTTTTTTTTTTTTTTTTTTTCCGGCAACTGTTAAACTGAATTTGTGACATTAAAAGAACTTTTATTGCTTTAACTTGTGTCATTTTTTTTAAGGCTAGATAAAACAGCATGGGTCAGATCTTGCATCTTGACACGTTGGGTTCTAGTCTAATTCAAGGTTCAGCCAGTGGCCAGTCCAATTTATAGAAAAATCTAATTCCTTTATTGTCTGAGGGTCTTTGTTTAGTCTGATATGTTTACTATGTATTGTTTAGGTGACATTAAGTGTTGGAACCACACAATTTGAATACTGTAGCTTAAATCAACATTTGATTTGATTCGTATTTTGAATCATTTTAATTTATATGTTTTATTGTCATTCATTGAAGTCAGCAGAGGCTTTGGAAGCCTTCTGTCTTCTCAGAAATATTCATGTATTTTCTACGATACATATCAAATAATCCTCCAACATGCAGAAATAATGAAACCCGCTTTCATCCACTGGGTTTTTAAGCTCGAAAATTTCCAGTCGTAACTCATAATGACATGGAGATGTAAAGCGTTAAGTTTCGTCTGCTATCTAATACGGCCGAGGCATACAGTTGGTTAAGCTGTGAGATCAGTTAGCTGACAGTGGTGTTTAGCACCCGTTGTGTAGATTTTGGGCTCATTGGTGGAATAAGGCTGATATGTTTGCGGGCTGACTGTCCGGAAGCCATTTAACTCGTATCATTCTACCTCTTCCATTTACTGTCACTGCGATTGCCGCATACGCCGGACGTATTGGCAGTTTATCTTGCCACTAACACCCAATAATGTTTTGGCTAGCTATCTTCTTCATTATCTTACAAGCAGGGGTTTGTATTATATTATTATATAAGATGAAGCTTAAATATTCCCTAGAGTCTGTTCCTTTATCAGAAATAAAAAATACAAAAAATTTTTTTTATTATTTCCCTTTTCAAAGCTTTATAGCAATCAATAACTTGAATGTTGGTTCTCATTTAGGTCTCAATTTGTGTTTTTCTTTTACCATTCGAGAGTGACAGGAAATGATTGGGAAAGAGAGAAGAATGCAAGCTGGAATTGAACCTGCTTCACCCAACTGACCACCACAGCAGAATGTGTCTGGAGCATGTGTGCTTACTGCTAGGCCATGGTTCTGACCAAGTTCTTTTTTTTTTTACCTGTACATCTATTCAATTTTGAATTACAAATGGTATTGCTCTCTTTTGGGCGTATACTCTGGGCACCCTTGAAGGCCTTTTCTATTCATAGGTAACCTAACTTTGCTGTTTGTGATCACTGAGTGATGTCATCCTGAGTGACAATTCCTTGCCAAAACCTGTGGTAATTAAGACATTACCTGGGATTTTAAAATCTTCACTTGCACTTGTGTACCCAAGGTCTATCAATAGGAAATGTTTGACATGTTTTCAGACCCCAGGAAATCAAAACTGAGGTTGGTGGCCTAAAGAAAATGTCTGTTAGCTTTAAGACCATCAACACTCACCAGCCACTCTATTAGGTACACCTGTAAATCTACTTATTCATGCAATTATCTAATCAGCCAATCAGCAGTGTTATGTGTAAAATCACGCAGATATGGGTCAGGAGCTTCAGTTAATGTTCACATCAACCATCAGAATGGGGAAAATATTTAGACTATGGCATGATTGTTGGTGCCAGACGGGCTGGTTTGAGTAGTTCTGTAACTGCTGATCTCCTGGTATTTTCATGTGCAACAGTCTCTAGAGTGTAAAGAGAATGCTGTGAAAAACAAAACATCCAGCGAGCAACAGTTCTGTGGGCGAAAACGGCTTGTTAATGACAGAGGTCAGAGGGAATGGCCAGAGTGGTCCAAGCTGACAGGAAGGTGACAGTAACCCAAATAAACACGTGTTACAACAGTGCTATGCAGAAAATCATTTCTGAATGTACAACATGTCGAACATTGAGGCGGATGGGCTACAGCAGCAGAAAGACCCCTCTGGGTACCACTACTGTCAGCTTAGAACAGGAAACGGGCTGAGTTACCGTAGCCTTTCTGGCCATTTTCCGTTGACCTCTCTCATCAACAAGGCGTTTTCGTCCACACTGGTTGTTTTTTTCGCACTAGTGTTGTCACGATACCAAAAGTTCAGTAGTCGCTACCGATACCAGTAAAATTTTACGATTATCGATACCACAGAAAAAAAAAGATAATATGCTGTTGAACACACTCCTTTAGCCTATTAAAATTTTACATTTCAATGTAAATAATTAATTAAAACAATAGCATGTTTCTTTCGAGTGTTTCTCAATTAATTGAAAATTGCTTCATGTTTTTTAAGTAGGACCTTATGACGTTTTTTTTATTTATTTTTTTTTTTATTCCATGTTTTCCAATTTTTTTCTGAATTCCATGTTTTAAAGTTTAATTAAATTTCATCATCAAAATTGTGTCTAATCAAATGAACCCAAATTTTAATCAAATTAAAATAGAACAATTACTTTTCAATAAAACAGTTATATATTTTTTTCATTAAGTGCTTTAGTAAAAATCCTCACAACATAATCTCAAACACAACATTGGTCTTATTTTTGTAGAATACAGAGCACTACATTATAAATAAAAACATTGATGAAAACCTCTATTCATTACAACAGCACTCTTGCTTTTGAAATATATGTTCAAAATAATAATAGTAATAATAATAATATAATAGTAGTAATCTTTATTTAACCAGGATAAAAACTAATTGAGATAAAATCTCTTTTACAAGAGAGACCTGGCCAAGAAGGCAGCACTGACACAAATGACAGATAACATAACATGAAAGTACAATTTACACCCTCACCCCCGCCAAAAAGAAAAACAACAAAACAAAAAACTAAATGATAAAAATAAATCAACCAAAGGGGATAGAACAAAACAAAGATCAATTCCAGTCAAATATAACAGAGGCAATTTCCAACTTGACTATACTCAGTGTTGTTTACAAGTGCCATAAAATCAGCCAGTGGAGGGAGCACTGTAAGTATTAAATGTTCCTGTAAGTCATTCCATGTTTTTGGAGCAATAATCTTAAAGCCTTTTTTACACTGCTCAGACCTAACACGGGGAACAGCAAGTAGTACAATGTCCATTGAACGAAGATTATAAGGTTCATAAACTAATAATAATAATAATATATATATATATATATATATATATATATATATATATATATATATATATATATATATTACTAAACACTAGTAATGTATTTCTGTAGCAATTTCTTAAATTTCACGTGTCAAGCTTTAATTTTGAATTTAACTTTTATTTTGATATGAAGGCGTGAAGGCATTTCTGGTTCTGTGTTTTTGACAGTACTTTCAAAATTCTGTATAAGACATTGATTATGACCCAGTGTAATTATTGAAGTGCAAAATTCTGCAATATAATTATATAAATACATAGTCTACAGGCGTTGTGTGAGTCATCTACTACAATAAGTGCAGCATGTGATGCTCATAAATTGTGATGTTTTTTTTTTTGTTTTTTTTGAGCGGATGAGCAGCTTCACAGACTCACTTTGCAGCGTGCAGCACATGCAGACTGCATATTTATTTAATTCAGTCACATTCATTTGCGTTTACAAATCACAGTAGGACATATCACTATTTTCATTTGATTAATTGTCCATTTCTGTGTAAAATGAGTATCAGAACATGCACTTTAATGAGTGTGTGAGCATTTGTAAGCAGTCGTCTGTCAGTTAGACAGCGCACGGGGACTGAATCGAGTTTGTGTTCGGTTACTACCGGTACTGCAGAAACACTGGTATCGTTACATCTTTTTTATTTTAGTATCAACTTGGTACCGAAGGACCGGTACTTTTGACATCACTATTTCGCACCATTCTCTTTACACTCTAGAGACTGTTGCGTGTGAAAATCCCAGGAGATCAGCAGTTACAGAAATACATAACCCAGCCCGTCTGGCACCAACAATCATGCCATGGTCTAAATCACTGAGATGAAATTTTTTCCCCCATTCTTATGGTTGATGTTAACATTAACTAAAGCTCCTGACCCATATATGCATGATTTTATACATTACAGTTTAGAATTAATTTTGTGAATTTTTAAATTACTGTTAATGAATTACTGTTAATAATTACTTTTATACAGGATAGATAATTGTATACATAGTTGAGTTCATAAAAACTTCACGTTGTGTGTCGCGGGAGATTTTGGACCTTTGGACTTTTTTTTCATTAAGTAAAATCATAACACTCTGCATAAACACAGTAGCCTACATAACATACATTTTCTCTGGTGATGGTGAGAAGTCATCTGAATGTGCATTCGTGCTTTCCTGGCGATCACTGACGTAATTTAAGGTTGGGATAAAACAAGGAGACCAGCAGGTCAACAGTGCTTGTTGCAGTGTTGTGCATTAAGACACCATCACGATGTATGCAGAAAACATAATGTTCATTTATAGAGAAACACTCCTAGACTGATTACATTGAGCACACTTCATCTTCGTCTGTGCCTTGCTTCTGTGACGCGGAGAAGACGTGAAATATAGCATGCAAGCGCCCTCTAGTGGCAAATGACTGTATAGATAGCCTTATCAATGTCTGCTGACATGATTACTGAACGCATTTGTCCTGAAATTAATTAATTGCATTTGATAAGCTTAGTCATCAAATTAATCAAATCGATTAATCATTAACATCCCTAGATGGTATATGCTTCTGTTTAAGCCATCAGTCCACTTTGTAATTAATAGTTTGCAATAAAATTCAAATATATTGTTTCTATGCTTATAATGAACAGCCTAAAATCAATAGTTTATATATTTCCATTGTTTTTAATTCGATTACAGCATTCACAACGCTTCATGGGATTGTAGTTTATTCCCTCATTAAACATGTGAAGTACACAGTCTTGTACCTTCGACTTTGTGTCTGATTTTCAAATAATTTTTTGCTTCAAATTGAAGCTTGTGATTCACCTCAGAGCTGGTTGGTTTGGTTCATGGCTTTGAATGCATTTATGAAGACTTTTATGAAACCCTTATGAAAAGAAATGAAAAATACTTCTGGAACCAAAACGGCTAAAAAGTGGATGTGCACTGCCAGGCAAAGTAGCAAATCACGGCTCATGGCTGTACTGTAAACTAAAGGCTGTTGTCCTTTAAAAAAAAGGGATGCACCTTTCGATTCATCCCACTCCGACTTCCTATTTGAATTGGTAATATGTTAATACAGAAAACTGCTCATCAAGTCATTTAATTGGGTCTTCAAGCAAATCAGATCAAACAATGCACAAAGATTTACTATTTTACCTCAAAGTTGTATTTGCCACAACAATCTTTATAGCGTTTTGCAACAATCTTAATAGAATTTTGCTGATATGTCATCAAGGAAACTTCCAATTCAAAATAATGTGGCAGTAATGTCTTTGTGTAGGGTATATCAAACAGGCACAAATGAAATGATAATGTCCTGCCCCATCCGAGTATTCACTCTGTATTTTGCCCTCCAGAGTGAGTAGGGCATAGTGATGCTCACTTTGGAATGGATTTTGCTGTCTATCTGTCTATCTCTTTCCTCCTCTCGCTCGCTCTCTCCCTCTCTCTCGTTGTCCTGAAGTGCGGTGATCAATAGTAATTGGGTTGCTGTTGCTGACCAGCTTAGTGGCCCTCTGGACCAGCAGAAGGAGAAATGGAGAATGTTTACGAAGTACTGAGCGTGACTGACTTTCCTCCACAAATCTCTCCATATTTATTCAGCATTAGGCCTAATCTAAAAATCTTTTTTTTATATATTTTTTATTTTCCGCTTCTTTCTCTTTCTGTCTCTGTCATGCACCAGAGAGAGAGAGAGGTCTGGAATGTAATCCTTTTTTAGGCTAAACCACAGGTACTCTTTGAGGGCGTATTTAATAGATTTTTCCCAATAAGGCTTTGCCTTAAGTGACTACATTCAAATAGAGAGGTATTAGTGAAGGAATTAGGCATACATTTAGGTGTATTAAAGAAACCTTCTGTTGTTCATATAAATATGTTCAATTCAATTTGTCGATCCCTTTGGGTGTAATGGGATTTTCTGTTTTATGGAGCAAGGGCACTTTATGGTTATATATTCACCCTGCATGGTAAAGCTTCCTCTAGCAGGGACAAATTTCGTAGTAGTCACTTTTTAAACACGAAAATACACAAGCTCTTTTCATAGTTTATTTATTTTTATTTTTTTCAAGGATTAATATTGCCAATTTGGAGATAGTGATGATTGTAACTAGTCTGAATCCCTGTTCTGCATCTTAAAATGCCTCACCTGCATAAACATACAAAGAATTCTCTTTGAAGGACACAAATAGGAGACTAGATTTGGTTTCCAGATGGAAATATCAGTGCTTGCAAGGCAGCAAATGAATAGTGTTCTGTCGGATATTGTGCTGCAAATACAGTATTAAAATGACATCATCGTTGATGGTTGGAATGGTTAATAATCACCACTATGAGTCAATGGGAGATCTTAAAACTTTAATCTTACATTTATTACAATGAATGAAGTTTAAAAACATTAAGTTTAAATCAGGTCCATGTAATGTGGTCCAGGTTTAATTAATTGCAAAACAAGTTGGCAAAAACAGCTGAAAGGAACTGATATACCTTGTTACCTTGGAAGTACTATGACTGATGTTGGCTCATGTAGGCCTATATGAAAACTGAAAATGTGTAATATATCTGTTACATGCATATGCATGTTCTATATTCGAAATATTTAGTTTTCTTACTGCACATGTTGTTACCAAAATACACTTTCCTGTTAAATGAGGAGTTGATTTGGGAATAGAAACAGTGTATGAGTACACACACACAAAAAAACAACAACTCTTTGGCTGAACTTGATTCAGTCATGGACAGTAGTTCCACGTGTTTGAAATGAGTTTTCTTAACTTAAAATTAAACACTTTGTGTTGAAAGAACCTAGGACCCCATTTCCACCTGGTATTACAGTGTGTCTTTGTTGATCCGATCACATGTGATCTGGTGAGAACCATCGCTGTTTACACCTGGTCACTTAAATGCATCTCCTGTGACCACTTGTGTTTGGATTTGGAAGGGAAGGTCATCTGTTTCATGACGACATACATCAATCACTATGTCAGTGTGTTACTGCATGATATTAAAGCACGACAAAGTCAGAAAAGACAAACAACGCGAAAAAAACAGAGCGCTGTTCTCCCAGATGAGGTATTATCCATTATTTTAGTGTTTTACCTGTATCAAAAGAGCTTCGAGTGTTCATGCTTGTCATCTGTGTTGATATCATACACACTAAAGAAGATCAGTGAAGCTCTCGTAGATGTGTATTTATCCACTTTTAAAATTTTTTGGATCGGACGGTTATTTCCTTTTAAAGCCGCTCATAACCGGCAAACTTTAAACTCTTGTTTTAGCACAGCGGTTGATTGACAGGTGAGGGGTGGTGCTTTACTGCTACCAGGACGCATACAGGACGGATTAGCGTTTACACCTCAAATGTGATGTGGTCAAATGCATTTTTGACCACATTCGTATCTAGTTTGTGTAATCCAATCACAAAACGTTTTAGACTCCGTTTAGACCTGTATTGATGGCTGACCACATGTGATCGGATCACCTGAAACGCATCTTAATACCAGGTGGAAACGGGGGTCTGGATGAATTGAGTAAAACTCCAACATAACAGAAACTCTTTTAAATCTCAACATAACAAAGCATTAAACACAAACAAGTGTCCCCCTTTATATGCATCTTACTCAAAAACACATAAAATAACACTTATTTTTAACTTTACTCTCCCTATCGAGTCCCATACGAATCATGGGAAATGGAAATCCCCTGCCTAATTTCTTCAATGCTACATTAACACCACAAAAATGATTCATGATGTCACAACTCAAATGCATTAAGTAAACTTCCATTTCACAAATTTAAATGGATAAAACCGAACTACAACACAATTCTAGAACAATTTGTCACAACTTGATTTCATTATGTAAATCGAACAAGCAGCAAAAATCCTTTTTTTGAGTGTACTATCTTGAACAGTCGTGATTGATTTTATGTCACAAAAAGAAAATCTAATTTTGCCCTTTGGGATGTTTTCTTTGAAGAGATTAAGCCTATCTTGCACTCAATAAAAGAAGAAATCACCATTTTATTGCAAAACAGAGTTTGTGGGAGCCCACTGCTGTACACTGAAAAAAAAATTTGGAGTGGGTTTACTTAAAAAAAACAAATAAAAAAAAAAACCTTAGGATAATATGGTCAGTTAAATTTAACTGACCATATTTTCAAAAAGCTTACACAATTTTTGGTGGCTTTAATTCTCTGTTTCAAGTAAATTGTACTTGCTCTTTGTTTGTACATTTTACTCATGCAATTTATCACTGACTTAAGCCATGCTTTTAAAAGTTTATTAGCATTTCAATGCATTTCCCACAGGAAAGATTAATGCACACAATGTAGTCTATTAGACAACATCACCTTGCTTTAATGGCACTAATGGCAATAGAAACTAGATCTAAAGTTGCACACACAGACCTGAACACGGTGCACAAAACAGGATGACAGTAACAATCAGCAGATAATTTTTTTGATCATGAATTGGTAATTTTGAGTAGAAAATTTATTTCAGACTAAACAAAAATAAGATACCAAATGTAACAACAAAATCAACAATAAAATCTGAGTAAATCAACTTGCAAAGAGTGAAACCATGCAGGCTCATTAATTATTCAAGCCTGGTGCATGCTTGGAAAACCAGCTTTGAAAAGTTAAAATCTACTGAAATTAACTCAGATTAGCAAATATATATGACAAGGTTTTCTCCTTTAGGATTGATTCATGATGATGCATTGGAAAGATAACAAATAATCATAAATAATATTTACTTATCAGATAGAACATTAATTTGTACATGTTTGAATATAGTACAAATGTAGAATTAACTTAATATTTTCAAGTTCACACTTATTCAGTGTAGAAGGTAAGTACTTAATCATTGCTGATATATTTACTTCGGAAAATAAATAAATACATAAATAAATCTCAGCGTAGGTCTTTATCTCCTTTTTATATTCTGAAACATAATTTTAGTGTTTCTGGTAGTATGAGTGGAGTTGAGTGAAGAGTTTCAACTGGATGGAGAATAGACTGCTGGGATGTCAGAGGTGTGGTCTGAGGATTGACCCAGTCTATTGTTATCATATTAAACGCACATTCAAATGGGGCTTATCAGTGGGGTTCTCTTGTGGATGTTATTACCTGTCAAAGACTGAGAAAAACAAAGTCAGATGGAGGGATGAATAGAGAGATGGATGAATGGGTGGAGAGATGAATTTGAGGAATGATTTTTGAGTAGTGAATTTGCACCCCCTCCTCTGTCTGTCTTCTTATGCAAACTATTTTATCCTTTTGAATTATTTGTATATGCATTAATTATCACTGTAAATTGATATGTACTGTGAAATTTAACTGAACATTAATGATGCTAAATTTAACAAAGAAAAAAACATCAAGCAAAAAGACTTGCCCTGTTAATCTGCTTAGACTATAATGAAGGAAAACAGCCGAAATGGACAAACTAAAGTAATGAATAAACAAGAGCTCGGAATAACAAGGGAAAACCCGATAAATGAGAATTATGAGCGGGAGAATGAAAAAGAGAGAAAGGGAGGAATGCCCTGGGGAGGTGAGTGAGGTGAAGATGGACAGGCAAGCCCTTTCCTTACACCTTCTCTCCCTCCTCCTCCTCGCTCTCTTTCTCTGTCGCTTCCTTTAACCCCCCTTTCCCCCACTTTCACCCAGCCATAGCCCCACCATCTGTCTCTGCTCTTCCTTTTGCCTCCGCGCCTGACATCTCTCAGCTTTTTTTTTTTAATCTCTTTTTGTTTGATGGAATTTAATGTGACTGTTTAAAAATTAGACATCCTCTTAGATTGCTCTTTGCGTTTATTTTAAGTTGTTCAACTAAAACCAATTTTAAATTAACCATGGTTTTACAACACTTACTGTAATATGGTAATTTAAATGGTACAGAACTATAACTATGGTGTTTTGACTATAACATTCAAAAAAATTGATACTTAAAATTCTGTTAGGTGAGTGACAGAATGTACTTCAATTTTATTAGCAGTTCAGGCTATTTTTTTATTTTATTTTTTACAAATGGTTTGTTTTATTCAAACAATAGTCAGGCTACATATCTTCAATTAGTGTTCTGGGTTCAATGCAAATTAAGCTCTATCAACTGTGGCATGCTGTCGATTAACATAGAACATTTTAGTCCCTTAGTCCCTTAAATTTTAACTTTAGTCTCTCAGTTTGTAAAAACAATCGCCAATTGTCTAAAGGGCAAGTGTACAACCACTGGTTCTTAAACTTCTATTGTTTGTTTTTTTATTTTTTTTAATTAACAATTTTTAGTGACAGATCAAACAAACATAACAGAACACACGGAATCAAACTATATATGAACCTAAACCCTTCCCTCCAAACATTCCCCCACCTGACACAAACACACACCCCAGTGGCCCGACAGCAAACCAAATGACACGCACATAAACAATAAATCAACAGAAAATATTCAGAAAAAAAACAAAAAAAAAAAACAATAAGAATACACACACACATTCAACATTGCCCATCTCCCTCCACCGTCTCCCCCCGAGAGCCCTCCAAAAAATCCAAATATCTACCCCATTTTTTATTAAATAAGCCCATGTTGCCCAGCCTTCTACATACTATCCCCTCAAAAGCCACCACCCTGCCCAACTCCGTGCACCACTCCAGAAACGAGGGCGCTCCAGCTGAAAAACTTCTATTGTTAAGTGGATTTCTGTCAACATGTTTCTTAAACCTCCTAGTTAGTTAGCTGAACTTATATTTAACCTGTAACGTTCATTTAACCATGAGTAGCAGGGCTCCAGGCTAAAAAAAAAAAAAAAACAAGGAGCCAAAGGGCGTTTTTGGTGGCCAAATTACAAAATTGCAGAAATGTAGATGGTTATATCAGAAGCAAGATAGAAAGCCAAAGAAAAGAAAGAAAGCTGATAATCGATTAGTCAGCTGAAAGTTCTTAAAATCAGTATAACAGAAATGTTCTTAGTCTTTCCGTACTGTTATGGTTTTAAATACAACAGATAAAGGGATAGTTCATCCAAAAATGAACATTCTGTCATCATTCAATCATCCTGTTTTTTTTTTTTCTTCTTCTAAACACATATTAGTTTCTTCCGTGGAACACAAAAGGAGATGTAAGGAAGAATGTTAGCCTCAGCCACCATTCACTTTCATTTAATTCTTACAGTTTTTGAAAAACATGTGGGTGAATTAATGATGACAGAATTTTCATTTTTTGAAGGGAACCATCCCTTTAAACTGTGGCTACTATTCAAGAACTGTGGGTCTATTTTAAAAGTGCAGTGTATTACTGTATTCATTTATGAACACTTGTTTTCACATCACTTCCCTTAATGCTTAGTTAAAGTTATCTGCTTTCTGACTTTGTAGGGAACAAAGTCTTCCTAATGGAATCTTTTTGTTGTTGTTGTTGGTACCTGTACACCAAGAGGGGATTTAGATTTTTATTGAAATATTCCCTGATGCTCTATTTGCAGAAACACCACATTTGTAGTGTTTGTTTTGAATGCAACGGTTATTTTTACACACACTGCCTGCTGTCAGTCTGATGGAACTGAAGCCCCACCCAAACTCATATTTTATTCCAGGTTGTCCGAGCTGAACAGTGCAGGTCTCCCACTTGGAGAATGTCCTCCCAAACCCCCCACCCCACCCTGTGGACTTGCGGCTGTCTTGTGGGAACAGTAGAAATAATTCCCATTGTCTTTCATTATAATTCAAGACTGAGAGATATAATTTTTAATAATGCCAGCTTTATGTTTCCTAATCTAATTTGTGTGGTAATTGTTAATGTGTGTGTGTGTGTGTGTGTGTGTGTGCAATGTCTTCTGTGAGTGTGTCTTCTGTTCCCACCTGTTTCATATCCAACCTATGTTGTTTCCACCCTTCTAAAACTCCAATGATTGGTTATGGACAGAAAAGGGGGGAAAAAAAATAGAATCTTAAAGCGCTATTATTTAATTACCCCAATGGCTATGGATTTACTGGGTGTGTGTGAGACTGAAGAGGGCGATAGAAAGGGCAGCATTATTCTGCTTTTTCAATTTACAGAAGCCCCGCTGCACACACGCACCCCCTAACACCCCAGACCCATAACATACACACACACACTCCATAAGCCCCCCCCAACCACTGGAAGATAAAACAGCATTATGTTAAATTCCACTTAATGACAAATTTTTAATTTGCTGAACACTGCTGTCTTCTGCATCCCTTGTGTGTGTGTGTGTGTGTGTGTGTGTGTGTGTGTTCACATTTTAGGGAGTGAGTGAATGAAAGGGAGGCCTAATTACAGTTTGGGTTGGATGGGAGGAAGAAAAGCCCTCCTCCTATCACGGCAATAAGGGGAAGGGAATGTAGCCGATTAATGATGGTGTTTATCTCTTTTCATATAATAACAATCATGAAAAGTCGATCTGCCCCTCAGCCTGATAGAAAAACACTCCCAGAGGAGAATTTTCATCAGAATGAAATTGAAGTCGCAAGCCAGTGGTTTTATTAAGTTTCATTTTTCCTCCATCTTTCTTGTGTGTTTGTGCATGTGTGGAAGCAAAAGTACAGCTTTGGAATATTTTGTCTGATTTTCTTGTTTGTGGTTGAGATATTTCCAGGGTCATCTGCCTTTTAAAATGTTCTGTAAAAAAACAAACACCTATGGAGACTCAAGAGGCAGAGCCTGGGAGATGGAAAGGCCATTGTTTTATTAAATTTGCCATGGAATTGGAGATACCAATAACGGATATCTTAACACTGCAATCGGAAATTGAAATATTTTTCGAAGAGCTCTTTTACTACACTTTTAGAGGCATTAAAGGTGCAATAAGTAATTTTGCCTCATTAAAATAAGTTTAAAACAAAGAAAGGAATAGTACTTTTTGAAAAATCTTGTACATCACATGAGGTGAAGATAGTCATATCAGTAACCTTATAAAAGCTGTTTTATTTTACATGGTGCTGGTCACCTCACGACAGACATACAGTATAAAGGTCATACGATCCATCAAATAATCGTTTTTATCTCAGAAACACCCTTGTTATTTGATACTTTAACTCGTGGAATAAATTAATCATGGCTGACTGAATATTGCAGTTCTACAATGACATCAGTTTCAGAAAACTTTTGCGTTTCCACAATGCTGCATCCATGCCTCTTGGTGTCAGTATAAGTCCAAAACAGCTGCCATATCAGCCAGGACCGCATAAATAATTACCGAGTGTAACTTGAAGCCACATGCTGCTGCAAAATGCACCACACTGTGAAAGGGTTAGTTCACCCAAAAATGAAAATTCTCTCATGATTTACTTACCTTTAAGCCATCCCAGATGTGTATTACATTCCTTCTTCAGCAGAACCAAAATGAAGATTTTTATAAGCACATTTCAGTTCATCCATACAATGCATGTGAATGGGTGCCACCAGGCTGCTGGCTATTTGATGGTCCAAAAGTCATATTTGGGCAGCATAAAAGTAATCCACACATCAGTCTTTCAATTAATGTCTTCTGAAGTCTCACGTTCGTTCCTCTGTTGTATACAAAGCACGTGCTTCCGACTTCTCGCGTGAAAGCGCCATTGTGCTTACATCATGCGACAGCAGCGTGATACGTCGACTGCTGACAGGAAGCGATTTTTTTTAAAAGTAATAACGTTTTAATTATCAATTTTATTTTTTACACAAACCTGTCGATTTGCTTCTGAAGACATTAATTGATTGACTGATGTTTTGTGGATTACTTTTATGCTGCCCAGATATGACTTTTGGACCATCAAATAGCCAGCAGCCTG